>NC_138204.1:215094432-215589432 GCF_964194415.1 Vipera berus | reverse complement strand
GTCCCTTTTCATAAAACTAGACATATCCAATTTCGGCCACTGTTCTTCCCCTGCTTTAGCCTCCGATTCTCTAATCATCTCTGTTGCTCTTCTCTACACTGGACCCCACAGTACAACCCTGACTTACAAATATCCTCTTCTGTTGTTAAGAGGGACTTTGCTCCTTTCCCTCTCACATCCCCAAGCAGCTGGGGAAATGAACTTTTCAGGAGGTTTATGGAAGGAGCATGAATGCTCTCAGCGAGTTACGAGAGGCTGCGTATCAAACTCCTCTGTAAGAACCGGGTTTATTTTTTCTTAGGCCTCGGTCGGGCTTAAGAAATCATAGCTGATTCCTTGTGTAACTTTACCTGACCCACTAATGGGTAGAGGTTCTCAGAGGTTATGCTGCAGGCTAATGTTCTTATAGTTTATGTCCACATCAGGAGACAGGCTGTTCCACTTCGGAATTGCTTTCGTGGGCAGGAAATTCCTCCCTGTTTTGAGTTCAGATCTCTTTCTGTAAGGATTCCACATGTTGCTTCTTGTTCTGGTTCGACAGAGTCCTACAGGGACTCTAGAGAATAAATGTACACCCTGTTCCCTGGGTCTGTTCAGGTGTTGAAAGACTTATATCTTCTCTTCTTTAATCGGATGGAAACTCACCAAGGACAGAAGCAACCTAGAACTAAGGAGAAACTTCCTGACAGTGAGAACAATTACCCAGTGGAACAACCTGACTCCAGAAGCTGTGAATGCTCCAACACTGGAAGTTTTTAAGAAGAGACTGGACAGCCATTTGCCTGAAATGGTATAGGGTTTCCTGCCTTAGCAGGGGGTTGGACTAGATGACCTCCAAGGTCCCTTCTAACTCTGTTATTCTGTTATTGTCTTCAAACTGGGTGGTGGCAAAAGGGTTGGCATTGCTGTCAATGAGCTCAGTCCTCAATCCTTGTAGTCATGTTGTCCAACTCTCAAGCATTTGTACCTGCCAATGTGTCCACTCACCACACTTTCAGTTTCTCCCTTGTGTCCTTCAGGTTTGATAACCTTCAAAAAGAGAATCACCAAGAGATGCTCAGCCTTTTGCCCAGATATTCAGATGGAGTTGGGCTTCGCTTCCTTTGGGACCTCCTGTTGCCAAGAATCCTGGTGTAATATTTGGGGATCTCTAGGAGAGAGGAATGCCACTCAGTGATGGGAATTGCCAACCCTTGTCCTGACCAGATCTTCTGATGAGAGAACTCGAGGAAGAGGAAGATGTCACCAAAGAAAGACAGGAGCGTCTTGGCTTTCATCTCTTGGCAGAAGTCCCAGGAGAGGGACGCAGGGTGAGGAGATGGAGCTAAATCTTCTCCATTTATCTAGAACGTCTCTAGAACGAACTCCCATCTCCTCGTTCTGCAATTTGTGTTTTTATAAACAGGCAAATGTTATGAGATTTACCGAGTAGCAAAATCCTTTGACTTGCCGCTCCAGTCTTCCATCTCTGGTACTTTGTGATGTGCCCATGTCCAACATGGTCCGCCATAGCTTCCCCACACAAAGAAGACCTGAAATTTAGGACCTCACATCAAAGATGGTCTACCATAACTTCCCCAGCTCAAAGAAGTTCTAAAATTTGGGGGCCTCACATAAAAAATGATCTATGATAGCTTCTCCTACTCATAGACGCTCTGTGGTTTAGGGTCTCAAGCTAAAAATGGTCTATCACAGCTTTTCCCACACAAAGAAGAGCTGAAATTTAGGACCTCACATCAAAGACAGTCTACCATAACTTTCCCAACTCAAAGAAGTTCTAAGGTTTGGGTGTGTGTGTGTCTCACATCAAAAATGATCTATGATAGCTTCTCCTACTCGTAGAAGCTCTGAACTTTAGGGTCTCAAATAAAATATGATCTGCCATAGCTTCTCCCACTGAAAGAAATTCTGAAATTTAGGATTTTACATCAAAAAAACATCTACTCCTCCATAGTTTCTTCCAGTCAAAGAAATTCTGCAATTTAGAGTCTCAAGAAAAAAAAAAGTCTACGATAGTTACCTTCACTCAAAGAAGCTTTGAAATTTAAGGTCTCGTGTAAAAAATGATCTAAGACAGATCATCTCCCACTCAAGGAAACTTTGAACTTGTTTTACACTGAAAAGTGGTGTTTTGTACAGTTAAGAAGGTTATATTCAGAGCTTTTTTTGTCATAGAACGCCCAGAATGGAGTTCCGGCACCTTTTTTTGGATGGAACCTTGTAGGGTAGGCAAGGCGGGTTGTGTGACATGTGTGAGTTCCGGCACCTACCTTCCTTCCTTCCTTCCTTCCTTCCTTCCTTCCTTCCTTCCTTCCTTCCTTCCTTCCTTCCTTCCTTCCTTTCTTTCTTTCTTTCTTTCTTTCTTTCTTTCTTTTTACAAAAAAGCACTGGTTATATTACCATGTCCTCACTGGAAAGTCTTCGGATGAAATCTAGTCCTAGCCTTCCCTTGCCCATGCTTAACTATGGTTTATCAAGAAGAATGTCTAGGTTTTCATAATGCATGGATCCAGCACTGGTGTGGATGGAATTTGCATTACACCACATGTTAGCCTATAAATGGCTGGCTAGTTTGCCAGCTGGGGCAATGCGGTGAACAACTACTTTGGGTCTGAATTAATTCCACCTGCAAGCTGTGGAGTTAAATTGTGTTTCTCAACCTTGACACCTTTAAGAGGTCTAGACTTCAACTTTTAGAATTCTGGGAGTTGAAGTCCAGACCTCTTAAAGTTGCTAAGGTTGAGAAATACTTCTTTAAGAAGTTTAAATACTCCTTTAAGAACTTCCCACTGAACTGAGGTTTCAAAGGGTGGCAACTTTCAGATACAGTGAGACCTTATGCACACAGATAAATGCCTTGTGTGTCCAATTACCCTCCTTGGCCAATAAAAATTCCTATTCTATTCTATTCTATTCTATTCTATTCTATTCTATTCTATTCTATTCTATTCTATTCTATTCTATTCTATTCTATTCTATTCTATTCTATTCTATTCTATTCGCAGCCACTGGGGGGGCTTTGGAATAAGGAACAGAAGTCACAGACCATCACAGTTGAAAGGGACCTGGGAGGTCATCTAGTCCAGAGGTCCCCAACCTTTTTGGCACCAGGGACCGGTTTTATGGAAGACAATTTTACCATGGACCAGGGGTGGGTGGGATGGGATGGATGGGGTGGGGGTTCAGGATTATTCAAGTGCATTCCATTTATTGAAAAAATTCTAATTAAACAAAACGAACAAATAAATAATGCACTTATTTCTATTATTATTACATTGTATTAGATTAGATCAGATAGTCCTAAACTCAGCCTTCCAGCAAAACCCAGCATGTTGAGGAAGTGCTGAGAACACACATGCGCACACAGAGAGAGAGAGAGAGAGAGAGAGAGAGAGAGAGAGAGAGAGAGAGAGAGAGAGAGAGAGAGAGAGAGAGAGAGAGAACCACTAGAAAACCAACTCGGCACTGCGCTAACTCAGCAGTTTCGGAAAAGGTGCAAATGAGAGAGGGATTCCCTTGGAGACAAAGTGCTTAAGGGGAAAGAAAGGAGGAACACACACACACACACACACACACACAGTAAACCACAAAAAGCACAGGGCACCTGGAGCATCAAAACAGAAGCAAAAAACTCCGCCCAGCGGTCTTAGAAAAGATGCAGGGCTTAAGGGGAAATGTAGCTTCTCCTCCCCACCCCACCTTTGCAAACCGGGTAGGAGTGCGCTTGGCTTGCAAAATTGGAGAGCTGCAGAAGAAAGGAGGAACACACACACACACACACACCAAAATAAACCACAAAAAGCAGGCAGGATGTTGCCAAAACACGGGGTACCTGGAGCATCAAAACAGAAGCAAAAAACTCTGGTTGAAATGCAACAGAGCCCAGCGGTCTTAGAAAAGGTGCAGATAAGAGAGAGGACACGCAGGGCTTAAGGTGAAAGGTAGCTTCTCCCTGCCCCTATTTGCACCCTGACAAAAAGACACCCTCACACACACACACACACACACACACCTTGGGAGGGTCCCCCTCCAGTGAGGCTTTGGGGAAGCTCCCGGTTTCAAGCTGGGCTGGCCCGTGCTTGCCTTGAAAAACTTGGAGAGTTGCACGAAGGGCGTGCAAGATCAGCTGGGGTGCCGGGAGGGGGAGAGGAGGAAAGTGAGGAAGAAGAGGAGGAGGAGGAAGAAGAAGGAGCAGGAGGAGGATTAGCCAGTTGCAAGTGGAGCTGCTGGAGGACCTTTGCACTGAAGACCACAATTGACTCTGAGGACACAGATAAACCTCCAGGTGGCCTCAACGACTCTGTAAAAGGATGCAAATGACCAGCTGTCTGCAAGGAGTATAAATCTTTCCATGCCCCCACCATCCGGTCAGAGCTGAAGAAGCTTCTTGGAGGAGAAGCGAAATGTCTTCAAAGGAAAACAAGAAGGTCCAGTTGCTTCCTGAAAAAAGCACCTTTGGGACAACACTGGCTGATGGATGATTGAAAACCTCCACAGTCATTCTCCTGTGGTTGTATAATCCTATTTTTAATGCAACCGTGTCAGGAATTGTGCAGAGATCTCCTTGAGCTAACAAGAAGTTGCATAGACAAAAAAGGTACTGAGAGCAGCAAAGTTCACACAGTAACCACACAGATACACAGAGGTGTGAAAAGCAAAATACTTTACTTTGTGGTGTAATACAAAGCACAGTCAAAAATAAACAGTCCAGTTCATACACATGTAAAGAACAGATAAACAATAGTAACATTCCAAGGAGTATTCCAAATACAAAGTCTTCTTACCGGTCCAAAGGTCAAAAACACAGTTGTTCAGGTTTAACACAGTAGCAAACCAACAATAGCAGTAACAGAGTAACTAACAGTGAAAAAACAACGAGAGCAGAGAGAGAGAAACTACGTCCCTAGCTCCCTCTTATGGCCATTGGGAGGCAAACACACCCTTGGCCAATCATCACATTTAAAGTGATATCATACATCATGGCTTATATATTTCCAACCCAACCAGGTAGGCTTAATCATATGCCTAACAAACTGCTCATGCCTATAAGATTCACCTTTCTTACTGTTAAGTTCCAAGGACTGGACAGCCCAAAAGGATTTGACACAGTTTTCACGCCCAAGCTCTGCAAATGAATTCATGCGGGTTTTTTTTTTAAGCGGCCTGTTTAAGTGTGTTGTATAAACTGGAAACTGTGAAGTTAAGCAAGGGCACTTTAAGGCAACTGTGATTCATCTCCTCCTCCACCCAAGTGTTCAGGATGATGGGTGTAGAGACGCAATAATGTCATTAGGATGATGGGTGTAGATGAAACAACGTCATTTGGTTCCAAAACTACCAATTAGGAGGTCAGCCGGATGATTCTTTGCTTCCTCTTGTTGTGGCTTTCGTAGAACCGTGATAAAAGTTTAGGGTAGGGACCATGGAAGGTCTTCTAGCCCAACCCCCCCACACACCGCCAAAAGCAGGAATTCTTAGACAATCCTGAACTAGTGGCTTTCTCATCATTCCTTGAGTATCTCCAACAATGAAGCCCCCACAACTCCAGGGGACAGGAACATATCGATAGAAGAAAATTCACAGACCACCAAGGACCCTGCAGTTCTCTCCTCCTCCTCCTCCTCCTCCTCCTCCTCCTCCAAAAACCCCTTCTAGCACTGATGAAATTACCTAGCTGGTGTTGTGATTCAGGGTCAGCCTGTGGGTTCGGCAGTTGGGTCGGACGACTCAGAGGAGTAGGAGGGGGGTGTTGAAGAGCTTGCTGAGGGGGTTGGACAGCTTGATGAGAGCCCTCAGCCAGGCCCCTCCCACCTGGTCACGACGCAGACCCAGCTGTGTGAGCCTGACAGTGTGGATGAAGATGACCCACAGCTGGCCCTGTTCAAGGACGCCCGACGCAGGAGGCAGTCGATCAGGAGTAAACAGAGGAAGGCAATGGGGCTCCTCGGAAGGAGGCAGAGAGAAGCCACGCCCTGAACTGTTTAAAAGGGGAATGCGTGGGAGGGCTGGTTTGCTGAAGGCAACCGCTTGAAAAGCTCCTGTTTCTTGGTTCGTGTCTTGTTCTGTTTGTTTTTGTATCATTAAATTTGGCAGGCTTAATTCCAGCCTCTTGCCTTCTTGTAAAAGGGGTTGTCCCTGCCTTTTCTGCAGGGCCGGTAGCAGGCTGGTACAGAACAGCTGGGTTATGAAACCTCTGAAGAAAACCACCAGGCTCACAGAACATCAAAGACCACTCATAGCAACATATGTGAATCCAACTGCTTGAGGAATATTTTACTTACAATCTAGTACCGTATCAGCTGACCAGACTTTTAAGTGTTGCTTGCTTGCCAGCTCCTGCCTGGCTAAGAGAATTTGGGACAAATATTTCTGGAAAAACTTGAATGCTGACTTCCCAACCTGTTTCCGAGATACCCGAGTTCCCCGGATCATTAACTCTGGTTTCCTGTGCTGCAGGAATGTGAGAATCCAGCTTCCAACTCCACGAAAACCTGAGCGTTGAAACTCCACTGCTTGTGGCGCAAAAGCCAATTAGAAAGGAAAAGAGCTAAACTCCGAACTTTCTACTACTTGGCAAAGAGAAGCAAATGCACTCCCCCCCCCACCCCTTATTTAAAATAATGAAGTTTTCTTCTTATGTTATGCCAAGATTTCTTTATAGTAATTATCGGCTTAGCATTTTTTCAGCCCTGTCAAACAAAGCGTCCTAAATCAGGCCAAAGATTCATGTCGTGCGGTGTAGGTAGTCCTTGACTTACGAGCATAGATTTGGGGTTGCTAAGTGCGGAAATTTGTTTAGTGAGTTTTGCCCCATTTTACGACCTTTTTTTTTCGCCTCAGTTGTTAAGTGAATCACTGCAGGTGATACGTTAGCAATCCGGTTATAGTAAGTGAATCTGGCTTCCCTATTGAGTTTGCTTGTCAGAAGGTCACAAAAGGGGATAACAACAACAACAACAACAATAAAGTTGGAAGGGACTTTGGAGGTCATCTAGTCCAACCCCCCGCTCAGGCAGGAAACCCTATACCATTTCAGACCAATGGCTGTCCATTTTCTTCTTAAAAACTTCCAGTGTTGGAACACTCACAACTTCTGGAGGCAGGTGGTTCCACTGGTTAACCATTCTAACTGTCAGGAAATCACACGATCCTGGGACGCTGCGACCGTCATAAATACGAACCGCTTGCCCAGCGTCTGAATTCTGATCACGTGATCGTGGAGATGCTGCAAAGGTCGTAGCTGTGAAAAACGGTCATAGGTCACTTTTTCCCCGTGCCGTTGTATCTTTGAATGGTCACTAAATGAACTGTTTCAAGTCAAGGACTACTTGGACTCACCTGCCTGATTATTATTTTATTTTATTTTAATTTTTTTTTATTTTAATTCCATTTATATCCCTCCCTTCTCCGAAGACTCAGGGCGGCTTACAAGCTTAGCAGTAGCCTTCATTCTATGTATATGCCTGCTTGTTAGGGTTTTCACACAAGCGGCATTATTACAAAGTCAGCTTAATTGCCCCCAACAATCTGGGTCCTCATTTTACCTACCTGGGAAGGATGGAAGGCTGAGTCAACCTTGAGCCTGGTGGGACTCGAACCTGCACTAGTTGCAGGCAGCTGGTGTTACTTCAGGAGGCATTAGCCCACTGCTCCACCAAGGCTCTGTATACCACTTCACAGCCCTCTCTAAGTGGTTTACAGAGTCAGCCTATGGCCCCCAACAATCTGGGTCCTCATTTTACCTACCTCGGAAGGATGGAAGGCTGAGTCAACCTTGAGCCTGGTGGGACTCGAACCTGCACTAATTGCAGGCAGCTGGTGTTACTTAAGGAGGCATTAGTCCACTGCTCCACCAAGGCTCCACCAATTTTCTTCCCACCCTGAAAGTCAATGTCTGTTGCAGGCTGAGCATCATTTTCGCTGATGGGCAAAAGACTTCCATAGAAGTTTTCCTGGCAATATTTTAAATCTGGTTTGCTATTGCTGCTTTGGGGGACTTCTGATCTGGTCTAAAGTCTTGGGGTTTCCTGGTCATCTGAATCCTGGCCAGAGAGAAATTGTGATTCAGGTTACCCCGAGGGCACAGATAAATTCGCCTTTCTTTGTACATATCAACCCTCAAGTGGCCTCAAGAGCTCTCAAGGAGAGTGCTAATGACCAGATGACTGCAAAGAATACAAATCCTTCCATTCCCCACCATTCAGTCAGAACTGAGGAAGCTTCTTGGCTGAGAAGCGAAACCTTTTCAAAGAAAAAAAAACCTACCCAAGAAAGTCCTCTTGCCTTTCGAAAAATGCCCTTGGGATGAGCAGTCCATGCAAATAACTGATCTCTGATTCAAATGTGGGGTGACAAGTAATTTCCTGAATGAATAATGGTTAATTAATGGTTAATGATGGGTTAATTAATTCTGTAATTGCTTAGTACCTAGTATCAACCCTGTTAACTCTCAAGTCTCTTTTTTCCACCATGTATTCTAAATGGACTCTGATTAATATATATCTACATCTCTCTCTCTCTCTATTTCTCTCCCTCCCTCCCTCTCTCTCTCTCTCTCAATATCTATCTATCTATCTATCTATCTATCTATCTATCTATCTATCTATCTATCTATCATCTATCTATCTATCTATCTATCTATCTATCTATCTATCTATCTATCTATCTATCTATCTATCTATCTATCTATCTATCTATCTATCATCTATCTATCTATCTCTATATCTCTATCATCTATCTATCTATCTATCTATCTATCTATCTATCTATCTATCTATCTATCTATCTATCTATCTATCTATCTATCTATCTATCTATCTATCTATCTATCATATCTCTCTCTCTCTCTCTCTCTCTCTCTCTCTCTCTCTCTCTCTCTCTCTCTCTCTCTCTCTCTCTCTCTCTCTCTCTCTCTCTCTCTCTCTCCATACATGTGTGTGTGTCTGTCTGTCTGTCTCTCTGTGTGTGAATGAATATATATGGTGGCTGAGGAATTCTGGGAGTTGAAGTCCATAAATCTTAACATTGCCAAGTTTGAAGATCCCTGCTCTAGAGTTGTGTTTCTCAACTTTGCCAACTTTAAGATATGTGGACTTGCTGGCTTGGGAATTCTGGGAGTCGAAGTCCACATATCTTAAAATTGTAAGGTTGAGAAAGACTGCTCTAAGAGGTAACAGGAGTCTTTAAGATCAAGAGCCCTTGATAGATGAGTTCTTAATGAATGAATCCCACAGTGGGAGTCAGGCAACAATAATTAGAATGTCAAAAGAGCACACTCAAGCACAGATCAAAGTACATTTCACAACATTTCAAACACAAAGCCCCAAAGAAGGTATAGAAACCCACCCAAACTCTCAATGACATTTTGTCAGCTGTCACAGAACTGCATGCTGTTGCCGGTTCTGCTCGTCAATCAACAAGAAATTTCTTTCCTAAGCAGCCCCCATTTTATTTCCAGTGTCTTACTCCCGGCTTAGAACTGGACCTGATTTTTCTTTCACCGTGACCTGGATGGTTGAGAATCTCCATAGAGACTTGACTTTTTCTCTTTCGCCAGGTGACAGATGCCACAATGATGGGCCAGAACCGGGCTTTGACACAGACACACCCTTTTTACACAGCTCTCTTGCTTGTGTCCTCTATTTTTAGTTTCGCTTTCACATCCACTTAAATATGTTTTCACAACATGGAAACCTTGCTAGAGCCAAACAACTAATGCCAAGCATAGCTTCCCGGGGAGTTTCCAGTGTGGAACACAGTTTCAGATTCTTTGTATGACACAATACTCAGGAAGATATGCGTTCTCCATGTGCTTCTCTTGCACAACGTTTTCAGCCGTGAAGTGAGGGCCTGGCCTATTAATCTGCTAGCAATCTACAGTACCAAGGAGCTTTTGCAAGTGACCCATGGATTACTTTCAAGCAGAACTGGTTTATCAGTAGTACAGAGTAGTGTAGAGAAGAGAAAACGATATTATTAGGGGACTGGAAGCAAAACCATATGATGAACAGTTACGGGAAGTAGGTACGTCTAGTCCAGGGGTGGGCAACCTTGGCTTTTTTATGACTCGTGGACTTCAACTCCCAGAATTCCTGAGCCAGCTGGCTCAAGAATTCTGGGAGTTGAAGTCTACAAGTCATGAAGGGGCCATAGTTCCCCCATGCTGGCTGAGGAATTCTGGGAGTTGAAGCCCATGAGTCATGAAGGGGCCATAGTTGCCCCACATGCTGGCTCAGGAATTCTGGGAGTTGAAGTCCACGAGTCATGAAGGGGCCATAGTTCCCTCATGCTGGCTCAGGAATTCTGGGAGTTGAAGTCCACGAGTCATAAAGGGGCCATAGTTCCCCCATGCTGGCTCAGGAATTCTGGGAGTTGAAGTCCACGAGTCATGAAGGGGCCATACTTCCCCTGTGCTGGCTGAGGAATTCTGGGAGTTGAAGTCCACGAGTCATAAAAGAGCCAAGGTTGCCTACCCCTGGTCTAGTCTAATGGAGAGAAGGACCAGGGGTGACATGATAACAATCTTCCAATATATTTGGGACTCCCTCAGATAAGAGGGGGAGGGTCAACGTATTCTCCAAAGCACCTGAGGGCAGGACAAGATGTAACAGATGGAGGGATCCTACCTAGAATTCGGAGAAATTTCCTGCTAGAATAATAAATCGGCAGCGCGGCTTCCCTCCAGAAGTTGTGGGTGCTCCATCACTGGAGGATTTAAGAAGAGACTGGACAGCCATTTGTCCAGAATAATATAAGGTCTCCTGCTGAAGCAGAGGGTAGAAGACCTCTGGGTTCCCTTCCAGCTGTGTCATTCTGTATTCTGCATCTTAATCACTTTGTCTAGGCCAGGGATGGGGAACCTTGGCTCTTTTATGACTTGTGGACTTCAACTCCCAGAATTCCTCAGCCAGCATGGGGAAAACTTTGGCCCCTTCATGACTTGTGGACTTCAACTCCCAGAATTCCTCAGCCAGCATGTGGGAACTATGGCCCTTTTATCAGTTGTGGACTTCAACTCCCAGAAGTCCTGAGCCAACCCTGGCTCTAGGCAGTTGCTTGATGGAGCCATTGTGTCTCAACAGTTAGCTAACACCTATCTTGATACTGATCACAAGAAGCTAAGGAGACTGACCACAAATGCTTTGGTTACAGGAAGTGTTAGTCTAGCTGACCCGATTGTGACTTTGCGCGGAAGAATTGGGCCCATTACTGGAACAAGGAAAGGTCACGTGACATTTTCCTTTAGCTGTGGCCAAGAATGTCCAAGCAAACATCTGGAGGTAGACAGTTCATCACGAACAGTTCAGAGAAGAGCAACTAAGATGATCCAAGGCCTGGAGACTAAAACATATGAAGAATGGTTGTAGAACTTGGTTTTGGCTAGTCTAAAGAAAAAAAGAAACAGGGGTGACATGATAGCAGTCTTCCAGTATTTGAGGGGCTGCCACAAAGAAGTGGGGGGTGTCCACCTATTCTCTAGAGCACCAGAAGACAGGAGAAGAAATGACTGACAGAAACTCATCAAGGAAGGAAGCAACCTGGAATTAAGGAGAAACTTCCTGACAGTGAGGAGGACAATTCACCAGTGGAACAGCTTGCCACCAGAAATTGTGGGTGCTCCATCCCTGGAGGTTTTTAAGAAGAGGCTAGACAGTCACTTGTCTGAGACAGTATAGGTTCTCCTGCTTGAGCAGAGGGCTGGACTAGAAGACCTCTAAGTTCCCTTCCAATTCTATTCTATTCTATTCTATTCTATTCTATTCTATTCTATTCTATTCTATTCTATTCTATTCTATTCTATTCTATTCTATTCTATTCTATTCTATTCTATTCTATGAATCAAGATCACGCAAAATATTAATACCACTTTACAATGCCTTGGTAAGGCCACACTTGGAATACTGCATCCAGTTTTGGTCACCATGATGTAAAAAAGATGTTGAGACTCTGGAAAGAGTACAGAGAAGAGCAACAAAGATGATCAGAGGACTGGAGGCTCAAACATATAAGGAATGGCTGCTGGAATTGGGTATGTCTAGTTTAATGAAGAGAAGGACTAGGGGTGACATGACAGCAGTCTTCCAATATCTCAGGGGCTGCCCCAAAGAAGAGGGTGTCAAGTTATTCCCCAAAGCACCACAAGGCAGGACAAGAAGCAATGGATGGAAACTAAAAAAGAGAGAACAACCTGGGATTAAGGAGAAACTTCCTGACAGTGAGGACAATTAATCAGTGGAACCACCTGCCTCCAGAAGCTGTGAATGCTCCAACACTGGAAGTTTTAAAGAAGAGACTGGACAGCCATTTGTCTGAAATGGTATAGACTCTCCTTGAGCAAGGGGTTGGACTAGAAGACCTCCAAGGTCCCTTCCAACTCTGTTAATTCTGCTGTTCTTGGTGATTCTGTGGACCAGGTCTCTCCAGGTCTTCCAATCTTGCACTCCAGCTCTCCAGCCCGCCAATGGATGAAGAAGTCTGTCAACGCTACTAACATTGGATGATTTTGCATTGACAACAGATGGAAATGTACCCATCTTTTTCCTTTTGCTTTTAGAGTTAGATGATGCTGGGGTGGGGATGTGAATGAGAGTCCAGCTAGACATAACAACACTAAACGTAGGGTGAGAATCAAGGTTACTGAGCCCAGAGCTGATAAAGAATTAGCAAACGGAGAAGTGGGGGATAAACTGAAAATATGTTCAATTGGCCACAAAGACAAGCTAATTACTAACTCAACTTCATTCCATCATAAATGAATGAAGTCCAACCCCCAGCAGGAAACCCCATATCAGAGGTTTCCAACTTTTCTGGGCCTGCAGCCCAGAGGGAAGGAGAGCAGCTTCCAAATTGGCATGCGTGCACACAGGCAAGCAAGGCCGCATGCACCGGTGCGGCTATAGCGGCCCCATTCATGCATGTGCAAATGAAGCTGCACAATCCACCCATCACTAGTGGCCCCATTTGTGCCCATGCACGTGCACAATTGGGGACGCGGGCACTAGCACGAGGGAGGGGGGAGTCTGCACGCTGGCCAGACATTTCCACATTTTCACGGCTTGCTGACCAAGAGACCGTGGCCTGGTGGTGGGCTGTGGCCCCTACTTTGGGGACCCCTGCCCTATACCATTTCAGACAAAATTCAGCCATAGTCTCCCATCTCCTGGTCAAGCATTTCCTTTGGAGTGGAGAAAAGGAAGATCTGAGTCTGTTTCTCCATCCAACTCCGTGTTATTTCTCTGGACAATTATGCACTTGTAGGCAGAGCAAGAATTTAAATGCCTGGGACTTATTGCTAGGAGATTAGGTGGATTTGGGATCCTCCCTTGCTGATTTGCATTGCTCTGCCCTGCAGTTCATAGTAAATGGCAATTTAGGCAGCCCACACCATAACAACAACATCAGCAACAAAAAAAAGGCAACACCTCCAAGGTATAAATAGAACCTTTACATAGCATGAGCTTCTGGTGAAGCTCTGGAGAACTTTGCAATCATGAAAGCTCTGCTCGTTGCCTTCTTGCTGGCTGTCCTTTGCACGGAGAAAGGTATGGCAATTTTTATCATCCCTTTATCAAATGAACAGAATGTTATTAATTAAATGTTGATGGGTTTTATTAAGTAAATTAAATTAATTTTTTGGTGAATGTAGTTGTCTCTGGGTATCTGTTGTTACAAGTGAATTGCTGATAGTTCCATGTGTTGTAGCCATAGCTCTGGTCATTTCCCATGTTCTCATGCCAGGGGTCTTAAATGGTTGTTGCTCTTCTTCCCTGTGTTCAACACTGCATTCCCCAAAAATGGTTGCGCGACAACTCAAAGAAATACGGCAGACCTCAACAAACAGACCGGTGATGTGCTCCATAAGCAGAGTGCAGTATAAATGCGATCTCCCCAGCCCAGCGTCTCCATCCTGACAACGTTGGCAGTTAGCCAACGAAAGCTTGATTTTTTAGCAATAAAAACTGTTTTAGTTTTTAATTCCATCCCAGTGTTTATTTGTTTGTTAATTTTAACATGCCTGGGATTCGCATATATATATGCTCAGAGTTATGTATTTCAGATGGGTGGCCGTAGAATCAAATAAATAAATAAATAAAAAATAAATAAGAATAAATACGATGGTAACATCAAAGATTCTTCTACATTTTCACCACAATTCCATTCTGGGTCAGCCATCAAACTGGATAGCTCTTCTCTGGCTCCATAAACACTCTTCTCCGGCTGTTTATCCTTCTTTTTCATATAGCCTTGTGAGATAGACTTCACCTGAGACTGGAGGCTTTAGCAAGATAGTGAATTCTATCACACAACGATCCATGTCTGTGAGAAAGTGTACATTCTGTTGTCAATCTTGGATACGGTGATGTAGGATTTAAGGTCATTTATTCATGTATTTATTTAATACACTTTTAGGCTGCCCAGCTCCAAATGACTCGAGGCAGCTTGCGTTTAAAAAAAGAAAGAAGAACAATTAAAATAAATATGACAAATCAGATATGCCTGTTTATTTGTTTGCTGTTCAATAGCCAGAAGGTGAATAAGGTTCAATGTCAAAGAACAGAAATACAAAAAGAAAAAAAATGCCCACATAGTATCAGCAAAATAATAGTAACAACAACAGCTTATTCTGTGATGATACTTACACCATGAGACAACATCTGCCTATCCCAGATCCTTGTGATGGACTTAATAGGTGAATATCCAGTCTAACCATCTGGCTGGTTGTGCAAACAACAACAACAACAACACCCCGGACTTAACAATTGTCGATAAGAATGACAAAAAAGTCTGGATAGTGGACTTGGCAGTGCCTGAAGACAGCAGAATAGAAGAGAAAGAACTGGAGAAGCTAACAAAATACAAAGACCTACAGTCTATTTCTATTGCTTCCCTCTGGGAGGAGGTTTTGAAGTATTTACAGCAGAACTACTAGATTCTGTAACCGTTTCGTTCCCTATGCCATCAGTCTTGTAAATTTTTTTTCCACCATGTATATTTACACATCCGAAATAGACTGTGTTGTTTCTCTGGGTCATATATGTGTGTGTATGCAAAATGTGTTTTACGATGGTTTTGCTGAAAATCGGCACTTCTGATTTTTGATAAAACCATATACATAGCGAACAACAGCTTTGCACTTATGATCGCCATGTTTGCTTAATGGCCATTTGCAAAAACCATCGTAATATTAGGTTGGTCACATGACTGACCCATTTTACCCTTCCTTCCTTCCTTCCTTCCTTCCTTCCTTCCTTCCTTCCTTCCTTCCTTCCTTCCTTCCTTCCTCTTTTCATGATACTATTTATTTATTTAATTTATTTATATATGTATTATTTATTTATTTAATTCAACGGGGTGCTGCCCATTCCAGAATACTTTATTTATGTATGTATTTATTTATGTATGCATTTATTTATGTATGTGTTATGTACTGGGTTCTTGTGAAACACCACGTGGGTTGCTGGAGCAGCTAACGGCTCTCCAGCAACCCAGACTTTAAGTCTCCTGTGCTTCAATTGGCTATCTCCAGGCGGCAATGGTTGATTCAAACCTATTGGCTGCCACCTAGGGGCTAGACTATATATTGCGGCTAGTTGCAGACATTTCCCCAGTGCAGTTCCAGCATGAAATAAACAATGAGTTATCCTGTACTCTGTTCCGCGTCTTCATTCCTGCACCAAAGAACCCACTATTTAACAGTATGTATGTATGTATGTATGTATGTATGTATGTATGTATGTATGTATTTCAACAGGATGGTGCCCATTCCGGAATGGATCGCAATACTCTCTCATCTCTCTCTCTCATCTATCTATCTATCTATCTATCTATCTATCTATCTATCTATCTATCTATCTGTCTGTCTGTCTGTCTGTCTGTCTGTCTGTCTGTCTGTCTGTCTGTCTGTCTGTCTGTCTCTCTGTCTGTCTGTCTGTCTGCCTATCTGTCTGTCTGTCTGTCTGTCTGTCTGTCTACCTACCTACCTACCTACCTACCTACCTACCTACCTACCTACCTACCTATCTATCTATCTATCTATCTATCTATCTATCTATCTATCTATCTATCTATCTATCATCTATCATCTATCTATCTATCAATCATCTATCACCTATTCATTTATTTCAATGGGAATGCTGCCCATTCCAGAATAGAGTCACAATACAACATTCATTCATTCACTCATTCAATTTCTATAGCAGCCCATCCCCGTCTATGATTCTGGGTGGCTTAAAATTCAAAAAAGTAGATATGCTACATTTAAAACAATAAAATATGGTTTTAAATGTTTTATTTTTAAATATTTATTTATCTTATTTTATTTTAAAAGAGTTTAAACATTTTATTTTATTTATTTAATTATTTGATTTCATTTCGCCATTCATTTATTCAATTGATGTGCCGCACGTCTCCCCGACAAGGGTGAACTCTGGTTTTTATTTTAAAGCACTGATAAAAACTAACAAAATAAAGAATTTATTCAAAATAAAGTATGGATAACAGCCGAGATACTCGGCTGGGGAAGCATAAAGCCAGGGAACCGGGGGCCTTAGCATCTAGGTCAGCCATGGTGTCATCGAAGCTTCTCCTGCTATGTTTGTGTGTTGTGCATAAACAAACAGGGGAAGCTTTTTGTGGTCAACATCTTGAGTTGTTTTGGACCACACCTTACCTAGGCCTCTGTCATCGGATGTGCTTTGTGCGCCGCAACCTTTCTATGCACAATCCACCCACTCAGCCCATCTATTTGTGCCATTGCTTGTAGTCCAGAAAGTCTCCTGGTTGAATTAATGTAGGTGTAGATCTTGCAGGCGATCAAACCGGTCAGTCCTAGAGGAGATCAACCCTGACTGCTCTTTAGAAGGCCAGATCCTGAAGCTGAAACTCAAATACTTTGGCCACCTAATGAGAAGGAAGGACTCACTGGAGAAGAGCCTCATGCTGGGAAAGGTTGAGGGCAAGAGAAGAAGGGGACGACAGAGAAGGAGGTGGCTGGATGGAGTCACTGAAGCAGGAGGCGTGAGCTTAAATGGACTCCAGAAGATGGTAGAGGACAGGAAAGCCTGGAGGAATGTGGTCCATGGGGTCGCGATGGGTCGGACACGACTTCGCAGCTAACAACAACAATATATATATGGACTACTGGAGCGCCAAAGAATGGAGGCCTTTGAACTATGGTGCTGGAGAAGACTCCAGTGAGTCCCTTGGACTGCAAGGCAATCAAACCGGTCAGTCCTAGAGGAGATCCACCCTGACTGCTCTTTAGAAGGCCAGATCCTGAAGCTAAAACTCAAATACTTTGGCCACCTAATGAGAAGGAAGGACTCACTGGAGAAGAGCCTAATGCTGGGAAAGATTGAGGGCAAGAGAAGAATGGGACGACAGAGAATGAGGTGGCTGGATGGAGTCACTGAAGCAGGAGGTGTGAGCCTAAATGGACTCCAGAAGATGGTAGAGGACAGGAAAGCCTGGAAGAACATTGTCCATTGGGTTGCGATGGGTCTATTTGTCCGAAATGGTATAGGGTTTGCTGCCTGAGCAGGGGGTTGGACTAGATGACCTCTAAGGTCCCTTCTAACTTTATTATTATTATTATTATTATTATTATTATTATTATTATTATTATTATTATTATTATTATTATTATTATTATTATTATTATTATTATTATTATTATTATTATTAAAGCACCTTTGGGACAAACCTTGATTGAGATGACCAAAAACCTTCATAAACATTTAACTGTGAACTTTGGGATGAACCCCCTTCGAATGGTGCAGGAGTATGAACGGATTTCCAGAAAACATTGCAGACCGCAGGAACCATTTGCGCTTCAGTTTGAGATGCAGACAGCACAGACGCATCCCGAACCGCCTCGCCCGTCTTCAACACGGAAGGGACCCAGGGCAGAAAACATCCAGCAGCCATGAAGGCTCCACACCCATTTGCACCACTCAGGTGACCACGAGGACACAGGTAAACCTCCAAGGGGCCTCAACGACTCTCTAAAAGGATACAAGTGACCGGCTGTCTGCAAGGAGTATAAATCCTTCCGTTCCTCCACCATCCAGTCAGAAGCTGAAGAAGCTTCTTGGATGAGAAGCGAAACGTCTTCAAAGAGAAAAACAAAGAAAGTCCGGTTCCCTTGTGAAAAAGCACCTTTCGGTCAAAGAAGTAGTGTAAGACTGGAAGATGGCACTTAGACTTTCCAAGACTAGGTTACAAACGATTGGATACCTTCAGGATGATGATCATCAAGGATCAAACCGTGCTAAGGAAGAACCACCCTGGAAAAGAGATAAAAATATAAAAATGTGATGAGAAGTGAGATGGTCGGGCAGGGCTGCTCTCAGTCATGGTGCAATTGAAGCTCTATCTGTGTTTTCGCATGTTGTACATGCTAGCTGGGGAATTCTGGGAGATGAAGTTGCCAAAATTGAGAAATACAGGTCTTCATATCCAAGCAAACTTCCTTGGATGCTTGTCCAAGTGGCAGGGCTGAAATGAAAATTTATGACGAAGGTCTCAGCCAAGTCCTTCAAGTGTAAGGAAGAGCTTCTCCACAGAGGTCTTTAAATACCCAGCCTTTCCCCTTGCAAGCAAATTTAGTCATAAATATGAAGGATCCGATAGGATGAGGTTTTTCCCCCCCTTCTTCTGTTCACTCGCTTCCGATTCTCGGAGGCAATGTTCTTGATGACATTTTTCAGAAGTGGTTTGCCATTGCTTCTTTCCTAGGGCTGAGAGCAAGTGACTGGCTGGCCTGCAAGGTCACTCAGCCTAAGACAGGACTAGAATTCAATGGTTATCCAGATTTTTAACCGGATGCCTTCACTGCTACACTAAATTTGCTCGTGTGTGTGTGTGTGTGTGTATCTTTTTGTTTCTTTCATTCAATCATGTCTGATTCTTGGAAACTGGCAAGACAAGTTTGAGATGTCATGTTAATGACCCAATTTATTGCCCCGGGAAAATCATAAGGCTGACTTGAATGCCTGCCAATCTTTCTCGTTGTGTCTTTCATACTTCCCAACTCTGGTGCTTGATGAAAATGTTGCGATGCAAACAGGTTTCCCAAAAGATCAGTTGCCAGGGCCTACTATCTTCAAATGAAACCACCCCAGGGAATTCTTCTTCCTTTGCATCATTCCTCTTCCATAAGGCCTGTGACCACTCCACCCAACTATTTGGGTCAAGTTCTTTCAACCTAGGCAGGGCAGGTAAACAAACAAACGGATCTTACACATCAAAATCTCCATTAGAATTTCATCAGGTTCTGCAGATCTAAGGATAAATGGACAACTGGCAATTAGATGTAGACTTCATGACTGTAAACAAGAATAACTTGGTTGGCTCTTGATACTCTGTGGCTGGATGTACCGTAGCAGAAGATCAACTTGGAAATGTTTTTTAGTCTAACGAAGAGAAGGACGAGGGGTGGCATGGTAACAGTCTTCCAATATCTCAGGGCTTGCCACAAAGAAGAGGGAGTCAATTTATTCTCCGAAGCCCCTGAAGGCAGGACAAGAAGCAACGGATGGAAACTAACCAAAGAGAGATGCAACCTAGAACTAAGGAGAAATTTCCTGACAGTGAGAACAATTAACCAGTGGAACAACCTGCCTCCAGAAGCGATGAATGCTCCAACACTGGAAGTTTTTAAGAAGAGACTGAACATTCACCTGTCTGAGATGGTATAGGTTCTCCTGCTTGAGCAGAGGGTTGGACTAGAAAACCTCCAAGCTCCCTTCCAACTGTATGATTCTATATTGTATAAGTCCTCGAAAGGTTTGTAGAACAGATACAGCTTCTGAGATGAGTTAACTCCCCATTAGGGATGATATGGTAGCAATTGTCCAAATATTTGAGGGGCTGCCTCAAAGAAGAGGGAGTCAAGCTATTCTCCAAAGCACCTGAAGGCAGGACAAGAAGCAACGGATGGAAACTCATCAAGGAGAGGAGCAACCTAGAACTAAGGGGAAACTTCCTAACTGTTAGAACAATTAAGCAGCGGAACAACCTGCCTCCAGAAGCTGTAAAAGGTCCAACACTGAAAGTTTTTTAAGAAGAGACTGGACAGCCATTTGTCTGGAATGGAATAGGGTCTCCTGCATGGGCAGGCGGATGGATTAGAAAGCTAAGGTCCAAGGTCCCTTAAAGGTAAAGGTTCCCCTGCACATGCATGCTAGTCGTTTCCAACTCTAGGGACCGGTGTTCATCTCCATTTCAAAGCCGAAGAGGCAGCGCTTGTCCGAGGACGTCTCCGTGGTCACGTGGCCGGCATGACTAGATGCCAAAGGCGCACGGAACGCTGTTACCTTCCCACCGGAGTGGTCCCTATTTTTCTACTTGCATTTTTACGTGCTTTCGAACTGCTAGGTTGGCAGAAGCTGGGACGAGTAACAGGCGCTCACTCTGTTATGCGGCACTCGGGATTCTACCCGCCAAACTGCCGACCATCTGGTCGACAAGCTCAGCGTCCTAACCCACTGAGCCACCGCCTCCATATTAAGGTCCCTTACAACTCTATTATACTGTAACTTGAGGATACAAGAAGAAGGCTGTTGAAGTGGACAGAGGACCACCCACCCTACTGTGTTTCCCCAAAAATAAAGCCTAACTGGAAACTAATCCCTAGCATGATTTTTCAGAATGCTTGTAATATAAACCACACCCCCAAAATAAGCCCCAGTTAAGATTGTCAGCCAGACCGACACATTTTGTACCGTATTTTCCCGAAAATAAGATCTAACCGGAAAATAAGCTCTAATCTAATGCATCTTTTGGAGCAAAAATTAATATAAGACCCAGTCTTATTTTGGGGGAAACACGGTATAGAGTGAGCTTTTTAAAAGCAGGATTCCATGGCTATTGAAAGCAGATCTTCTCAAGATGCCTTGAGAAAGAGAAAACCATTTGTAGATAGGCTTGTGACCGTTGTGGTCATTAAATCCTGATGGTCCTGAACTGGGTCACCCATGTGACTGAACTGATTTTATGACCTGTTTTGCACTGTGTTACGTGAATGCTGTGGCTGTCAAACTAATGGTTCTCTGTGGGCCAATTTTTGCTGAAAATTAGAACCAAGTGCCGATGTTCAGAGAAGCTGTTGTAAAATGCAGTCACATGACTCCGGGACATTGCAAATAGCTGTAAATGCAGACCAGTTGCCAAATATCTCACATGTGGTTATGTGACAGTGAGGAGCCCAACTATCAGAACTTTGGAACTGGGTCGTAAGTACAAGAGATTAATTAAGGCAGGGGTCCCCAACCTGTCAACCGCAGCCTGGTACCGGGCTGTGGGCTTCTGGCCACCGGGCCACGGGACAGGCTGGCCAGTGCATGTACATGTGTGTACCCCCCACTTGTGCTAGCGCCGTGGTCGTGGGGGCGCAAAAACATGATGCTGTGCTGTGAGGTGCAAAAACGGGCCACTGCCATACCTTGGGGTATGAAAATGGGATGCTGCTGCACCTTGGGGTGCAAAAACAGGACGCTGTGTTGCCGTGCTGCACAAGAATTTATTTATTTATTTATTTATTTGATTTGTATACCGCCCTTCTCCCTAAGGACTCAGGGCGGTGAACAGTGACATAAATGTCAAAATGCACAAATACAGAAAATTGAGAATAAATTAAGCCCTACTGCCCAACTGTAGAAGATAAGTTAAAACCACAATTAAAATTAAACCCATCAGACCAGACCGGATTGCTTAAATAGATATGTTTTTAGATTGCGTCGGAAGGAGCGAAGGTCGGGAGCCATCCGGAGCTCAACCGGTAAATGGTTCCATAGGTCAGGCGCGCCCACAGAGAACGCTCTCCCCCTGGGAGCCACCAAGTGGCATTCTCCGAACGGTGGCACCCTTAGGAGGCCCTCTCTGTGGGAGCGTACCGGGCGGAGGGAAGTTGATGCCGGCAGCAGGTGATTCCCAAGGTACTCCGGACCCATGCCATGTAGGGCTTTGAAAACCATTACCAGCACCAACGCCACACCTCAAGGTGTGAAAATGGGATGCCGCTGCAACTTGGTGTGCAAAAATGGGCCAATGCCGTGCCTTGGGGCATAGAAACAGGGTGCTATGTACAAGAATGGGGCAGGGCTAATGAGTATCACACAAGCGCTAACCCCGCCCTGTTTGTGACATGCACATCCTCATGGCTGCGTGTGCGTGTGCGTGCATAAAATGCTTCCCCCTTCCCTTTTCCTCTGGTCCACCAACCAAGAAAGGTTGGTGACCTCTGAACTAAGGGGTCAGTTGTAAGTCGAAGGCTCCTTGTGTGCTACCAATAAAATTGAGCAGCATAATATCTGTATTAAATTACTAGGGTTCTCACACATCTAGGCTTTCAATATTCAGATCACCACTAGATGGCATCAGAGATTCAGGGGAAAAAATCTGTTCTACTGCTGCCACCTGGTGGTCAACTGGATCATAGCAGAATCCATATTGAAAATGGGAATTGCTTACTGTTTTTTTTAAAAAATGCCCTTTAATTGAGCTTGGAAGCTTGCATGGAGATGAGTATCCTGGCACAAGAAAGGGACATGGTGGAATTTGGTCCTCTGCATGTCTACATAAAAGCAAGTTTAGGTAGTCCTTGACTTACAACAGTTCATTTAGTGACCATTCAAAGTTACAACGGGACTGCAAAAAGTGACTTATGACTGTTTTTCACACTTATGACCTTTGCAGCATCCCCGTGGTCACAGGATCAGAATTCAGACCCTTGGCAACTGGCTCATATTTATGATAGTTGCAGGGTCCCCTTTTGTGACCTTTTGACCACAAAGTCAATGGGGAAGTCAGATTCACTTAACAACCGGGCTACTAAGTTCACAACTGCAGCGATACACTTAACAACTGTGACAAAAATGGTTATAAAATGGGGCAAAAGGTACTTAACAACTTTCTCACTTAACAACAGAATTTTGGGCTCCATCGTGGTCATAAATTGAGGACTACCAGTGAATAGTATTTAGTGGAATTTAATTCCATGAACATAATATTGCTAAGCACATTGATTTGTGCTTCTTAGATTGTAAGCTGCCCTGAGTCTTTGGAGAAGGGTGGGATATAAATGGGATTATATATATATGTATGTGTATATATATGTATATATGTGTATATATGTATATATATATATATATATATATATATATATATATATATATATATATATATATATATATATATATATATATATATATATATATGTATATATATATATATATATATATATATATATATATATATATATATAGATATATATATATAGATATATATAGATATATATAGTGTAAATTTTAAATTGCTAACAAAGAATTAAGGGAGACTGATATGCATTTCAAACTTATTAGTTTTCATCAGTCAGCCATACCCTTCTGAGATTCGAACCTGGGCTAATTGCACATTAGGCAGTTGTTTTCACCTCTAGGCCACAGGCTCTCTCTCGCTTTGTTAGCTGAGAAGCAAGGGGAGATATGTGTCGAATGCTATTTTAGATTATCTTGCTAGGCAATTTAAAATTTACACAAATATGAGCTGTCACCGGTGTGACTACTGCCTGTCGATGGCCTTCAGGTTAGGCTGACACAGGAAATAAAGATTTGTCCCATGTTTGGGGCCTAGCAAGGTAATCTAAAATAGTTAACAAGCATATATATATATATATATATAAATGCATTTCAGTCTCCCTTAATTCTTTGTTAGTAATTTACATAAATATATATACAACTGGGACCTGCAGCTAAGTTGTTAAGCAAAGCAGCTACTAAGTGAAACCATATTGGTGCTTATGAACTAACTTCAAGTTTTCTTTGCTTCACAGACCCACAAATGTCGTAAACTGGTTGTAAAGCTGCACTTTCATTACAGTTGTAACTGCAAACAGTTGCTTAACGAGGCAGGTGCTAAATGAAGATTACCTGTACATTTACTATCAACCAGTCGTGGGATTCAGCCGGTTTGCACCAGTTTGGCAGAACTGGTAGCTGAATTTTGCAGAGTTCGGAGAACCGGCTGAATGCATATTATTTCCGGAAGTCCATTCTAGGCCTCGGAGGCCTGGAGAAGGCCTCTCAGGCCTAGAACGGCCGACCAAAAGTGCATGGATGCCACTTCCAGAAGTTTGTTCTAGGCCTGGGAGGCCTGGAGGAGGCCTCCCAGGCCTAGAACAGCCCACCCGAAGTGCGTGAATGCCACTTCCGGAAGTCCATTCTAGGCCTGGGAGGCCCAGGTCTGCATCCATGCAGAGAACCGGTTGTTCAGGTATTTGAATCTCACCACTGCTATCAACCAACAACTGATGCTTTTGTAAACTCCTAAGAGCTGTTTTTTTTAATAAAAAGTTTGCATTGCAATGTTCTGAATTTGGGATCCACCCAAAATGCTTTTCGAGGTGTCCTTATTCCGTCTAACAATTTAATAATTACTCTTCCTTGTAATTGTAGCAAAATGTGAAAGAAAAGGCTGCTGATATATTTTGGTTCAATCTGCACAGGGTCTCCTTGACTTACCACAGTTTATTTAGCAACTGTTTGAGTTTACAACGGGACTGAAAAAAGTGACGTATGACTGTTTTTCACACTTACGACCCTTGCAGCACCCACAAGGTCACATGATCAAAATTCAGCTGCTTGTCAACTGACTCATACTTAGGACGTTTGCCGTGCCCCAGGGTCACGTGATCCCCTTTTGCAAAGCACAATGAGTGGGGAGGCCAGATTGACTTAACAACTGTGTGGCTAACTTAACAACTGTAGGGATTCACTTAACAATTGTGGCAAGAAAGGTCGTAAAAATGGGGCAAAACTCACGTAAAAACTGTCTCACTTAACAACAGGAAGTTTGGGCTCGATTGTGGTCGTAACGCCAGGACTGCCTCTACTGCAGGGATCCCCAATCCCCAGTTTGTGGAGCAGTACCGGGCCGCGGCATGCCAGCAACCGGTCAGCACAAACAAGCAAAGCCCCATCCGCAGGATGCGAGCAGCACACGAAATCACTTTGCTTGCTTTGATGTATTTGCATGGGAAATGGGGAGGAGGAGGAGGAGGAGGAGGAAAGCTCACAGGGCCATCTGGGTTATATCTCCTGTTGGGAGGTGGGCAGAGGCAAGGTGTCCGAGAACTGCCAGCTATCGCCTGACAGACTAGGGAAGTGGGGTGAGCTGACAGGATGGGACTTTTAGCTTAATGCTTTTGCCTGGGAACTTCAGACTTGGCCTTTTCTCTCTGCAATCACTTTCTTTCAGTAAAAAGTTCTCTTTGAAACAATGCCTGTTTCCCCGAGTTGTGCTTTCCTGAGGGAATAGCGGGGACGGGACCTTGTCCCCAACCCTCGGTCTGTGGACTGGTACCAGGCCATGGCATGCCAGCAACCACTTCACACAAACAAGCAAAGCCACATCCGTGGATTGCAGGCAGCACACAAAACCACACACTCTCCAGTCTGCGGAAAAACCTCTCTCCACGGAACTGGTCCCTGCTGCCCAAAAGATTGGGGACCTCTGCTGTAAGGCAGGGGTCTCCAACCCCTGGTCCATGGACCAGTACTAGGCCATGGCATGTCAGCAGCCGGTCCACACAAATAAGCAAAGCCCCACCCGTGGGATGCAGGGAGCACACAAAACCATGCCACCTCCGGTCTGTGGAAAAACCTCTCTCCACAGAACCGGTCTCTGGTGCCCAAAAAGTTGGGGACCTCTGCTCTACTGGATTTAAAATGCTCAGCCATTCCTAGGTTGCACTCCAAAGTCCAGGAATACTGGATTCTTAGCACAGAAAGTTTCTCGGCGCACGAGAAATATTTAGCCTGGCTACGTCTGTATAAAATGTGTTTTTCTATCTTTTATTCAGTGCATTCCCTTGCCTGCTATTACTGTGAAAATGAGCCTTCCAACTGGAACTGCATGTCAATGAAGAAGTGCGCAGAAACAGACAAATACTGCACTACCGTTAAAAGGGTTAACCGTGGCCGACACGGTATGTATCATGGAAGCAGAAATAATTACGGTACCGGCCACTTTTGCAATGAACTAGAAAGTGGTTTAAGGGGATGATCTAATGTCAAAACTATTTTAACAACAACAACAACTAATAATAATAATAATAATAATAATAATAATAATAATAATAATAATAATAATAATAATAATAATAATAAAGTGGTATTAACACTTCACGTGATAATAATAATAATAATAATAATAATAATAATAATAATAATAATAATAATAATAATAATAATAATTTGGAAGGGACCTTGGAGGTCATCTAGTCCAACCCCCTTTTCAGACAGGTAAACCTATACCATTTCAGACAAATGGCTGTCTAGCCTCTCCTTAAAAACTTCCAGTGTTGGAGCATTCACCGCTTCTGGAGGCAGGTTGTTCCACTGATTAATTGTTCTAACTGTCAGGAAGTTTCTCCTTAGTTCTAGTTTGCTTCTCTCTTTGATGAGTTTCCATTTGTTGCTTCTTGTCCTGCCTTCAGGGGCTTTGGAGAAGAGGTTGAACCCCCCCCCTTCTTTGTGGCAGCCCCTCAAATATTGGAAGACTGCTATCATGTCCCCCCTGGTCCTTCTCTTCCTTAAACTAGGCATACCCAATTCCTGTAACTGTTCCTTATATGTTTTAGCCTCCAGCCTCCTTAAAAATATTGAACGTTGCTATTAAAATCCTGGGAACAGAGATGCCATGATGTTGATATTCATGTTTGGGTCCAGACGTGAATTATACAAGGAACAGAAGAAAGCTTCCTTTGAACTTACTTAAGTTCCAGGTTACTGGTTCTCCAGAGGTTTGAGAGGAAGGGGTAGTTGACAAGAGGATGGTGGATTCAGATAGACTTGACCTTCAATGTCTGAGACCAGGGAGGTTCAACCATTGTTAAGAAAGTTGGAGGAAGAATGGATGTACCAGGGAAACGAGGAATGTTTAATGTTCTTCCCATATGCTGTGTAGTGGGACTGCATCCAGTTTTGGTCTCCACACTATAAAAAAGATGTTGGGATTCTAGAAAGAGTGTAGAGAAGAGCAACAAAGATGATCAGGGGACTGGAGGCTAAAACTTATGAAGAACGGTTGCAGGAACTGGACTTGGCTAGTCTAGTGAAGAGAAGGACCAGGGGAGACGTGATAGCAGAGTTCCAATATTTGAGGGGCTGTCACAGAGAGAGGAGGGGGGGGGGTTCAACCTATTTTCCAAAGCACCTGAAGGCCAGACAAGGAATAACAGATGGAAACGGATCAAGGAGAGAGTCAACCTAGAAATAAGGATAATTTTTCTGACAGTGAGAATAATCAGCCAACGGAACAGATTGCCCTCAGAAGTTGTGGGAGCTTCATCACTGGAAGCTCTCAAGAAGAGACTGGACTGCCATCTGTCAGAAATGGTATAGAGTCTCCTGCTTGGGTGGGTGGGGGGGTTGGACTAGATGACCTGCAAGGTTCCTTCCAACTCTGTTATTCTATAAGGGACACTTGGAAAATAGAGGAAATATCTGCCCAAGGAGTCCTGTTTCTCAACTTCAGCAACTTGAAACTGGGTGGACCTCAACCTCTCCTAGCTGGGGAATTCTGGGAGTTGAAGTCCACCCATTTTCAAGTGGCCGAGTTAGAAGGGCCAGCCAGAAAGGGAAACTAAGTCTAGAAAGGGCTGAAATCCCCCCCCCTTTTTTGGTGGCTTCTAATTTTCTTGTATTTTATATAATTCGTTGATTTTATTTTGCCACATAAGGTGAGCCTGATGACTACCGGATCAGCAAGCAATGCACTCCAAGTTGTGAAGAAAATTTCATGGACACGGGGTCGTCATCCGTTGCAACCAAGTGCTGCCAGTTTTCCTTCTGTAACTTCAATGGGGCTGCCAGCGTGAAACTGAGCAACATGGTGCTGGTTTTGGGAATCCTGGGCAGTTTCTTCTACATCTTCCAGTCTAGATAAGGGATTGCTCATAAATTCTTACAAGAAAGAGAGACTAGCAAATTTCATCCAGACTCCTGAAGCTTCTGAGAGGGTCTCCTCCTGAGCTTAGGATCAACACACCAAATAGATTCTTGGTTCTCCTATGGGAAAATTGGTCTCTGTTTGTGTATTACAGAAACACGAAGCTTCCCTTTGTACATAGACCTCCGGAAGACCTTTGTATTAAGTAGTATTTTTATTTAGTATCCACTTGTATCTAAGTCTGGCACAAACCTATTTTGCCTCACCGTAATAATCCTTTATAGCAAGAGCATTTATTAAAGATTGTCAAGGCCCTCAGGCAGCTGGCTGACGTAGCATCCTTCTTGCTCTTGACACGCGATAACATTTTGCAAAACTGGCTTAATTAAAAATAGCTTCTTACTTTGGTGCACACAAAGGGCACCATTAACCACATTTTCTTTTTGGTAATGTTTAAAAAACCCCACCCACCTTTCTGGGATGATTTAATGATGGTTCTAGCCACCTGGTGTGGAAAGGGCACAACTACAAGAGTTTAGGGAAAAGTTAACTCTAGGTGAATTTTATGAAGATAAACCCTGGTCAGGAGCAACAGGATTGCAAGCTTGGAGGTGAGAGGATGTGATTGTGGCTACTTAGAAGATCACTGTGTGGTGTGATCTTGTGGAAAGGCTTAATCAAAATATATTTTATGCCTTATACCAGGGATTTTCAAACTTGGCCCTTTTATGACTTGTGGACTTCAACTCCCAGAATTCCTCAGCCAGTGTGCCTGGCTGAGGAATTCTGGGAGTTGAAGTCCACAAGTCATAAAAGGGCCAAATTTGAAGACCCCTGCCTTATACTTTCTCCATCTCCCCTTAAATATTAACCAAATCTATAATGGACTGAGAATCAGCATCTCCGCTAGATAATTGGCAATCAAGCTGTAACTAGTTAATCAAGTAAAAATAGCAAATGGGGGAAAATCTTTTACTTAAGCTTCCTTAAACCCAGACCTAATCCACACATCAAAGAAGAAGGTTTGTAAATGCAAACAGTTTAAAATTAAACTATTGATTTGGTTTAATTTGAATTAAAACTGTCTCCCAGTGGAACTACATGTTCACCAGAATAAAAATCATAGATGACATGTACCTACACATCCCCATGCCCTCAAGTGTCACCCTGGAACCAGCATGCATGCACATCCATGCCCCTCAAGTCTCACATCAAGGACAAGCTCCCCTATAAATCAGCCGTTTGTACCTCATTTTTTCTGTAGCTACCCCCAGAGGCCAAGCTCTTTGCTTTTGGGAATAAATAAATCTCCTTTCCTCACAGCTGTCTGGATTTCATTTTAATTTCTTCTTGTGCATCCCCCAGTTTGGCTTGGAACTCCAAATTATTTTTCTGACCATCTCCTTTTTCAGCTTTCATGATTTTGAAGTTGGTTTTGAAATTTGAAACTTCATCTTGCTGATTCAGTCCTGTGATCTAGTCTGCGTATTAATAAAGTTTTGTGTCGACGTTCATTAATATCCCAGTTTGTAAACTCATATCCACAGTGCAAGCAGGGGGAAAACTCAGTTCTCCTCTTCATTAGCCCTAATTTAACCATTAACTCTGACTCCTGGTAACAGGGGTATCTGAAGCAAATGGTTCAAGACTGAAGGTATTGGTTTATTGCTGTCACTCAAAGTTTAGTGTGTGGTACATCAAAAGCAAGATGGGGGCTGTGATGAGGAGAGCCAATATCTGCCTGTTCCCTTAACAACCAGGTTTCCATAAGACATGCCATAAGAGTTTGGCAGCTTCATCCCTGAAAAAAAATCATAGCTGTGTGTTTATTGCACACAGAACTGGCATTCAAAAGGATGGTGGAACTAGACATTAAGAGCATTGCAGTAGTCCAGACATGAGTGATCATGGGCAGGACTTCTGGGCCCTGGAAAGGCTGTAAAATCCCTTGCCACCACCTTTACAGATGGTACCTGATCTTCAAGGGGTGAAGCTAAAAGCACCCACAGGTTATGGGCTCTTTCCTCATCCCCTTGGGATGTCATACTACTCAGAAGGTTAGTAGGTCCCTCAATAAAACATTTAGGAACCTGTATTCAGTTTCACAAGTGGAGTGACTACGGAAGAGCAATGTGTAAGCCAAAGTGGACCCAAAGCAAATAATCAAAGTTTTACTCTAGGAAGAGTGCAGAGGAGAGCAAAAAAAAGATGATTAGGGGACTGGAGGCTAAAAGAAGAATAAACCTTTGGTCCCAGTGACTGACTTTTTTTGGATCCTGCAATAAATAAGCAGCTAGATACAACGATTCTTCTGTCCTTCTAGCAGCATTCGACATCTTCCCCAAAGGTATTATTCTATTTTATCTACATCCTTGGGATTTTGCACCATTTATGCATAACATGTGAAATAAAAATAATAATCAGGGTCCAGTCCAAGCTGGGAATAAACAAAATGGAGACTCCTTTAGAAAGAAGGTTATTGTTTATTGAGTTGCAGAACCAGACAGAATTGTGGTTCTGGAGCAGCTGACCAAATGGAGCTGGGAATGGTGGGTTTTTATACCTTCTTGGGCTTTTGTGTTCGAGGTTCTTTCTGTTCCTGTGTCATGAACTTTGATCTGAGGTTCAGGATGCCCTTTGGGTATTCTAATGGTGGTGGTTTAATCCTATTATGTCCTAAATGTCATATCCTGCTTCTCTGAGGCTGTGGCTGATGGCTATGTCCTGTGTTGGATTTTTGGGTGAGGGGTTGCTGGTTCTAATTCTATCACTCTGCTTTTGTTAGCTATCAAATCTTGCTCCAAGGGATTTGGAAAGATCCTGTCTTGAATGGGCATTTCTGCAGGTAGCATTTTTTTTTAATTTTTATTTTAATTCCATTTATATCCCGCCCTTCTCCGAAGACTCAGGGTGGCTTACAAGCTTAGCAGTAGCCTTCATTCTATGTATATGCCTGCTTATTAGGGCTTTCACACCCCCCCCAAGCGGCATTATTACAAAGTCAGCTTAATTGCCCCCAACAATCTGGGTCCTCATTTTACCTACCTCGGAAGGATGGAAGGCTGAGTCAACCTTGAGCCTGGTGGGATGCGAACCTGCACTAATTGCAGGCAGCTGGTGTTACTTAAGGAGGCATTAGCCCACTGCTCCACCAAGGCTCATGAATGGGGCCTCAGTCTTTCTGAATGGGATTATCAAAGCTGCATTTGTACAGAGCTGGCCTCTACTTTGGGCTATTAAGAAAAACTGGGCCTGCTTTTCTGCCTTTAAGATCCTTTGGGGAAATATAATATTCTTCCTTTTTAATATCCCCCAAAATATTTCTTTCTCTGGGTGTGTGTGTGCGCTGTCTTCCTACAACATAATATGTCCCTCTATTTTATGCAAAACTAGCAGACCTTGAAATCATAAACTTTCTTGTTCCATCTGTGAATCTATATTGTTTGGAACCTGGCTTGTATCCAAACAAACCTAAGTCTCCTGGCCTTTTTCTGTCCTTTTCTTCTGGTGCTTTTGGGAATATGCACCCAGGCATAACTGCCAAATGTCCTTAGGTGAGCCAATGAAGGTTTCCATCCATGCAACAAGTAATATGGAGTTTCATTGATAACAACACTCCACACCCTGTTTACTAGATAGTTGGGTGTTTTCATGACTTCCCCCCGGTACGTTTTACTCATTCCTGCATCTGCCAGCAATGAATCTTTCATGATGCAATCCGTCATTCCTCCATTTAGCTACCCCATTTTCTGCTGGCGAGTACAGATTTGTACGTCTATGCCTCATGCCTAAATTCTTCAGCCACTTTTGGAAGTTGTCAGACATGAACTCTGTTCCCCTGTCTGTTTGCAGCTGGCATACTTTATGGCCATATCTTCACTCTACAAAGTTCACCCATTCAAGGTTGACTCAGCCTTCCATCCTTCCCAGGTAGGTAAAATGAGGACCCAGATTGTTGGGGGCAATTAAGCTGACTTTGTAATAATGCCGCTTGGGGTGTGTGTGAAAGCCCTAATAAGCAGGCATATACATAGAATGAAGGCTACTGCTAAAGTTTGTAAGCCGCCCTGAGTCTTCGGAGAAGGGCGGGATATAAATGGAATTAAAATAAATAAAAATAAAATAAAAATTGCCCGAACTGTTGTAGGACTTGTTTTGCTCTTTAATAAATAGCAAAACCCATATCTGCTGTAATCATCTACTAAGACTAGTAGGTACCTAGCCCCTCCTAGAGAGAGCACCATAGGACCAATTAAATCAGTGTAAACTAACTGCAAAACTCTGTTTGTTTGCCTTGAGCTTTTCTTACTTACAGGATATACTCTGGGCTTTGACTCCTTACAAATAGCGCAGTCTAAATATGTGTTGCATTGCTTAATATGTAGTCCTTCAGTTAGGTCTGGCATCCTTTGCAGCACTCTAAAACTTGCATGACCTAACCTCCTGTGTAATAAATGTACGTAATTATCATGCATGGGAGTGTTTGTAAGTGTTCGTGCAGAACCATCCTGCTTCTTTCCTAACCCGTATAAATTATCCAGCTTAACACCTTGTGCATAAATCCTCCCACCTTTCCTGATGGTGTATTGACCCTTTGCAAACAGTACTTCATACCCCATATTATCCAAGCTTGAAATACTGAGTAAATTATGGTCTAACTCTGGTACATATAATATACTATCGAATGTTTCTCCAATACTAGGTACATAAACTTTACTTTCCCCTTTAACAGCAGACTGTTGTCCATTAGCCAAGCTAACAGATGTTTGTTTAGCTGGTCTTAGGTTTGAAAACATTTGTGGGTCATTTGCAATATGCTGACTCGCCCCACTGTCCAATAGCCAAGTGTTTTTTCCAGTTAATGTTGCTGCCAGGGAAAATGTCGGTTGTGTAATGCAATGACCTTGTTTTGCTGCTCCTCTGTTTCTCCTCTCAGGGCAGCGTCTCTGGAGATGCTCTGTAGAACCACATGTGAAGCAGCGTTTCACCATGCAAACCTTCTCGGCTGCTCTGCTGGCATCTTTGGACATTGCAGTTTTAGGCCTGGTCTGTGCATTGTCATCTCCTTTCTGCTGCCTTTCCAGCTGTTTCTGTTCCTCCTCCAGCAACCAGCCAGTCAAATAACTCATGGTTAAGTCCCTCTCTTGCATGGACTCAAAGGGGTCACTAGCACATCCCATGAAGTGTCCAATGAACTGAGCACCACATACACCTTGTGTACCTCAGTAAAAGTCATTCCTCTTTTTTCTAACTCTAGGAATGTCTTTCTCATGGACTGCAAATGAGTAGATATGCTCTCTCCCGGTTTCAGCTGGGCCTTATATAGCTTTCTTGTCAGCATTACTTTGCTGCTCACAGACTCTCTCACGTACACACTGTGCAAAGCTTCCCAGCACTCCTTACCAGACTGGAGACCCCTCACATGTATCAGCTGGCTATCCTCCAAACTCAGGATTATGCTGGCCAATGCTTTCTCATTCTTTCTCTGGTCCCCATCATCCAGAGCTGCAGGTGGATCAGCAACTATCATCCACAACTCCTCCCTTCACAGGTACATCTCCACATTCAGATACCAGGAGAGGTAGCTTGTCTCATTCAGATGAGATGCTAAAAAACCTCCTCCCATTATGCTGATGTAGTCCATGTTGCCTGCTACCACCACAAACCACAAGCCCTAACTCCTCTGCTTCTGGGACAAGCTCTCACTGGGTTTCTCCTCTCTCTGGGCTCATAACCTGTTAGAGCATGCACAGCCTTATTGCACAAGATAACCCAGGGATAAGCACAGTAAACAGTGGTCTATAGTAAATAGTGGTTTATCTTACACTATCTACAATATCATATACCAGGAACAATATACATACACGTGCTAATACATCAGGATCCAACAAACCACAGTCACAGCAGGAAATGGAAGAGAGAAAACACATCAGTGGAGCCGTCCCTTTATACAAAGACTCTTAAAGAGACACAGACCCTGCTGAGTCATTTCCATCATTACATCTTACATTACATAAGGTGGTTAGCTGTTAAATCATTACCTTGACAAGCCCCAACCCTGCTTAGCTTCCAAACAGAGACCAACTACTGAGATTGCCATTTGCTTACATTTTATGGTGATAAAAATCCCAATGTCATCAGTTTTATAATCACTTAAGAAACCTAATACTCCTCTGTGATCTTTGTGCAACCATGCTGGTTTCTTCCTGGATTTCTTGTTTTTCTTTTTCTTTTTCAGTGTTATTGTGCTGGACTGGGCTTTTATGATCATATTTTCAGATTTTCCTACACTCCTTGAGTTTATTTATTTATTTATTTTATTTTATTGGATTTGTATACCGCCCTTTCCCGAAGGACTCAGGGTGGTTTACAGGGAATTAAAACAAGAAATACAAAAATTAAAAACAATTAAAAAGATTATAACAGTCCCTGAAAGAGTAAAAACCCCAATTAAAATTAAAATTAAAATTCTCAGCCTGGGCCAGAGAGCTCGAAGAGCCAGGTCTTCAGGTCCCGGCGGAATGAACGGAGGTCGGGGGCAGTCCTCAGCTCCACGGGCAGCTGGTTCCAGAGGGCAGGCACACCCACTGAGAAGGCCCTCCCCCTGGGCGTTACCCGCTGGCAATCTTTTACCGGCGGCGCCCTGAGAAGACCCTCCCTGTGGGAGCGCACTGGATGAAGGGAACTTGATGCTGGCAGCAGGTGTTCCCTCAGATATCCCGGACCCAAGCCATTTAGGGCTTTATAGGTCATTACCAGTTGTTTTCCCCTTTAGGATTTTCACCCAGAGGAATTTCTCCCCTGTCTTTACCCTGTCTGAATATAGGGTTCTTACCCCGTTAGGTAATCCAAGCCAGGATTCAACAGGGGTTGGACCTAATCCTGCTCATCCCAGCATCATTGCCTGTTGGATTTAAGTTAGTTAGTTAGACACTCTAACTATGGGTTTTGTGAGAGGGATGTTCAATTTTAAGGGGGGAAACTCGAAAAATCAAAACACTTGAATTGAATGCTGAGGTTTATTTGATTCTCAAACTACAAAACTAGCAGAAAGAAGCTTCCAGAACAAGGGAAAAGGGAGAGATGGTGAGTGTGAAAGAAAGCAGGGGCGGGGGATTATCGACCATCTTGTGGTAAAGGCCAGAAGCATAAATCTTCAAGGGTGGTCCATGATGGATGAAAGAAAAGAGAAACAAATTAGCCACTTTTAGAGGTAGCTATTGCAATAGTCGGTGTCGCAACACCTAACTCTTTGATCTGGTGCTTCAGTAGGGCACGTAGAAGCACATCCTTAGATAGTGTAGAGTCCTGTGAAGGAAACACAAACCAGAATGACTATTAAAAATGCCAAAGAACAAATCTGCGGCTGTTGCTGAAGAAAATGGTAAACCCACTTTTAACACATCCATGCGTTCCCTCCAGCTAGGAAGGCAGACATCCTCCCTTCTCTAGGGAATACTCAGGAGTAAATGAAGAAACCAGATATTTCTAGGGAAAGTCCTGTATTCTGACATGACTCGGGGGTCATCAGTTTGGCGGGTCGAATCCCGAGTGCCGCGTAACAGAGTGAGCGCCCATTACTCGTCCCAGCTTCTGCCAACCTAGCAGTTCGAAAGCGCGTAAAAATGCAAGTGGAAAAATAGGGACCACTACGGTGGGAAGGGAACAAAGTTCCGTGCGCCTTTGGCGTCTAGTCATGCCGGCCACATGACCACGGAGACGTCCTCGGTCAAGCGCTGGCTCTTCGGCTTTGAAACGGAGATGAGCACTGGCCCCTAGAGTAAGAAACGACTAGCACGCATGTGCGGGGGAACCTTTACCTTTACCTTATATATTCTTAATAAGACTAAAAATGCAAATCCTGGGTGTGTGCATGTTAGAATAAAAAAGAATCGAACACCAGGATAGAAATGTAAACAAACTGTTTAATATGCAGAACACTTAGCTTTTGTCGGCCAAACTGCCAACGTCATCAGAGTAAGAATAGGAGATCTGGGAGTTTGCCTATATAGTTGGTTGTTTTTGCGCCCTGCTCATTGAGCAGGTCACTGGTCTACCCACCCCAATTGACTGTAATGTTTCTAATCGTTCCGCATCTGTCCGCATGTTTGTGAATTTGAGAGTTGTTTTCTTGCTCGTAGTCGCTCTCCTGGCGCATGTGTGAACACCCAAGGGCTGGCTCCCTGGCTGCTCTTGTTTCGTGACCCCACTTTTTTTGCTGAATCCGAGTGCCTGTCCTTAGGTCTTGTTCAGGACGCGCTGGGGATTCTTCCTTCTTGAGGACCGCAGTTGTTTCACATGTAGCCACGCCATTCCGATCCTGCAAGGGACAAACTCGTTGCGCACGTCGTGAGTTGTAGCGCTGTTCCTCCCACCCCATGAGTGCCTGATAAGCAGGCAATAGGTCTATGTGACGATTGATCGAGTTTTTTTCAGACAACGAGGCCTCCTTGAGCAGCTAGCTGCCCTTGTTGGCAACTTGGGCTATGGCCTCCGCATTTGCAAGATCAAACATGTGATCATGACTGGCCATATGTGCCCATATTTGTGAGCATTGCTCTTGTCTTCTGATCACCAGCTCGTGGATCCTGGTTATCAGCCTTTTGGTCGTTTCCCCAACGTAATTACATTGGCAGTTCTTGCACTTAATTTTGTGTATTATTGAAGATCTTTCCTACATAAGCAAACTCCCAGAACTCCAGCTTTTACTCTGACGATGTCGGCAGTTAGCTGATGAAAGCTAAGTAAATTTGTATATTAAACAGTCTTGTTTATATTTTATCCTGGTGTTCGATTCTTTTCTTTTGTAATATGTGCATACCCAGGATTCACATTTTTAGTGTAATTAAGGATATGTGTGTGTGTCTCTCTGTGTGTGCGTTTATGTGCAAGCAGCTCTGTAGGTGCTTTATTGGGAAATTAGTTATATAAAAGAAAATGTTTCATGTTTTAGGTACAGGGGATTGCTTACATGAAAAGAGCATGGTGAGGGGAGGGGGGAAAAGGAGTTATGGTGGAGCCTGGGTTGTTGTGTATGAGTCATCGTTTTGGAACTATTTTTTTGTGCTATCTTATGCCTGGTACAAAGACCTGATCTTTTTGTTCTGAAAAGGTATAAAAGGTGGAAGACATCTTTCCTAGTTGTTGCCATCATCTCTCTAGCAGCCATGAAGAGAGATGGGGTCACCCAAGTCTATTTTGATCAAAATAAAAAATTGTTTGCTTGCTGAAACCTCGGCTCAGGAGTCTCTTTTGGCTCTTTTAAATTCCTGAGTAACGCCGGGATAATTGTGAGGCTAAGTGGAAAACATTACACTACAAGTACAGATTAGGTTAAAACTGGCTTAAAACCAGTAACTGTGAGAGGGATCTTAGAGTCCTAGTGGACAACCGTGAGCCAGCAGTGTGCAGCAGCAGCCAAAAAGCTAATACAATCCTGGGTTGTATAAAGAGAGGCATAGAATCAAGATCACGCGAGGTATTAGTACCGCTTTATAAAACCCTAGTGAGGCCACACCTGGAATACTGCAGCCAGTTTTGGTCACCATATCCCAAAAAAAGAGGTTGAGAGTTTGGAAAAAATTCAGAGAAGAGCAACTAAGAGGATCCAAGGCCTGGAGACCAAAACATACAAAGAACGGCTGCAGGACTTGGGTTTGGCTAATCTAAAGAAAAGAAGAAATAGGGATGACATGATAGCGGTATTCCAGTATTTGAGGGGCTGCCACGAAGTAGATGGGGTCATGCTATTCACCAAAGCACCAGAGGGAAGGATGAGAAAAAATGGTTGGAAACTGATCAAAGAGAGAAGCAACCTGGAATTAAAGAGAAACTTCCTGACAGTGAGGACAATTAAGCAATGGAACAGCTTGCCACCAGAAGTCGTGGGCGCTCCATCACTGGAGGTTTTTAGGAAAAGACTGGACAGTCACTTGTCTGAGATGGTATAGGTTCTCCTGCTTGAGCAGGGGGCTGGACTAGAAGACCTCCAAGGTCCCTTCCAGATTCTATTCTATTCTATTCTATTCTATTCTATTCTATTCTATTCTATTCTATTCTATTCTATTCTATTCTATTCTATTCTATTCTATTCTATTCCATTCCATTCCATTCCATTCCATTCCATTCCATATATTCTATTCTATTCTATTCTATTCTATTCTATTCTATTCTATTCTATTCTATTCTATTCTATTCTATTCTATTCTATTCTATTCTATTCTATTCTATTCTATTCTATTCTATTCTATTCTATTCTATTCTATTCTATTCTATTCTATTCTATTCTATTCTATTCTATTCTATTCTATTCAGTGGTCTCCTGCATGAAGGATAGAATATGCGTTATGGATATAACATTAGAGCCTTGGTGGAGCAGTGGGCTAATGCCTCCTTAAGCAACACCAGCTGCCTGCAATTAGTGCAGGTTCGCGTCCCACCAGGCTCAAGGTTGACTCAGCCTTCCATCCTTCCGAGGTAGGTAAAATGAGGACCCAGATTGTTGGGGGCAATTAAGCTGACTTTGTAATAATGCCGCTTTGGGGGGGCGAAAGCCCTAATAAGCAGGCATATACATAGAATGAAGGCTATTGCTAAGCACATTGGTTTGTGCTTAAATTGTACGCTGCCCTGAGTCTTCGGAGAAGGGCGGGATATAAATGGGATTAAAATAAATAAATAAAAATTTTTATCAAAAATAAGATTAGCATGAAAAAATGAAATATGAGTATGGTTGTGTTGCAATTGTGAACTTTTTTTTTAACAAGGAACCAAATGAGTGAGTGCCACATCTCTGTTCACTGATTATGCTTCTAGGCATGCTAAAAGGGACAGGACAATAATTTTGTATGGTGTGCAATGTTTGCATTGCATAAGGAAAGACAGGTGCACCTCTGTGTTAAGCCCCATTGTATTTGGAAGCACACCAAGACTTTTTAGCCAACAAACAATGGATGGAAACTAATCAAGGAGAGACACACCCTGGAATTAAGGAGAAACAGTGAGAACAATTAATCAGTGGAACGGCTTGCCTTCAGACATTGTGGGTGCTCCATCACTGAAATTGTTTAAGAAAAGACTACACAGCCACCTATCTCAAATGCTGTAGGCTCTCCTGCTTGAGCAGGGGGCTGGACTAGAAGACCTCCAAAGTCCCTTCCAGCTCTATTCTGATTCTGATAAGAGCTTAAAATAGGAACTTGATTGATTGAAGGAAAACTTTGCATAACTTAGACAGCAATTTTTGACAATTAGTGTTGTGCCCAAAATGAGGATGAGATGCATGTTTTATAATCTCTGCACCAACTAAAATTCCATTATATCCCCCACACATACATTCTTTTTCCCCACTGCCCTCTCCCTATGGATATTTTGAGTGATTGAGCTAATAACGCTTGGGTAAAAAGTCTTAAGGGACGCGGTGGCTCAGTGGGTTAGGACGCTGAGCTTGTCGATCAGAAGGTCGGCAGTTTGGCGGGTCGAATCCCGAGTGCCGCGTAGCAGAGTGAGCGCCTGTTACTCGTCCCAGCTTCTGCCAACCTAGCAGTTCGAAAACACGTAAAAATGCAAGTAGAAAAATAGGGACCACTCCGGTGGGAAGGTAACAGCGTTCCGTGCGCCTTTGGCGTCTAGTCATGCCGGCCACATGACCACGGAGACGTCCTCGGACAAGCGCTGGCTCTTCGGCTTTGAAATGGAGATGAGCACCGGCCCCTAGAGTCAGAAATGACTAGCACGCATGTGCCGGGGAACCTTTACCTTTAAAAAGTCTTGGTGCACCTCCAGATACAATGGGACTTAAAAATAGAAAAATATTTTTAACAGAACAGAACAGAATAGAATTGAATAGAATAGAGCTGGGAGGGACCTTGGAGGTCTTCTAGTCCAGCCCCCTGCTTGAGCAGGAGCAGAAGCAGCTTAAGAGAGATGTGCAAACATTACACACCATGCAAAATTATTGTACTGTACGTATTGTTCCTATTAGCTTGCCTGCAGGCATAAGCTGTGAATAAAAATGTGTCATTCACTCATTTTGTTCCTGGCTAAAAAAAGTTCATGCTTGCAATACAACCCTGTTCGTATTCAGTAAAATAATCCGGGCAGCTGCCGGAAAGTTCATTTGACACCTGAAACAATATGAATTGAAGTGCAATTAAATGCCAACTTAAAATCCTAGCAAATTAAAAAGCCCTTCATCTAGTGTCCAAATGATGCTACCATGGGTCTATCAAGTATTCCTGGAGAAAATACTCCATCAGTGATGGAGATCCACTTCCTTTCAGGAGGGGATCTAGAGGAGAACCTAATTAGGAGATCTTAATGAGTTTGGGTGCTTCAACCTTCCCATGCTGGGGATGTTCCATCTTGGGTGCTGGATGTGGTGAGACTGCATTAGACAGATGTTCTGTATAATTTGGGAGTTCTCCTGGACTCACAGCTCCTGCTAGAAGACCAGATGTGAGGGCCTGGACACATCTGTGGGTGGTGTACCAGTTGAGTCCATTTCTGGACAGGGAGGCCCTACTCAGAGTCTTGTGATCTCTAGACAACTGCAATGGACTCTACATGAGACTGCTTTTGAAGATCATTCAGAAGCTTCACCTGGTGTAAAATGCAGCTATACAAGTAATAAATGATGTTGGCTACTCAGCACATATCTATACCACTACTTCATGAGCTGTCTTGGTTCCCAAAGTGGAAAACGAGTATCTCAAAGATACTTTTTTACAAGGCAACTGGAGTGTCTTTATTTTCTTTGAAGATATCTCGCTTTTCGTCCAAGAAGCTATTTCGGCTCTGACCGGATGGTGGGGGAATGGAAGAATTTATACTCCTTGAAGACAGCTGGTCATTTGCATCCTTTTAGAGAGTCGTTGAGGCCACTTGGAGGTTTACCTGTGTCCTCGTGGTCACCTCAGTGGTGCAAATGGGTGTGGAGCCTTCTTGGCTACAGAATGTTTTCTGCCCTGTGTCCCTTCACTCTTGAAGATGGGCGCAGGATGTTGGGGATGAGTCTGTGTTGTCTACATTTCAGACTGAAGCGCAAATGGTTCCTGGAGTCTGCAATGTTTTCTGGAAATCCATTCACACTCCTGCACCATTCGAAGGGGGTTCATCCCAAAGTGCATAGCCAAATGTCTGTGGAGATTCTCAGCAATCCAGGTCATGGTTGTCCCAAAGGTGCTCCACACACATTTGCACAATTCAGGTGACCCTGAGGACACAGATAAAACCTCCAGGTAGCTTTAACGACCTTCTAAACCAGCTGTCTGCAAGGAGTATAAATCCTTCCATTCCCCCACCATCCACTCAGAGCTGAAGAAGCTTCTTGGATGAGAAGCGAAACATCTTCAAACACAAAACAAGAAAGTCCAGTTGCCTCCTGAAAGAGGAAAAAAAAAAGCATCTTTGGGACAACCATGAGCTGGATGACTAAGAATCTCCATAGAAACTGGTTTTGGATATTTTGATGCTTCAAGTTGACTGATTGAGCTAAAAAACCCTTGGCTTTAAATATAGTCTTGGTGCACTTCCAAGTCCAAGAGAGCTTAAGAGAGAGATGTACCGTTCTTTGCTTGTGCAATGCAAACATTGCAAAATTATTGTACTGTACATATTGTCCCACTCAGCGTACCTATAGGCATACGTGATGAACTGAGACATGGCATTCATTCATTTGGTTGCTGGTTTAAAAATCTCAGTTATCAGTTATCAGCTAGCCATTGGTAAAATAAGCTCCATGTCATATAGTATTTAGTTTCTTCTTTTTCTTTAATTTTTAATGTTAAGCTATCTATTTCTGAGCATTCCAGAATTTTTAAAATTATATTCTCCTCTGTAGGGTTTTTTTTTCAGTTTTCCAAAATTGTGCATAATCTTGACTTGAAGAAAGCATCACAAATCCACTTTGGCTGTGCCATCCAAATTCTAAAATACCATCCAAAGCCAGAAATAGACAGATCTATCTATCTCTTTTGAGCAAATTTGAGCATGAGAGGTTCTCTCTAAAACTAGCCTGTGGACTAAGGGATTCACAGGATCCAAAACTCAGGGTAGACAAGGAAGATGGATAGAGGGTGGATCAGAAACGGCAGAAGGGTTTCTGGTACAAAAGTGCCAGCAGGAAAAGCAGGAGTCATAGTTCCAAGGGACCCCTTGAGTCATAGGTCAACAATTCCTGCAAAGAAAAGATCCTTTTACTCAAGACAGTAAAACCGTTCTTTAAACCTTTGGGTGTCCACAAGAGAATGCTCTCGTCACCCACTAAAAACCCTTTTTCCTTGATAGGTGTTCATAAAGAAGGTCTTCAGGAAATCAAACCTGGCTTTTATTGTGCCCTACAGGGGCCCAATCCCTTGGTTCACATTTTTTTTAATCCCATTTATATCCCACCCTTCTCCGAAGACTCAGGGCGGCTTACAATTTAAAGCACAAATCAATGTGCTTAGCAGTAGCCTTCATTCTATGTATATGCCTGCTTATTAGGGCTTTCGCCCCCCCCAGCGGCATTATTACAAAGTCAGCTTAATTGCCCCCAACAATCTGGGTCCTCATCCTACCTCAGAAGGATGGAAGGCTGAGTCAACCTTGAGCCTGGTGGGATGCGAACCTGCACTAATTGCAGGCAGCTGGTGTTACTTAAGGAGGCATTAGCCCACTGCTCCACCGAGGCTTGTATTGTATTTTCAACAACAGGTCAAGAATATGCTGAGACATTCTCATCAGAGAATTATGAATTGATTGTTAGAAACTTAACTTGGAATTTTTTGGTGTTCTACAGCAAAGGGGAAGCGAGAAGTTCAAATAGGGGTCCCAAAAAATCCTTCATCAAGGAATAACAGACTTCTCACTTGATATTCACTTGTCAATCAATTAAAATTGAAATAACCCTCTAGTTTTGGATCAGCCAAGATAGGCTATGATATTTTGCGTTTAAGCAACAAAGAGATGCCACGTCTCTATTCTTTCCAGTTATGCCTCTGGGCATAGCAACAATTGCAAGAGGAAGACAAAAGATTTCTGCTCAAGGTGTGCCAACTCTGCATTTAATCAGTGGAGAAAAGGACACATCTCTCTTAATCTCAGTTATACTCAGCGGTACATCCAGAAAGAACATTAAGATACTTCTTCGAAGGTCTTGTGTCAATTTTGAAGCTAAGGTTAGATGGTTAAATCAGTGAAACTGAAGCACGAAAATGGAGGTAGGGAAAAGGCAGTCAGGGAATTATTCTGAGGGCTCGGACCTACGTGGGAAAAGGAGAAATGCGGGGGCAGAGATGGACTTAATCAGCCAGGGGTCTTCAAACTTGGCCTTTTAATGACTTGTGGACTTCAACTCCCAGAATTGCTCACGCTGGCTGAGGAATTCTGGGAGTAGAAGTCCACAAGTCACAAAAGGGCCAAGTTTGAAGACCCCTGTAAAAGCTTTGCATGAAATGAATAGGGAAATTGCCACGACTAAGGAAACCTCAGTTGTTTTCAGAGCAGCTGTAATCACAATAAGGTACTTTTCTTCAAAATGTGCAAACTTTGCTTTGAATAAATAGTTGAACTTCATCTTTTAAGCTCCATTAAGCCGGAAGGCACACAAATTTGCAAAACATTTCTTCCATATATTTCAGAGCGAAGGTGTGTCAGCTAACCAGAGGCATCAAAATACCCATTGGAAGAAGGCAGTTGAATAGATTCATTTATTTTTTTAAAAATTGTGACCACCAACTCACTCTCAGTGACACCAGGCAGTGTACAAAGATTCTGTTTAAATCAGAAAAGGAGGAGTAGGGGTGACATGTTAGCAGTGTTCCAATATCTCAGGGGCTGCCCCAAAGAAGAGGGAGTCAAGCTATTCTCCAAAGCGCCTGAAGGCAGGACAAGAAGCAACGGATGGAAACTAGTCAAGGAGAGAAGCAATCTGGAACTAAGGAGAAATTTCCTGAAAGTGGGAACAATTGATCAGTGGAATGGCTTCTCTGCAGAAGTGGTGGGTGATCCATCACTGGAAGTTTTTAAAGAAGAGGTTGGACAACCATTCATCTGAAATGGCATAGGGTCTCCTGCTGGTGCCGGGGCTAGACTAGAAGACCTCCGAGATCTCTTTCACATTCTGTTACTTTTTTATTTAAGGTAAAACAAAGAATGGAATGGAATGGAATGGAATAGAATAGAATAGAATAGAATAGAATAGAATAGAATAGAATAGAAAATATGGAATAGAATAGAATAGAATAGAATAGAATAGAATAGAATAGAATAGAATAGAATAGAATAGAAAATATGGAATGGAATGGAATGGAATGGAATGGAATGGAATGGAATGGAATGCAATGGAATAGAATAGAATAGAATAGAATAGAATAGAATAGAATAGAATAGAATAGAAAATATGGAATGGAATAGAATAGAATAGAATAGAATAGAATAGAATAGAATAGAATAGAATAGAATAGAATGGAATGGAATGGAATGGAATGGAATGGAATGGAATGGAATAGAATAGAATAGAATAGAATAGAATAGAATAGAATAGAATAGAATAGAATAGAATAGAATAGAATAGAATAGAATGCTATGGAATAGAATAGGATAGGATAGGATAGGACAGGACAGGACAGGACAGGACAGGACAGAACAGAACAGAACAGAACAGAACAGAACAGACCTTGTGTCCCTCCAAGCTTAATGTAACTTAAGAGGAAACCTTCAGCTTTTGATTCAAGGGAAAGTTTGCAAACGTTGGACAGCATTTTTTTTTATGGATATTATTGTGCCCCAAGTGAAGATAAGTTGAACAGAATTATAGTGATGGACTGCTGCCTTGTCGTGGCGAAGGGGCTTACGTAATTCAATGAAGCTATGAGCTATGCCGTGCAGGACCACCCAAGACAGACAGGTCATAGAAGAGAGTTCTGACAAAACGTGATCCACTGGAGAAAGAAATGGCAACCCACTACAGTATCTTTGCCATGAAAACCCTATGGACAGTACCAAAAGGCAAAACGATATGACGCTGGAAGATGAGCCCCTCAGGTCGGAAGGCGTCCAATATGCTACTGGGGAAGAGCAGAGGGCTAGTACTAGTAGCACCAGAAAGAATGAAGCGACTGGGCCAAAGCCGAAAGGACGCTTAGCTGTGGACGTGTCTGGTGGTGAAAGGAAAGTCCGATGCTGTAAAGATTTTTTCTCCATAGGAACCTGGAATGTAAGATCCATGAATCAAGGAAAGCTGGACGTGGTCAAACAAGAGATGAAAAGACTGAACATCGACATCTTAGGAATCAGCGAACTAAAATGGACAGGAATCGTTGAATTTAATTCAGATGACCATCAGGTATACTACTGCGGGCAAGAATTATTATTATTATTATTATTATTATTATTATTATTATTATTATTATTATTATTATTATTATTATTATTATTATTATTAAATTTTTATACCGCCCTTCTCTCTGGACTCAGGGCGGTGTACAGGGCAATAAATATCAAAATACGAAATACAAAAGTTAAAAAGCATTAAATAATTATGCCCGATATAATACATTAGTTAAAATCCATATTAAAACCCCAGACCCCAAACCCATCAGACCAGGCCGGCTTGTTCAAATAAATAGGTTTTTAGATCACGTCAGAAGGAGCGAAGGTCGGGGGCCATCCGGAGCTCAACTGGTAAGCGGTTCCACAGGTCTGGCGCACCCACAGAGAACGCCCTCCCCCTGGGGGCCACCATTCGACATTCTCTGATCGGTGGCACCCTGAGGAGGCCCTCTCTGTGGGAGCGCACTGGGTGGAGGGAGGTTGACGCCGGCAGCAGGTGTTGCCATAGGTAATCCGGACCCATGCCATGTAGGGCTTTATAGGTCATAACCAGCACCTTGAATCTCACCCGGAGGGCAACTGGAAGTCAATGCAGCTCACGGAGCAGAGGTGTAACATGGGAGTATCGGGAGACCCCCAACACAACTCGCGCGGCTGCATTCTGCACCAGCTGAAGCCTCCGAGTGGTCCTCAAGGGCAGCCCCATGTAGAGAGCATTGCAGTAGTCTAAACGAGAGGTCACAAGTGCATGAGTGACTGTACGCAAGGCATCCCGGTCCAGATAGGGCCGCAACTGGCACACTAGGCGAACCTGGGCGAAGGCCCCCCCTAGTCACAGCTCCTATATGATCTTCTAAGGAGAGCTGTGAATCTAGGAGGACCCCCAAGTTGCGAGCCCTATCTACAGGGGGTAATAACTCACCCCCATAGTAAGAGGTGGAATAATCTGAATTTCCCGAGATGCCGGCACGCACAGCCACTCAGTCTTCTCGGGGTTGAGCCGAAGCCTGTTTTTCCCCATCCAGACCCAGACCGCCTCCAGGCAACGGGACATCACGTTGAGGGCATCACTGGGGTGGTTTGGGGTTGAAATAAAAAGCTGGGTATCATCAGCATACTGATGATACCCAACTCCAAAACCACAAATGATCTCATCCAGAGGCTTCATATAGATGTTGAACAGGAGAGGCGAGAGGACCGACCCCTGAGGAACTCCACAAACGAGAGGCCTCGACGTCGACCTCTGTCCCCCTGCCAACACCAACTGCGAATGTCCCAGAAGGTAGGAGAACCACTGAAGAACTGTGCCTCCCACTCCCAACCCCCTGAGACGCCGCAGCAAGATACCATGGTCGATGGTATCAAAAGCCGCTGAGAGGTCTAACAGGACTAGGACAAAGGAACAACCCCTGTCCCGAGCCCGCCAGAGATCATTCACCAGCGCGACCAATGCCGTCTCCGTGCTGTGCCCAGGCCTGAAACCCGATTGGTACAGGTCCAGATAAACAGCTTCCTCCAAGAACAAAGGGAGCTGATGCGCCACCACGCTCTCAACAACCTTCGCGAGAAAGTGAAGGTTGGAGACCGGATGAAAGTTATTTAATACAGCTGGGTCCAGGGCAGGCTTCTTGAGGAGGGGTCTCACCACTGCCTCCTTCAAGGCGGTGGGAAAACTACCCCCACTCAAGGAAGCAGTTATCACTGCCTGGAGCCAGCCTCGTGTCCCATCCCGGGCTGCATAAACCAGCCAGGAGGGGCACGGGTCCAATAAACACGTGGTGCTCAGCTTCCCCATAATCCTGTCCACCTCTTCCAGAGTCAACGGATCAAACTCCTCCCAGAAAACATTGACAAGACTGCCCTCGTCGTCGTCGTCAGACTCTGCCCAGTCGGAGTCCAAACCGGTCCGAATCCGAGCAATTTTGTCCAACAGATGTTGACTAAATTCCTCGGCACGAGCCTGCAAGGGCTGCTCCCTCACCTTCTGATTAAGGAGGGAGCGGGTCACCCTAAACAGGGCGGCTGGGCAGTTATCTGCGGACGCGATGAGGGTAGCAAAGTAGTTAGACCTTGCCGTCCTCATCGCCGCGAGATAAGATCTTGTAAAAGACCTTAGTCGCAATCGGTCGGATTCAGACCGGCTGGATCTCCAACAGCTCTCTAGGCCCCGTCTCCGACGCTTCATCTCCCGGAGCTCCACGGAAAACCATGGAGCCCACTGGGATCTGCACTGGATCAGGGGCTGCAGGGGTACAACTCGGTCTAGTGCCTCCGTGGCTGCTTTTTCCCAGGCTTCCACTAAGGCATCGGCCAAGCTGTGAGCAAAGGAGGCAGGTGGGGACCCAAGCGCCGCCTGGAACCTCTCAGGGTCCATTAAGCGCCTAGGGTAGAACCATCTCGTTGGTTCAACAACCCCACGACAGGGAGTGGCAAAATGGAAGACCAACTGCAGGAGATGATGATCGGTCCATGACAGGGGCATAACACTTGGAGAACCCCCACCCAGATCATCTAACCACCGTCCAGATAGAAAAACCAAATCGAGCGTGTGGCCCCCCACATGAGTCGGGCCCTGGATTACTTGCGTCAGGTCCATGGCCGTCATGGAAGCCATGAACTCCCGAGCTAACTCAGATGATCCTCTCAGGGATGGTAGATTAAAGTCACCCAAAATCAAAAATTTGGGGAACTCAATCACCAGCCCCGAGAGGATATCGAGAAGCTCAGGCAGGGCTGCTGCTGCGCGACTAGGCGAAAGGTACACCAGCAGCAAGCCCAACCGAGCCCTAGGGCCCATACATAGGAAGAAGGCAGCCGGTTGATCCGATTTGGATCAGAACAAGCAGGGAGCGAAGGAGAAATATTATTAACGTTGCATTTAATCTGGAGAGAGATGATAAGATATCTGTTAAGCATGCTTATTCTGGGGGTGGGTGGGTGAACAATGGAATAGCGTAGCTGCCCAATGAATGAACAGTTGACATTTCTCTTTCGAGTTGCCTTATACTTAGAAGCACCCCAAGAGACACAGGCTCAAAGTTCTTCCCCCTCATTCTGAGCCAAGATATTTTAGCTAAATGGATCATATTGAAACACCTGCGATGATCCCTTTTGGGACCCAGCAAGGGATGGTGCTGGATGGAATAGAAGGAAGAATTGACTGAGAGGCAGAGATCGTAAATCTCCTGATTTGGACTTGAGGTTTCCTCTGATATGTTCCTATTCCATTTGCAAGTCTTCCGGGTGTGCCGATGGGGGGATCCCACCACTCTGGCTGGGCAGCAGGGTGCGAAAATCCATCGGCCACAGTCCTTCCTAGGGAAATTTGTGGAACTACCTGGATTTTAGGAAAGAGAGAATGTTCCCTTGGACATCACATGAATTCAAAGCCTTTCAGTGTCTCTAAAAGGCATTCAGACCCCCTGCAAAAGTTGACTTTTGGGACTTGGGTGTTTTCTCACATTAGATCCTCTTCCATGTCTTCTGGACATGGTGAAATGTCCCAAACATTGATTGTTCAGTAGCAAAGGACTGTTGTTGAGATTCTTTTCGTGATTTCTGTAGGACAGGCTGTGCTTGTAGGCAAGGGAAGGTATTCCTTTGGCATCCAGATGGTAGAAAATTAATCATGGAGTAGATCTCTCCACTGGCACATCAAGAAAATGTACAAATGGAATACTAACTTATGAGAGGAAACACATGGCCCAAAGAGCAAGATCTACGGTCCTGCTCGAGCAGGGGGTTGGACTAGAAGACCTCCTAGGTCCCTTCAAACTCCTCTTCTCTTCTCTTCTCTTCTCTTCTCTTCTCTTCTCTTCTCTTCTCTTCTCTTCTCTTCTCTTCTCTTCTCTTCTCTTCTCTTCTCTTCTCTTCTCTTCTCTTCTCTTCCCTTCCTTTCCCTTCCCTTCCCTTCCCTTCCGTTCTGTACTATTCTGTTCTGTTCTGTACAGTTCTGTTCTGTTCCCTTCCCTTCCCTTCCCTTCCCTTCCATTCCATTCCATTCCATTCCATTCCATTCCATTCCATTCCATTCTATTCTATTCTATTCTATTCTATTCTATTCTATTCTATTCTATTCTATTCTATTCTATTCTATTCCATATTTTCTATTCTATTCTATTCTATTCTATTCTATTCTATTCTATTCTATTCTATTCTATTCTATTCTATTCTATTCTATTCTATTCTATTCTATTCTATTCTATTCCATTCCATTCCATTCCATTCCATTCCATTCCATTCCATTCCATTCTATTCTATTCTATTCTATTCTATTCTATTCTATTCTATTCTATTCTATTCTATTCTATTCTATTCTATTCTATTCTATTCTATTCTATTCCATATTTTCTATTCTATTCTATTCTATTCTATTCTATTCTATTCTATTCTATTCTATTCTATTCTATTCTATTCTATTCTATTCTATTCTATTCTATTCCATTCCATTCCATTCCATTCCATTCCATTCCATTCCATTCTATTCTATTCTATTCTATTCTATTCTATTCTATTCTATTCTATTCTATTCTATTCTATTCTATTCTATTCTATTCTATTCTATTCTATTCTATTCTATTCTATTCCATATTTTCTATTCTATTCTATTCTATTCTATTCTATTCTATTCTATTCTATTCTATTCTATTCTATTCTATTCTATTCTATTCTATTCTATTCTATTCTATTCTATTCTCCAATATGTAATCTATTCTGTTTTGTTCTGTTCCGTTCCGTTCCGTTCCGTTCCACTCCACTCCACTCCACTCCACTCCACTCCACTCCACTCCACTCCACTCCACTCCACTCCACTCCACTCCACTCCACTCCACTCCACTCCACTCCACTCTACTCTACTCTACTCTACTCTACTCTACTCTACTCTACTCTATTCCTTTCTGTTTCTTGCTTGCAGGTTCCCCCTTTAATCTACCTCCCTTGCCCCTGTAGTATATTACATCGAAGCAAAGCATAGAAGTGAGTGAAGGATGTAGCTCTAACACTTTGCATTTAATCCAGAGAGAGATCTCCAGACGTCTGTTAAGCATGGCTATTCTTCTCTTCTCTTCCCTTCCTTTCCCTTCCCTTCCCTTCCCTTCCGTTCTGTACTATTCTGTTCTGTTCTGTACAGTTCTGTTCCGTTCCCTTCCCTTCCCTTCCCTTCCCTTCCCTTCCCTTCCCTTCCATTCCATTCCATTCCATTCCATTCCATTCCATTCCATTCCATTCCATTCCATTCCATTCTATTCTATTCTATTCTATTCTATTCTATTCTATTCTATTCTATTCTATTCTATTCTATTCTATTCTATTCCATATTTTCTATTCTATTCTATTCTATTCTATTCTATTCTATTCTATTCTATTCTATTCTATTCTATTCTATTCTATTCTATTCTATTCTATTCTATTCCATTCCATTCCATTCCATTCCATTCCATTCCATTCCATTCCATTCCATTCCATTCCATTCTATTCTATTCTATTCTATTCTATTCTATTCTATTCTATTCTATTCTATTCTATTCTATTCTATTCTATTCTATTCCATATTTTCTATTCTATTCTATTCTATTCTATTCTATTCTATTCTATTCTATTCTATTCTATTCTATTCTATTCTATTCTATTCTATTCTATTCTATTCTATTCTATTCTATTCTATTCCATTCCATTCTATTCCATTCCATTCCATTCCATTCCATTCCATTCCATTCCATTCCATTCCATTCCATTCTATTCTATTCTATTCTATTCTATTCTATTCTATTCTATTCTATTCTATTCTATTCTATTCTATTCTATTCTATTCTATTCTATTCCATATTTTCTATTCTATTCTATTCTATTCTATTCTATTCTATTCTATTCTATTCTATTCTATTCTATTCTATTCTATTCTATTCTATTCTATTCTATTCCATTCCATTCCATTCCATTCCATTCCATTCCATTCCATTCCATTCCATTCCATTCCATTCCATTCCATTCTATTCTATTCTATTCTATTCTATTCTATTCTATTCTATTCTATTCTATTCTATTCCATATTTTCTATTCTATTCTATTCTATTCTATTCTATTCTATTCTATTCTATTCTATTCTATTCTATTCTATTCTATTCTATTCTATTCTATTCTATTCTATTCTATTCTATTCTATTCTATTCTATTCTATTCTATTCTATTCTATTCTATTCTATTCTCCAATATGTAATCTATTCTGTTTTGTTCTGTTCTGTTCCGTTCCGTTCCGTTCTGTTCCACTCCACTCCACTCCACTCCACTCCACTCCACTCCACTCCACTCCACTCCACTCCACTCCACTCCACTCCACTCCACTCCACTCTACTCTACTCTACTCTACTCTACTCTACTCTACTCTACTCTACTCTACTCTACTCTACTCTATTCCTTTCTGTTTCTTGCTTGCAGGTTCCCCCTTTAATCTACCTCCCTTGCCCCTGTAGTATATTACATCGAAGCAAAGCATAGAAGTGAGTGAAGGATGTAGCTCTAACACTTTGCATTTAATCCAGAGAGAGATCTCCAGACGTCTGTTAAGCATGGCTATTCTTCTCTTCTCTTCCCTTCCTTTCCCTTCCCTTCCCTTCCCTTCCGTTCTGTACTATTCTGTTCTGTTCTGTACAGTTCTGTTCTGTTCCCTTCCCTTCCCTTCCCTTCCCTTCCCTTCCCTTCCATTCCATTCCATTCCATTCCATTCCATTCCATTCCATTCCATTCCATTCCATTCCATTCCATTCCATTCCATTCCATTCCATTCTATTCTATTCTATTCTATTCTATTCTATTCTATTCTATTCTATTCTATTCTATTCCATATTTTCTATTCTATTCTATTCTATTCTATTCTATTCTATTCTATTCTATTCTATTCTATTCTATTCTATTCTATTCTATTCTATTCTATTCCATTCCATTCCATTCCATTCCATTCCATTCCATTCCATTCCATTCCATTCCATTCCATTCTATTCTATTCTATTCTATTCTATTCTATTCTATTCTATTCTATTCTATTCTATTCTATTCTATTCTATTCTATTCTATTCTATTCTATTCTATTCCATTCCATTCCATTCCATTCCATTCCATTCCATTCCATTCCATTCTATTCTATTCTATTCTATTCTATTCTATTCTATTCTATTCTATTCTATTCTATTCTATTCTATTCTATTCTATTCTATTCTATTCTATTCTATTCTATTCTATTCTATTCTCCAATATGTAATCTATTCTGTTTTGTTCTGTTCTGTTCCGTTCCGTTCCGTTCTGTTCCACTCCACTCCACTCCACTCCACTCCACTCCACTCCACTCCACTCCACTCCACTCCACTCCACTCCACTCCACTCCACTCCACTCTACTCTACTCTACTCTACTCTACTCTACTCTACTCTACTCTACTCTACTCTACTCTACTCTACTCTATTCCTTTCTGTTTCTTGCTTGCAGGTTCCCCCTTTAATCTACCTCCCTTGCCCCTGTAGTATATTACATCGAAGCAAAGCATAGAAGTGAGTGAAGGATGTAGCTCTAACACTTTGCATTTAATCCAGAGAGAGATCTCCAGACGTCTGTTAAGCATGGCTATTCTTCTGTGTGTGTGTCTGTGTGTGTGTGTGTGTGTGTGTGTGTGTGTGTTTGTGTGAACAGTGAACTATTGTAGCTGCCCAATCAATTGGTTGATGTCTCTCGTTCAAGTTCCCTTGTAGTTAGAAGGACCCCAAGAAACGGAGGCTCAAAGTTCTTCCCTCTCATTCTGAGCCAAGCTATTTCAGCCAAACCCAGCTCATGGCATCCTGTGGTCTTTCCAAGATGAAAATGGAAAGAGACTGAAAAACAGTTTATGGATGCAGAATGAGTGGTCTCCTGCAGGAAGGATAAGGTGTGCGTGATGGAATTAACATGAACAAAAGGAAATTTTAAAATGCCCAGCAGATTAGCATGAAAAGTTATTACCTGGAATATGAGTATGGTTGTGTTGCAATTGTGAACTTTTTTTAAAATAAGGAACCAAACGAGTGAGTGCCACGTCTCTGTTCACAGCTTACGCCTCTAAGCATGCTAAGAAGGACAGGACAATAATTTTGCACAGTGTGCAATGTTTGCATTGAATTAGCAAAGACCATTGAAGATCTGTCTTAAGTCCCATTGTATTTGGAGGAACACCAAGACCTTTAGCAAGGGGTATTAGCTCAATCAGTTATTGGCATAGGAAGACAGCAGGGGAGAAATGGTGAGGTGGGGGACATAATGGAATTTTTGTAGGTGGAGAGATCATAAAACTCATTCTCCTTTTGGGCACAACGATAACTGTCAGAAATTGCTGTCTAACAAGTGCAATGTTTTTCTTCAATCAATAGCCAAAATTCCTTTTTTAAGCCCCAATTATCCTTGATGTTAGTGAAAGTCTGAGAATTAAAGCTTTTGCTCAAAGTTCCTCTATATAATTCTGAGCCAAGGCATGTTAATTGAATCAGCCAACTTGAGACTTCAAAATGTAGATAGGAAGAAGGCAGCCGGTTGATCTGATTTGGATCAGAACAAACAGGGAGCCAAGGAGAAATATTTTTGACGTTGCATTTAATCTGGAGAGAGATGATAAGATATCTGTTAAGCATGCTTATTCTGGGGGTGGGTGGGTGAGCAATGGAATAGTGTAGCTGCCCAATGAATGAACAGTTGACATTTCTCTTTCGAGTTCCCTTATACTTAGAAGCACCCCAAGAGACACAGGCTCAAAGTTCTTCCCCCTCATTCTGAGCCAAGATATTTCAGCTAAATGGATCATATTGAAACACCTGCGATGATCCCGTTTGGGACCCAGCAAGGGATGGTGCAGAATGGAATAGAAGGAAGAATTGACTGAGAGGCAGAGATCGTAAATCTACTGATTTGGACTCTAGGTTTCCTATGATATCTTCCGGGTGTGCCGATGGGGAGATCCCACCACTCTGGCTGGGCAGCAGAGTGCAAAAATCCATCGGCCACAGTCCTTCCTAGGGAAATTTGTGGAACTGCCTGGATTTTAGGAAAGAGAGAATCTTCCCTTGGACATCACATGAATTCGAAGCGCTTCAGTGTCTCTAAAAGGCATTCAGACCCCCTGCAAAAGTTGACTTTCTGATTAAATGCAGGTTGCTTCTCTCTTTTGTCATTTTCCAACCATTGTTTCTTGTCCTGCCCTCTGGTGGTTTGGAAAATAAGTTGACTCTCTCTTCTTTGGGGCAGCCCCTCAAATACTGGAATACTGCTATCATGTCCCCCCTAGTCCTTCTTTTTTTTATTGAAAAGTTTTAGAATACATTTTGGAATACAAAAAAAAACCCCCTCTACCCCTCCCCTCCCCCCAGCCCTCCCCAACCCTCCCCTCCCCTCCCCGACTTCCCAGAGCTAAATACAGGGTATAAAAATACAAACAAACATAATCTAAAATATGCAAACAACAATAAAATATTAAATTCTATCACACTTTAACTCTTAGTAAAATAACTACAAGCTCATTATACATCGTATAAATCCGCTACTTATTCAAATGCTAAGTGAAACCTTTTAGTCCCATATTTATTCTGAATATAATCAATCCATCTCTTCCACTCCACAGTGTATCTCTGTTGCGATTGATCTTTCAAATACGCTGAAATCTTTGCCATCTCCGCCAAGTTAGAAACTTTTAAAGTCCATTCTTCTATAGTCGGCAGTTCTTCCTTCTTCCAATATTGCGCTACTAAAAGTCTCGCTGCCGTAATTAAATTCAACATCAACTTAGTATCTACAACAGTGATATCTGTGATAATACCAAATAAAAACAGTTGCGGAGAAAACTTTATCCTTTTCTTAAATATTTTTTGCATATTCCACCAAATTTTAATCCAAAAAGCTTTAAACTTTTTGCAAGTCCACCATATATGAAAATACGTTGTGTCCTCACAGCCACACCTCCAACATATGGGCTGACAGTTCGGATACATACTTGCTAATTTTTTTGGATCTAAATGCCACCTATAAAACATTTTATAAAAATTCTCTCTTAAATTTTGGGCCTGTGTAAATTTTACATTTCTAACCCAGATCTTTTCCCAGGTATCCATTGTAATGACTTCTTGAAAATTCTGAGCCCACTTTATCATACAATCTTTAACATGTTCCGTCTCTGAATCAATTTCTATCAATGCAATATATATCCTTTTGATATGTGCTTGACCTTGATCTCTAATTTGCTTTACCAAATTTTCATCAATCGTTGAAAAACCAGTTTTCTGGTCCTCTTTCCACCTAGCCTGTAATTGCCCATACTGAAACCACGTTTGTACAATCTTTTCTTCTTTTAAAATACTATATGACTTTAATTGCCATACATTCCTCTCAAAACTTAAAATTTCCTTATATGTAGTCACATCATGTTTAAATCCCACATTTATATTTTCTATTGCGTGTTTAGGTATTGCCCAAATAGGTATCTTATAATTTAACTTATGTCTATACTTTTTCCAGACTTGCAACAGAGCATACCTTAAAATATGTATCTTGAACACATTATCCACCTTCTTATCATACAATAAATATGCATGCCATCCAAATAACAAATCATAACCCTCAAGATTTAATAATCTCGCTTGTGTTAAATTAAACCAGTCACTTATCGCTGATAAAGCAGCAGCCTCATAATATAATTTGAAATTAGGCATTTTAAGACCACCTCTTTCACGCATATCTTGCATTATCTTAAATTTAACTCGTGGCTTTTTCCCTGCCCAGACAAATTTATTAACTCCTTTTTGCCATTCCTCAAAGTTTAAATCCTTTTTGAGTATAGGTATCATTTGAAATAAAAATAAAAATTTTGGCAAAACATTCATTTTCACAGCTGCAATTCTTCCCAATAAAGATAATTGTAATTTTTTCCAACTATCTAATTCTTTTTGTACTTTTCCCCATAACTTTTCATAATTATTTTTGTATAACTTCACATTTGAGGCTGACAAAAATATCCCCAAATATTTAACCCTTTTAACTATTTCAAATCCCGTTAGTTCTTCTAAAACAGCCTTTTGTGATACTGTCATATTTTTAGACAGTATTTTAGTTTTTTGTATATTAATCTTAAATCCAGAAACTCTCCCATATTGCATTATTATCTCCATCAATTCTACAACTGAATAATCAGGCTGAGTTAATGTAACAACCAGATCATCTGCAAACGCCCTCAATCTGTAATCCTGATCTCTTATTTGAATTCTCCTAATTTTATCCGAATTGCGTATTTTAATCAGTAATATTTCCAATGTTAAAACAAATAATAGAGGTGACAACGGGCACCCCTGCCTTGTACCTTTTTCAATATTACATAGTTCAATCAAACTATTATTAACTATTATACGGGCTGTTTGCTTTTGATATATAGCCCTAATTGGTTGTAAAAATTTATCCCCAAATTCCATTTTCTCTAATACTTTCATCAAAAATTGCCAATCCAATTGATCAAAGGCTTTTTCAGCATCCAAAAAGATCAGCGCTGCAGGGATCTGATTGTTTCTTTCCAAAAATTCCAATAAATCTACAATATGTCTCACATTATTCTTCATTTGTCTACCACTTATAAATCCAGTTTGATCACCATGAATTACTTGTCATGAGACTATTGTTGTCTTTCATGAAAGAGGAAGTGAGAAGCTCAGTTAGGGGTCCCAGAAAATCCTTCATTGAGGAATAACAGACTTCTCACTTCTCACTTCTGTGAGAAAACCCAGAGAACCAGGGAAAAGGGAGAAATTTCCAGGCCAGGATGGAAAGCAAAGCCAAAGGAAGAGCCAGGGTCTGTTCCAGGGTGGGTGGCATCAACTGGCATCACTCAATAGAATAGTAAGGAAGATTTTTCAGGATTGTACTCAGTCAGTCCCAAACAACTCTTATCCTTCTGAATTTCCTCCTGTGACTCTACAAATCTTGGTATGCTTCCAAATACAATGGGGATTAAGACAGTTGTGTGTCTGTCCTTGCTTATGGAGCACAAACATTGCACGCTGTGCAAAATTATTGTATTGTCTGTATTGTCCCCATTAGCATGCCTACAGGCATAAGCTGTAATCAAGGATGTGTCATTCACTCATTTAGTTCCATATTTTTTAAAAAAGTTCACAACTGCAATACAACCATATTCGTATTCCAGAGAGTATCTTTTATTCTGCTGGATATTTTTTATTTTTTTTTAATGGTAAATCCATCGCTCACATTTTATTCTTCATACTGGAGACAACTCATTCTGGATCCATAAACTCATTCTTGGTCTCCCTTGATATTCATCTAAGACCAATCCGGGAAAGACTCCAGGATGCTTTGTCTGATGTAAAGTAGAGTGAGATAGTGTGTGGGAGATGAAAATATAGCCCCCCCCCCGCCTCATATAACAAGATGAGGCTGGAGCAAACCTGAGATAGGCCCCACAGTGGTGATTTAAAACAAAGCTTTAACTTGAACTCTATATTGTTTCACAATACAGACATATTATTTGTAATCTGCTGAGCTTCGTGCAATGTGAAATTCCAAAGTAGGCAGTTATGTTTATATATGGAACATGAGTATTGTAACTATGGGAAAAGAGGAACTGAAAGTAACAGATTTTTATTTTTATTTATTTTATTAAATTTATATAGGATAGAGGATGGATAGAGGTTTCAGAGGTGCACAGGTGTATGTGGAAACTGCTGGTCAGCACAAAAGAACAAAGAACTGATTTTGCAAGAATAATGACTATCTGTGCGTGGTCGTTAGAAAAATGGTATAAAACTGTTAGTTTAGGTCTAGCTCGGGGCCATTGGCCTATAGCTGTCCTTTTGGAGTTTGCTATACCATATGGTTCTCATTGCAGAGGTTTGTTAATGTAAGTGATGTTGTGTTATTATGCTTACTATGTTCCAAATTATTAGCAAAATAAACCTGTGAATCTAAAAGTAAGAATTATTGTTTTGTGTTGCTGTCTCTTCTCTTTTCCATTGGGCTTTTTCCACAACAGTGTCTTATGCATAAATGCTGGAAATCCCAAGGAAGTAGAGGAACTAGCACAGGAGAGTCAAACTGCCGGCCCGCAGGCTGGTTGCATCACATGGAGACATTGCCCACTCCCGCTCCAGCAATGCAAAAAAAGTCGTGATACGTCATGACACGTCACATGATGTGGTGAGTTTGACACCTACAGTATGAACTGGCAATAATACATTGGGGAAATTTCTACAGAGATTCTCTGTCATCCAGGTCATGGTTGTCCCAAAGGTGCTTTACAGGAGGAACTGGACTTTCTTGTTTTTCTTCGAAGACATTTCACTTTTCATCCAAGAAGCTTCTTCAGCTCTGCTGGATGGTGGGGAATGGAAGGACAGTGAGAACAATCAACCAATGGAACAGGAGTTGCCTTCAGAAGTTGTGGGAACTTCCTCACTGGAAGCTTTCAAGAAGACAGTGGACTGCTATCTGTCAGAAATGGGGTAGTGTCTCCTGCTTGGGTGTGGGGAGGTTGGACTAGATGACCTACAACAGACATGTCAAACACAAGGCCCGGGGGCCGGATCCGGCCCACAAAGTGATTTCATGTGGCCCGCAAAGCCATCCTGGAAACAGTGAGGGAACAGCCCCCACTACCTTGGCCCTGGACCAGAGACCCTCCTCCTGCCAGAGACCCTCAGATCTGTCCCACTCCTGCCCAGGCCCCCATAGGCAACCTTGATGCGAATGATGTAGAGGTGGCCACGCCCACCCTGGCCACACCCACCCAGCCCCTTGAGGGCAACCACAATGCTGATGCAGCCCTCAATGAAATTGAGTTTGACACCCCTGACCTACAAGGTCCCTTCCAACTGTGTTATTCTGAATACCGTTCTGAATACTGGGTTTTGTGAAAGCGAGTGTTGAAAGAATTGGCTTGAGTTCCCAGTTGGGAAAGATGAGAATGCCCCCAAATAAGAAGAATCCAGCTGCTGGAAAAGGAGGCTGTCTTTATTGGCAAGGACAGAAGTGACTTCGGCTATTGTTTCCAGGGCGGCTTACCCCAACTGGTTTGGTGAGAAGATTTTTATGCATTTCTGGTGTTGCGAATAATATAATAATAATAATAATAGAGTTGGAAGGGATGTTGGAGGTCTTCTAGTAGTAGTCCAACCCCCTGCCCAGGCAGGAAACCCTAGACCATTTCAGACAAATGGCTGTCCAGTCTTTTCTTAAATACTTCCAGTGTTAGAGCACCCACAGCTTCTGGCGGCATGCTTTTCCACTGGTTAATTGTTCCCACTGTCAGGAAATTTCTCCTTAGTTCTAGGTTGCTTCTCTCCTTGATTAGTTTCCATTTGTTGCTTCTTGTCCTGCCTTCAGGTGCTTTGGAGAACAGCTTGACTCCCTCTTCTTTGAGGCAGCCCCTGAGATACTGGAACCCTGCTATCATGTCCCCCCTCGTCCTTCTCGTCATTAGACTAGACATACCCAATTCCAGCAACTATCCTTTATATGTTCTAGCCTCCATTCCCCTGATCATCTTTGCTGCTCTTCTCTGTTTATCTGGAGACTGCTGATGTGGGGCTTTCTCAGGAAATGGGGAAGTTGCGGTTTTATGAATGAAACATTCCATCTATAAATGATGCTCAGTTTTTCATCCAGGCTGCTTGCTTGAGGCACTTTCTAGACCCAGAAGCAGAGATTGCTCTCTGGTTTATTGGTGAATTACTTTTCCTTATATTTTAGGATATTGCTTGGGCTGAGAACAAGGGGGGGGGGTTAAAACAAAGGAAAAGGGGGGTGTCTTCCCACACAATGTTCAGTCTTGAGGGGCAAACTCAAAAAATCAAAACACTTGAATTGAATGCTGAGTTTTATTCGATTCTCAAACTACAGAACTAGCAGAACAGGGCTTTCAGAACAAGAGAAAAGGGAAAGAGGGTGAGTGGTCAAAGAAAGCAGGGGAGGGGGGATTATGGACCACCCTGCGGGAAAGGCCAGAAGCATAAATTTTGAAAGGATGGCCCATGACGGATGAGATCAGGACTCAAACAGATTGGCCACTTTTAGACCTAGTTGTTGCAGTTGTCTGTTGCGCAATACATAACTCTCTCTTGGCCTGTCACATTACTGCAATTTGCAGCACATCCCCTTTCGTACTTCGTAACTGTGAAGGAAACACAAAGCAGAATGATTATTAAAAAATTCCAAAGAACAGATCTGGGGCTGTTGCTGAAGAAAATGGTAAACCCACTTTTAGCACATTGGTGGATTCCCTCCCAGTAGGAAAGCAGACCTCCTTCCTCCTCTAGGGAATACTCAGGAATAAATTAATAAACAAGATATCTCTGGGGGAAAAGTCCTGTGTTCTGACATGACTCAGGGGCAATGTCATCCCTCAATGCCAGAACAAATCCCCTCCCCCTTTTCCTCCACCCCTTTGTCTAAAGAAGAGGGAGTCAGGCTATTCTCCAAAGCGCCCGAAGGCAGGACAAGAAGCAGCGGATGGAAACTATCCAAGGACAGAAGCAACCTGGAACTAAGGAGAAACTTCCTGACAGTCAGAAAAATTCATCAGTGGAACCACCTGCCTCCAGAAGCGGTGAATGCTCCAACACTGGAGGTTTTTAAGAAGAGACTGGACAGCCATTTGTCTGAAATGGTATAGGGGTTCCTGGCTGAGCAGGAGGTAGGGGGTTGGACTAGAAGACCTCCATGGTCCCTTCCAACTCTATTATTATTATTGATCATCGCACAGTCACCCAGATGTTCAGACTGGATTTGGCATTTTGGTCTACCTATCGAGTTGTTGTTGTTATATTATTATTATTATTATTATTATTATTATTATTATTATTATTATTATTATTATTATTATTGTTGTTGTTGTTGTTGTTGTTGTTGTTGTTGTTGTTGTTGTGGTGGTGGTGGTGGTGGTGGTGGTGGTGGTGGTTATTATTATTACTATTATTAATGTCTCCCTCCCCAATCTGGTTTACTCCTGGGACAGATGGGGCTCCCCACTCCAAGCCCCCCCCTTTCCTTGCCCCCCTTAGATTCTCTGGCCACAGGCCGTGACCTGAAGGAGACCCAGGCAGAGCACAGAAAGCTTCTACACGACCTCCAACTCTCTGGGGCATTAGGGAGTTCTAGTTCAGTTTCAAGAAGAGAAGCTGAGAGAAAAGGTAAGAACTATACTTACGTAACCCTTCAGATCCATTCCACTTTTTAAAGCATTGATTAGAACCTTCTGTGCACTGCACATTAGGAGTCCAAACACACCTCACACTAGAGCATGTTGCACATGTCAGGGAGTATCCTAGATGAGCAAAATAAAACATAGAAAACTTAGTTGGATATTTATTTTTCTGATCTTGCCATCTTATTATGTATTAGACAATAGATAATTTAATAGCAAAGCCAGCATTGAAACTATCCATGCGAAGATCGAATGCTCTAGAGATTAGGAGAGATGGCTAAGAAAAGGAAAGATTATTATTGTTGTTGTTGCTGTTGTCATCTCACAAATTCCATTTCTGTATTGAACAGTGTGTTGTCTAGGTATACAGGTATTAGAATATAATCATCACATTCATAATAATCTTATCAAAACAAAATCATATACTAGGAAATGGCAAACATATTGTTAAAAATAGCATTTCCCCCATTAACATTAATTGCGTAACGATCCAAGTATTTACTAATCCATTATAAATCTTCCTCACATCATCCACATTTTCTCATATTTCCAACTTTCTAACCTCTGTTCTTATCAGCTAGCCATTGCTCAAATGAATCCCATGTCCTATAGTATTCAGTGTCTTCTTTTTCCTTAATTTCTAACGTTAACTTATCCATTTCTGCGCATTCCGGTATTTTTTTTTTAAATTATATTCTCCTCTGCAGGAGTTTTTTTCATTTTTCCAAAATTATGCATCATCTTGACTTGGAGGAAGCATCACTAATCCCCTTTGGCTGCGTCATCCGAACACTGAAATGCCACCCAAAGCCAGAAAGAGAGAGATGGAGGACTAAGAAAAGGGAACATTTTTCATCCCACTCCCAGGAGTAATTCCAGGGCAGAATACACTACCCAAAGGAGCCTCTCCTTTCAGAGGCAGTCTTCCCCAGAATCCCAGCCTGGAAGAGCCTCTGTTTCTGCTATGGGCTTCTCTTCAAATGGAGAGTTCTTCTTCTCCCCTAAAGCCTTCCATGGACCCTCCTTACGCAGAACAGAACAGCGAGAAAGTCACACCAACACAAAGGACCACAACTGCCTCCAATACCATCCCTCCCTCTGCCCCCTTGTTTCTGGTTTAATTGCCACCCAGGATCAAAGCTTGACAGCCTTACCTGAGTCCAGGTACACGAATGCCACCACCCCCAGGATCAACAGCAGAGCTTTCATCTTGCAATCTTCCCTTCAGCCTGCAAAGTGTAGCCCAGGATTGCAGAGGGCTCTTATTTATACCCCTCTGAGATGCCGTCATTGTGGGGGGCTGGATATCTAGGATCAAGAGAGAAGAACAGGGAGTTTTGGGAGAAAAGGGGGAGGGATGTGGCCATTTTTCCCCCGACACCAAAATGGTAACCGGACCAGACCAGGTGATGAAACAACCGGTCCGGGTCTTCAAGACAAACACTACCGTCCCGTGTGCAAAACCTGGGCACCTGGACAAGTGGCATCTCTTCCTGTATTTATACAAGATTATACAATCGTTACATCATGTACAATTAAACAACACATTTCTCTGCAAAGTTCAGGGCTTTCTTATTTTTGCTTTGGACTTCAATTAACCCAGTGGGCAACTCCTTGGTTGCAACTGTGGATCTGCCTTCATTCAGGAAACCTTGGCCTCCTTTGAGCAGACTTGAGCATGCGAGGTTCTCTCTAAAACTGGCCTGTGGACTAAGGGATTCACAGGATCCAAAACCCAGGGTAGACAAGGAAGATGGATAGAGGGTGGGTCAGAAACAGCAGAAGGGTTTCTGGTACAAAAGTACCAGCAGGAAAAGCAGGAGTCATAGTTCCAAGGGACCCCTTGAGTCCTAGGTCAACAATTCCTGCAAAGAAAAGATCCTTTTACTCAAGACCTTAAAAGCACACGTTCTTTAAACCTTTGGGCGTCCAGAAGAGAACGCTCTCGTCACCCACTAAAAACCCTTTGTCCTTGATAGGTCTTCATAAAGAAGGTCTTCAGGAAATCAAACCTGGCTTTTATTGTGCCCTACAGGGGCCCAATCCCTTGGTTCACATTAATTTTCAACAACAGGTTAAGAGTATGCTGAGACATTCTCATCAAAGAATTATGAACTGATTGTTAGAAACTTAACTTGGAATTTTTTTGGTGTTCTACACCAAAGGGGAAGTGAGAAGTTCAAATAGGGGTCCCAGAAAATCCTTCATAACAGACTTCTCACTCCTAGGGCTGTGAGAAAACCCAGAGAACCAGGGAAAACGGAGAAATTTCCAGGCCAGGATGGAAAGCAGAGCCAAAGGAAGAGCCAGGGTCTGTTCCAGGGTGGGTGGCGTCAGGTGGCATCACTCAATAGAAAAGCAAGGAAGATTTTTCAGGATTGTACTCAGTGAGCACCAAAGAAATCTATGCTTCTTAATTTCCTCCTTTGATTCTATGAATCTTTTAGCTGAGAGTCAGCTGTAATTTGGCCTGAAATATCGAGATCTTCACCTAGAGAATCAAAAATATTGCAAATAGGAAGAAGTCTGGGCGATATTTCTTCCCAGCGCTAGGCAGTGCAGGAATCCACCCCAAAATTCACTAGAAAAACAATGGGTCAGTATGAGCATAACGTAAGCTGTATAAAGTAGGTTTTATATCAACAGCATGGTGCTGTTGTTGCAGGTAAGGGACGTTCAGCTTCACAGGTATAATAAAACTGATCTCCAGTGCTATCTCAGGATCCTGAATCCACCGTCAAGGACAGGCTTAATGGTGATTTCCTAAATTGAGGTTCTAAGCTAAAATGTTGGGAAGACAGTAGGGAAGAGAACACCCTGCTTAAATTGTTTCTCTCAGCTTGGGGTCATTCCTGCAGATGTTTCCTTACTACACCAGGTAACAATGTCCATGCATATGTTAGTCGGTCTGGTAACAAACATTCTACAGGAAAACAACCACGATCAGAGGAATGGCAACCATGTTCCCAAAGTTGTGGTGGGATCTGGTTGGTAATGAGTTACTTGAGGGTTCAGCTATGAAAACCAATCCAACAAGTCCTGCCTGAGCAGGGGGTTGGACTAGATGACCTCCAAGGTCCCTTCCAACCTTATAATTATAATTATTGTATCAGCTGATATTGAAATAACCCTCTAGTTTTGGATAAACCAAAATAGGCTATGATATTTCCCTTTTAAGCAACAGAGAGAGGCCACGTCTCTGTGCTTTCCAGTGATGCCTCTGGGCGTAGCAACAATTGCAAGAGGAAGACAAAAGACATCTGCTCAAGGTGTGCCAGCTCTGCATTTAATCAGAAAGTCAACTTTTGCAGGGGGTCTGAATGCCTTTTAGAGACACTGAAGCGCTTCGAATTCATGTGATGTCCAAGGGAAGATTCTCTCTTTCCTAAAATCCAGGCAGTTCCACAAATTTCCCTAGGAAGGACTGTGGGAGATGGATTTTCGCACCCTGCTGCCCAGCCAGAGTGGTGGGATCCCCCCATCGGCACACCCGGAAGACTTGTAAATGGAATAGGAACGTATCAGAGGAAACCTCGAGTCCAAATCAAGAGATTTACGATCTCTGCCTCTCAGTCAATTCTTCCTTCCATTCCATCCAGCACCATCCCTTGCTGGGTCCCAAACGGGATCATCGCAGGTGTTTCAATATGATCCATTTAGCTGAAATATCTTGGCTCAGAATGAGGGGGAAGAACTTTTTTTTTATTGAAAGAGTTTTTCAGTACATTTTATCTTTAACAAAACAAAACCCCTCCCAACCCACCCACCCCTTCCTAACCCACCCCAACCCTCCCTCCCTCTCCTTCCCCCCTCCCCGACTTCCCAGAGCTAAATACAAGGTATAAAATTAAAAACAATCATAATCTACCATATGCTAACAACAATAAGTTATTAAGTCTATCGCACTTTAACTCTTGTAAAATGACTACAAGCAATTTAAATATCACATCAATACTTATTCAAATGCTAAATGAAACTTTTTAGTCCCATATTTATTCTGGATGTAATCAATCCATTTTTTCCACTCCACAATATATCGCTGTTGCGAATGGTCTTTCAAATACGCCGAGATCTTTGCCATTTCCGCCAGGTTGGAAACTTTTAAAGTCCATTCTTCTATAGTCGGCAGATCTTCCTTCTTCCAGTATTGCCCTACTAAAAGTCTTGCTGCCGTAATTAAATTCAACATCAGCTTAGTGTCAGAATGAGGGGGAAGAACTTTGAGCCTGTGTTTCCTGGGGTGCTTCTAAGTATAAGGGAACTCGAAAGAGAAATGTCAACTGTTCATTCATTGGGCAGCTACACTATTCCATTGTTCACCCACCCACCCCCAGAATAAGCATCCTTAAAAGATATCTTATCATCTCTCTCCAGATTAAATGCAACGTCAAAAATATTTCTCCTTCGCTCCGTTTGTTCTGATCCAAATTGGATCAACCGGCTGCCTTCTTCCTATGTACATTTTGAAGTCTCAAGTTGGCTGATTCAATTAACATGCCTTGGCTCAGAATTATATAGAGGAACTTTGAGCAAAAGCTTTAATTCTCAGACTTTCACTACCATCAAGGATAATTGGGGCTTAAAAAAGGAACTTTGGTTATTGATTGAAGAAAAACTTTGCACTTGTTAGACAGCAATTTCTGACAGTTATCGTTGTGCCCAAAAGGAGAATGAGTTTTATGATCTCTCCACCTACTAAAATTCCATTATGTCCCCCACCTCACCATTTCTCCCCTGCTGTCTTCCTATGCCAATAACTGATTGAGCTAATACCCCTTGCTAAAGGTCTTGGTGTTCCTCCAAATACAATGGGACTTAAGACAGATCTGCAATGGTCTTTGCTTATGCAATGCAAACATTGCACACTGTGCAAAATTATTGTCCTGTCCTTCTTAGCGTGCCTAGAGGCATAAGGTGTGAACAGAGACGTGGCACTCACTCGTTTGGTTCCTCATTAAAAAGAACAGTTCACAATTGCAACACAACCATACTCATATTCCAGGTAATAACTTTTCATGCTAATCTGCTGGGCATTTTAAATTTTCCTTTTGTTCATGTTAATTCCGTCACGCACACCTTATCCTTCCTGTAGGAGACCACTCATTCTGCATCCATAAACTGTTTTTCAGTCTCTTTCCATTTTCATCTTCAAAAGACCACAGGATGCCATGAGCTGGGTTTGGCTGAAATAGCTTGGCTCAGAATGAGAGGGAAGAACTTTGAGCCTCCGTTTCTTGGGGTCCTTCTAACTACAAGGGAATTTGAACGAGAAACATCAACTAATTGATTGGGCAGCTACAATAGTCCACTGTTCACACACTCACTCACACACACACACACACACACACACACACACACACAGAGAGAGAAACAAAAGAATAGCCATGCTTAACAGACGTCTGGAGATCTCTCTCTGGATTAAATGCAAAGTGTTAGAGCTACATCCTTCACTCACTTCTATGCTTTACTTAGATGTAATATACTACAAGGGCCAGAAGATTCAGTTGTAGAACTGATGGAGATAATAATGCAATATGGGAAATTTTCTGGATTCAAAAAACTAAAATGTTGTCTAAGAATATGACAGTATCACAAAAGGCTGTTTTAGAAGAGCTAACGGGATTTGAAATTGTTAAAAGGGTTAAATATTTGGAGGTATATTTGTCACCCTCAAATGTAAAGCTATATAAAAATAATTATGAAAAGCTATGGGGAAAAGTTCAAAAAGAATTGGATAGCTGGAAAAAACTACAATTATCTTTATTGGGAAGAATTGCAGCAGTGAAAATGAATGTTTTGCCGAAATTTCTATTTTATTTCAAATGATACCTATTCTTAAAAAGGATTCAAACTTGGAGGAATGGCAAAAGGGTATTAATAAATTTGTCTGGGCAGGGAAAAGGCCACGAGTTAAATTTAAGATTATGCAGGATACGCGTGAGAGAGGTGGTCTTAAAATGCCTAATTTTAAACTATACTATGAAGCTGCTGCTTTGTCAGCGATAAGTGATTGGATTAATTTAACACAAGTGAGATTATTAAATCTTGAAGGTCATGATTTGCTATTCGGTTGGCATGCATACTTATTGTATGATAAGAAGGTGGATAATGTGTTCAAGGTGCATATTTTAAGACATGCTCTGTTGCGAGTTTGGAAAAAGTATAGACATAAGCTAAATTATAAGATACCTATATGGGCAATACCGAAACACGCAATAGAAAATATAAGTGTTGGGTTTAAACATGATGTGACTACATATAAGGAAATTTTAAGTTTGGAAAGGAATGTATGGTATTTGAAGCCGTATAATATCTTACGAGAAGAAAAAATTATACAAACTTGGTTTCAGTATGGGCAATTACAGGCCAGGTGGAAAGAAGATCAGAAAATTGGTTTTTCAATGACTGATGAAAATGTGGTAAAGCAAATTAGAGATCAAGGTCAAGCACATATCAAACGGATATATCTTGCACTGATAGAAATTGATTCAGAGACAGAACTTGTTAAAGACTGTATGATAAAGTGGGCTCAGAATTTTCAAGAAGTCATCACAATGGATACTTGGGAAAAGATTTGGGTGAGAAATGTAAAATTTACGCAAGCTCAAAATTTAAGAGAGAACTTTTATAAAATGTTTTATAGGTGGCATTTAGATCCTAAAAAACTAGCAAGTATGTATCCGAACTGCCAGCCTAAATGTTGGAGGTGTGGTGGTGAAGATGCAACGTATTTTCATATATGGTGGACCTGTAAAAAGGTTAAAGCATTTTGGATTAAAATTTGGTGGAATATGCAAAAGATATTTAAGAAAAGGATAAAGTTTTGTTCGCAATTGTTTTTACTGGGCATTATTACTGACACTACTGTTGTGGACACTAAGTTGATGTTGAATTTAATTACGGCAGCAAGACTTTTAGTAGGGCAATATTGGAAGAAGGAAGAACTGCCGACTATAGAAGAATGGACTTTAAAAGTTTCCAACCTGGCGGAAATGGCAAAGATCTCAGCGTACTTGAAAGACCATTCGCAACAGAGATATATTGTGGAGTGGAAAAAATGGATTGATTATATCCAGAATAAATATGGGACTAAAAAGTTTCACTTAGCATTTGAATAAGTATTGATGTGATATTTATATTGCTTGTAGTTATTTTATAAGAGTTAAAGTGCGATAGATTTAATAGTTTATTGTTGTTTGCATATGGTAGACTATGAATGTTTGTACTTTTATACCTTGTATTTAGCTCTGGGAAGTCGGGGAGGGGGGAGGGGGAGGGAGGGAGGTGTTGGGGAGGGTTGGGAAGAGGGGAGGGGGTAGGGAGGGGTTTTGTTTTGTTTTGTTAAAATAAAATGTACTGTAAAACTTTTCAATAAAAAAAAATCTTCCTTCTATTCCATCCAGCACCATCCCTTGCTGGGTCCCGAAAGGGATCATCGCAGGTGTTTCAATATGATCCATTTAGCTAAAATATCTTGGCTCAGAATGAGGGGGAAGAACTTTGAGCCTGTGTCTCTTGGGGTGCTTCTAAGTATAAGGGAACTCGAAAGAGAAATGTCAACTGTTCATTCATTGGGCAGCTACACTATTCCATTGCTCACCCACCCACCCCCAGAATAAGCATGCTTAACAGATATCTTATCATCTCTCTCCAGATTAAATGCAACGTCAAAAATATTTCTCCTTCGCTCCGTTTGTTCTGATCCAAATTGGATCAACCGGCTGCCTTCTTCCTATGTATATTTTGAAGTCTCAAGTTGGCTGATTCAATTAACATGCCTTGGCTCAGAATTATATAGAGGAACTTTGAGCAAAAGCTTTAATTCTCAGACTTTCACTACCATCAAGGATAATTGGGGCTTAAAAAAGGAACTTTGGTTATTGATTGAAGAAAAACTTTGCACTTGTTAGACAGCAATTTCTGACAGTTATCGTTGTGCCCAAAAGGAGAATGAGTTTTATGATCTCTCCACCTACTAAAATTCCATTATGTCCCCCACCTCACCATTTCTCCCCTGCTGTCTTCCTATGCCAATAACTGATTGAGCTAATACCCCTTGCTAAAGGTCTTGGTGTTCCTCCAAATACAATGGGACTTAAGACAGATCTGCAATGGTCTTTGCTTATGCAATGCAAACATTGCACACTGTGCAAAATTATTGTCCTGTCCTTCTTAGCGTGCCTAGAGGCATAAGGTGTGAACAGAGACGTGGCACTCACTCGTTTGGTTCCTCATTAAAAAGAACAGTTCACAATTGCAACACAACCATACTCATATTCCAGGTAATAACTTTTCATGCTAATCTGCTGGGCATTTTTAATTTTACTTTTGTTCATGTTAATTCCGTCACGCACACCTTATCCTTCCTGTAGGAGACCACTCATTCTGCATCCATAAACTGTTTTTCAGTCTCTTTCTATTTTCATCTTCAAAAGACCACAGGATGCCATGAGCTGGGTTTGGCTGAAATAGCTTGGCTCAGAATGAGAGGGAAGAACTTTGAGCCTCCGTTTCTTGGGGTCCTTCTAACTACAAGGGAATTTGAACGAGAAACATCAACTAATTGATTGGGCAGCTACAATAGTCCACTGTTCACACACTCACACACACACACACACACATACACACACACACAGAGAGAGAGAGAGAGAAACAAAAGAATAGCCATGCTTAACAGACGTCTGGAGATCTCTCTCTGGATTAAATGCAAAGTGTTAGAGCTACATCCTTCACTCACTTCTATGCTTTACTTAGATGTAATATACTACAAGGGCCAGAAGATTCAGTTGTAGAACTGATGGAGATAATAATGCAATATGGGAAATTTTCTGGATTCAAAAAACTAAAATGTTGTCTAAGAATATGACAGTATCACAAAAGGCTGTTTTAGAAGAGCTAACGGGATTTGAAATTGTTAAAAGGGTTAAATATTTGGAGGTATATTTGTCACCCTCAAATGTAAAGCTATATAAAAATAATTATGAAAAGCTATGGGGAAATGTTCAAAAAGAATTGGATAGCTGGAAAAAACTACAATTATCTTTATTGGGAAGAATTGCAGCAGTGAAAATGAATGTTTTGCCGAAATTTCTATTTTATTTCAAATGATACCTATTCTTAAAAAGGATTCAAACTTGGAGGAATGGCAAAAGGGTATTAATAAATTTGTCTGGGCAGGGAAAAGGCCACGAGTTAAATTTAAGATTATGCAGGATACGCGTGAGAGAGGTGGTCTTAAAATGCCTAATTTTAAACTATACTATGAAGCTGCTGCTTTGTCAGCGATAAGTGATTGGATTAATTTAACACAAGTGAGATTATTAAATCTTGAAGGTCATGATTTGCTATTCGGTTGGCATGCATACTTATTGTATGATAAGAAGGTGGATAATGTGTTCAAGGTGCATATTTTAAGACATGCTCTGTTGCGAGTTTGGAAAAAGTATAGACATAAGCTAAATTATAAGATACCTATATGGGCAATACCGAAACACGCAATAGAAAATATAAGTGTTGGGTTTAAACATGATGTGACTACATATAAGGAAATTTTAAGTTTGGAAAGGAATGTATGGTATTTGAAGCCGTATAATATCTTACGAGAAGAAAAAATTATACAAACTTGGTTTCAGTATGGGCAATTACAGGCCAGGTGGAAAGAAGATCAGAAAATTGGTTTTTCAATGACTGATGAAAATGTGGTAAAGCAAATTAGAGATCAAGGTCAAGCACATATCAAACGGATATATCTTGCACTGATAGAAATTGATTCAGAGACAGAACTTGTTAAAGACTGTATGATAAAGTGGGCTCAGAATTTTCAAGAAGTCATCACAATGGATACTTGGGAAAAGATTTGGGTGAGAAATGTAAAATTTACGCAAGCTCAAAATTTAAGAGAGAACTTTTATAAAATGTTTTATAGGTGGCATTTAGATCCTAAAAAACTAGCAAGTATGTATCCGAACTGCCAGCCTAAATGTTGGAGGTGTGGTGGTGAAGATGCAACGTATTTTCATATATGGTGGACCTGTAAAAAGGTTAAAGCATTTTGGATTAAAATTTGGTGGAATATGCAAAAGATATTTAAGAAAAGGATAAAGTTTTGTTCGCAATTGTTTTTACTGGGCATTATTACTGACACTACTGTTGTGGACACTAAGTTGATGTTGAATTTAATTACGGCAGCAAGACTTTTAGTAGGGCAATATTGGAAGAAGGAAGAACTGCCGACTATAGAAGAATGGACTTTAAAAGTTTCCAACCTGGCGGAAATGGCAAAGATCTCAGCGTACTTGAAAGACCATTCGCAACAGAGATATATTGTGGAGTGGAAAAAATGGATTGATTATATCCAGAATAAATATGGGACTAAAAAGTTTCACTTAGCATTTGAATAAGTATTGATGTGATATTTATATTGCTTGTAGTTATTTTATAAGAGTTAAAGTGCGATAGATTTAATAGTTTATTGTTGTTTGCATATGGTAGACTATGAATGTTTGTACTTTTATACCTTGTATTTAGCTCTGGGAAGTCGGGGAGGGGGGAGGGGGAGGGAGGGAGGTGTTGGGGAGGGTTGGGAAGAGGGGAGGGGGTAGGGAGGGGTTTTGTTTTGTTTTGTTAAAATAAAATGTACTGTAAAACTTTTCAATAAAAAAAAATCTTCCTTCTATTCCATCCAGCACCATCCCTTGCTGGGTCCCGAAAGGGATCATCGCAGGTGTTTCAATATGATCCATTTAGCTAAAATATCTTGGCTCAGAATGAGGGGGAAGAACTTTGAGCCTGTGTCTCTTGGGGTGCTTCTAAGTATAAGGGAACTCGAAAGAGAAATGTCAACTGTTCATTCATTGGGCAGCTACACTATTCCATTGCTCACCCACCCACCCCCAGAATAAGCATGCTTAACAGATATCTTATCATCTCTCTCCAGATTAAATGCAACGTCAAAAATATTTCTCCTTCGCTCCGTTTGTTCTGATCCAAATTGGATCAACCGGCTGCCTTCTTCCTATGTATATTTTGAAGTCTCAAGTTGGCTGATTCAATTAACATGCCTTGGCTCAGAATTATATAGAGGAACTTTGAGCAAAAGCTTTAATTCTCAGACTTTCACTACCATCAAGGATAATTGGGGCTTAAAAAAGGAACTTTGGTTATTGATTGAAGAAAAACTTTGCACTTGTTAGACAGCAATTTCTGACAGTTATCGTTGTGCCCAAAAGGAGAATGAGTTTTATGATCTCTCCACCTACTAAAATTCCATTATGTCCCCCACCTCACCATTTCTCCCCTGCTGTCTTCCTATGCCAATAACTGATTGAGCTAATACCCCTTGCTAAAGGTCTTGGTGTTCCTCCAAATACAATGGGACTTAAGACAGATCTGCAATGGTCTTTGCTTATGCAATGCAAACATTGCACACTGTGCAAAATTATTGTCCTGTCCTTCTTAGCGTGCCTAGAGGCATAAGGTGTGAACAGAGACGTGGCACTCACTCGTTTGGTTCCTCATTAAAAAGAACAGTTCACAATTGCAACACAACCATACTCATATTCCAGGTAATAACTTTTCATGCTAATCTGCTGGGCATTTTTAATTTTACTTTTGTTCATGTTAATTCCGTCACGCACACCTTATCCTTCCTGTAGGAGACCACTCATTCTGCATCCATAAACTGTTTTTCAGTCTCTTTCTATTTTCATCTTCAAAAGACCACAGGATGCCATGAGCTGGGTTTGGCTGAAATAGCTTGGCTCAGAATGAGAGGGAAGAACTTTGAGCCTCCGTTTCTTGGGGTCCTTCTAACTACAAGGGAATTTGAACGAGAAACATCAACTAATTGATTGGGCAGCTACAATAGTCCACTGTTCACACACTCACACACACACACACACACATACACACACACACAGAGAGAGAGAGAGAGAAACAAAAGAATAGCCATGCTTAACAGACGTCTGGAGATCTCTCTCTGGATTAAATGCAAAGTGTTAGAGCTACATCCTTCACTCACTTCTATGCTTTACTTAGATGTAATATACTACAAGGGCCAGAAGATTCAGTTGTAGAACTGATGGAGATAATAATGCAATATGGGAAATTTTCTGGATTCAAAAAACTAAAATGTTGTCTAAGAATATGACAGTATCACAAAAGGCTGTTTTAGAAGAGCTAACGGGATTTGAAATTGTTAAAAGGGTTAAATATTTGGAGGTATATTTGTCACCCTCAAATGTAAAGCTATATAAAAATAATTATGAAAAGCTATGGGGAAATGTTCAAAAAGAATTGGATAGCTGGAAAAAACTACAATTATCTTTATTGGGAAGAATTGCAGCAGTGAAAATGAATGTTTTGCCGAAATTTCTATTTTATTTCAAATGATACCTATTCTTAAAAAGGATTCAAACTTGGAGGAATGGCAAAAGGGTATTAATAAATTTGTCTGGGCAGGGAAAAGGCCACGAGTTAAATTTAAGATTATGCAGGATACGCGTGAGAGAGGTGGTCTTAAAATGCCTAATTTTAAACTATACTATGAAGCTGCTGCTTTGTCAGCGATAAGTGATTGGATTAATTTAACACAAGTGAGATTATTAAATCTTGAAGGTCATGATTTGCTATTCGGTTGGCATGCATACTTATTGTATGATAAGAAGGTGGATAATGTGTTCAAGGTGCATATTTTAAGACATGCTCTGTTGCGAGTTTGGAAAAAGTATAGACATAAGCTAAATTATAAGATACCTATATGGGCAATACCGAAACACGCAATAGAAAATATAAGTGTTGGGTTTAAACATGATGTGACTACATATAAGGAAATTTTAAGTTTGGAAAGGAATGTATGGTATTTGAAGCCGTATAATATCTTACGAGAAGAAAAAATTATACAAACTTGGTTTCAGTATGGGCAATTACAGGCCAGGTGGAAAGAAGATCAGAAAATTGGTTTTTCAATGACTGATGAAAATGTGGTAAAGCAAATTAGAGATCAAGGTCAAGCACATATCAAACGGATATATCTTGCACTGATAGAAATTGATTCAGAGACAGAACTTGTTAAAGACTGTATGATAAAGTGGGCTCAGAATTTTCAAGAAGTCATCACAATGGATACTTGGGAAAAGATTTGGGTGAGAAATGTAAAATTTACGCAAGCTCAAAATTTAAGAGAGAACTTTTATAAAATGTTTTATAGGTGGCATTTAGATCCTAAAAAACTAGCAAGTATGTATCCGAACTGCCAGCCTAAATGTTGGAGGTGTGGTGGTGAAGATGCAACGTATTTTCATATATGGTGGACCTGTAAAAAGGTTAAAGCATTTTGGATTAAAATTTGGTGGAATATGCAAAAGATATTTAAGAAAAGGATAAAGTTTTGTTCGCAATTGTTTTTACTGGGCATTATTACTGACACTACTGTTGTGGACACTAAGTTGATGTTGAATTTAATTACGGCAGCAAGACTTTTAGTAGGGCAATATTGGAAGAAGGAAGAACTGCCGACTATAGAAGAATGGACTTTAAAAGTTTCCAACCTGGCGGAAATGGCAAAGATCTCAGCGTACTTGAAAGACCATTCGCAACAGAGATATATTGTGGAGTGGAAAAAATGGATTGATTATATCCAGAATAAATATGGGACTAAAAAGTTTCACTTAGCATTTGAATAAGTATTGATGTGATATTTATATTGCTTGTAGTTATTTTATAAGAGTTAAAGTGCGATAGATTTAATAGTTTATTGTTGTTTGCATATGGTAGACTATGATTGTTTGTACTTTTATACCTTGTATTTAGCTCTGGGAAGTCGGGGAGGGGGGAGGGGGAGGGAGGGAGGTGTTGGGGAGGGTTGGGAAGAGGGGAGGGGGTAGGGAGGGGTTTTGTTTTGTTTTGTTAAAATAAAATGTACTGTAAAACTTTTCAATAAAAAAAAATCTTCCTTCTATTCCATCCAGCACCATCCCTTGCTGGGTCCCGAAAGGGATCATCGCAGGTGTTTCAATATGATCCATTTAGCTAAAATATCTTGGCTCAGAATGAGGGGGAAGAACTTTGAGCCTGTGTCTCTTGGGGTGCTTCTAAGTATAAGGGAACTCGAAAGAGAAATGTCAACTGTTCATTCATTGGGCAGCTACACTATTCCATTGCTCACCCACCCACCCCCAGAATAAGCATGCTTAACAGATATCTTATCATCTCTCTCCAGATTAAATGCAACGTCAAAAATATTTCTCCTTCGCTCCGTTTGTTCTGATCCAAATTGGATCAACCGGCTGCCTTCTTCCTATGTATATTTTGAAGTCTCAAGTTGGCTGATTCAATTAACATGCCTTGGCTCAGAATTATATAGAGGAACTTTGAGCAAAAGCTTTAATTCTCAGACTTTCACTACCATCAAGGATAATTGGGGCTTAAAAAAGGAACTTTGGTTATTGATTGAAGAAAAACTTTGCACTTGTTAGACAGCAATTTCTGACAGTTATCGTTGTGCCCAAAAGGAGAATGAGTTTTATGATCTCTCCACCTACTAAAATTCCATTATGTCCCCCACCTCACCATTTCTCCCCTGCTGTCTTCCTATGCCAATAACTGATTGAGCTAATACCCCTTGCTAAAGGTCTTGGTGTTCCTCCAAATACCATGGGACTTAAGACAGATCTGCAATGGTCTTTGCTAATGCAATGCAAACATTGCACACTGTGCAAAATTATTGTCCTGTCCTTCTTAGCGTGCCTAGAGGCGCAAGCTGTGAACAGAGACGTGGCACTCACTCCTTTGATTCCTCATTAAAAAAAACAGTTCACAATTGCAACACAACCATACTCATATTCCAGGTAATATCTTTTCATGCTAATCTGCTGGGCATTTTTAATTTTACTTTTGTTCATGTTAATTCCGTCACACACACCTTATCCTTCCTGCAGGAGACCACTCATTCCGCATCCATAAACTGTTTTTCAGTCTCTTTCCATCTTCATCTTCAAAAGACCACAGGATGCCATGAGCTGGGTTTGGCTGAAATAGCTTGGCTCAGAATGAGAGGGAAGAACTTTGAGCCTCCGTTTCTTGGGGTCCTTCTAACTACAAGGGAACTTGAACGAGAAACATCAACTAATTGATTGGGCAGCTACAATAGTCCACTGTTCACACAAACACACACTCACACACACACACACACACACACACACACACACACACACACACACACACACACACAGAAAAGAATAGCCATGCTTAACAGACTTCTGGAGATCTCTCTCTGGATTAAATGCAAAGTGTTAGAGCTACATCCTTCACTCACTTCTATGCTTTTTTGTTGTTGTTAGTTGCGAAGTCGTGTCCGACCCATCGCGACCCTATGGACAATGTTCCTCCAGGCCTTCCTGTCCTCTACCATCTTCTGGAGTCCATTTAAGTTCACACCTCCTGCTTCAGTGACTCCATCCAGCCACCTCATTCTCTGTCGTCCCCTTCTTCTATTGCCCTCAATATTTCCCAGCATTAGGCTCTTCTCCAGTGAGTCCTTCCTTCTCATTAGGTGGCCAAAGTATTTGAGTTTTAGCTTCAGGATCTGGCCTTCTAAAGATCAGTCAGGGTTGATCTCCTCTAGGACTGACCGGTTTGATCGCCTTGCAGTCCAAGGGACTCGCAGGAGTCTTCTCCAGCACCAGAGTTCAAAGGCTTCAATTCTTTGGCGCTCAGCCTTTCTTATGGTCCAGCTTTACTTAGATGTAATATACTACAGGGGCAAGGGAGGTAGATTAAAGGGGGAACCTGCAAGCAAGAAACAGAAAGGAATAGAGTAGAGTAGAGTAGAGTAGAGTAGAGTAGAGTAGAGTAGAGTAGAGTAGAGTAGAGTAGAGTAGAGTAGAGTAGTGTAGAGTAGAGTAGAGGAGTGGAGTGGAATGGAACGGAATGGAACGGAACGGAACGGAACAGAACAGAACAGAATAGAGTACATATTGGAATATAGAATAGAATAGAATAGAATAGAATAGAATAGAATGGAATGGAATGGAATGGAATGGAATGGAATGGAATGGAATGGAATGGAATGGAAAGGAAAGGAAAGGAAGGGAAGGGAAGGGAAGGGAAGGGAAGGGAAGGGAAGGGAAGGGAAGAGAAGAGAAGAGAAGAGAAGAGAAGAGAAGAGAAGAGGAGTTTGAAGGGACCTAGGAGGTCTTCTAGTCCAACCCCCTGCTTGAGCAGGACCGTAGATCTTGCTCTTTGGGCCATGTGTTTCCTCTCATAAGTTAGTATTCCATTTGTACATTTTCTTGATGTGCCAGTGCAGAGATCTACTCCATGATTAATTTTCTACCATCTGGATGCCAAAGGAATACCTTCCCTTGCCTATAAGCACAGCCTGTCCTACACATATCACGAAAAGATTCTCAACAACAGTCCTTTGCACTGGAGATCAGTTTTATTATACCTGTGAAGCTGAACGTCCCTTACCTGCAACAACAGCAGCATGCTGTTGATATAAAACCTACTTTATACAGCTTACGTTATGCTCATACTGACCCATTGTTTTTCTAGTGAATTTTGGGCTGGATTCCTGCACTGCCTAGCGCTGGGAAGAAATATCGCCCAGACTTCTTCCTATTTGCAATATTTTTGATTCTCTAGGTGAAGATCTCGATATTTCAGGCCAAATTACAGCTGACTCTCAGCTAAAAGATTCATAGAACCACAGGAGGAAATTAAGAAGCATAGATTTCTTTGGTGCTGACTGAGTACAATCCTGAAAAATCTTCCTTGCTTTTCTATTGAGTGATGCCACTTGATGCCACCCACCCTGGAACAGACCCTGGCTCTTCCTTTGGCTCTGCTTTCCATCCTGGCCTGGAAATTTCTCCGTTTTCCCTGGTTCTCTGGGTTTTCTCACAGCCCTAGGAGTGAGAAGTCTGTTATGAAGGATTTTCTGGGACCCCTATTTGAACTTCTCACTTCCCCTTTGGTGTAGAACACCAAAAAATTCCAAGTTAAGTTTCTAACAATCAGTTCATAATTCTCTGATGAGAATGTCTCAGCATACTCTTAACCTGTTGTTGAAAATTAATGTGAACCAAGGGATTGGGCCCCTGTAGGGCACAATAAAAGCCAGGTTTGATTTCCTGAAGACCTTCTTTATGAAGACCTATCAAGGACAAAGGGTTTTTAGTGGGTGACGAGAGCGTTCTCTTCTGGACGCCCAAAGGTTTAAAGAACGTGTGGTTTTAAGGTCTTGAGTAAAAGGATCTTTTCTTTGCAGGAATTGTTGACCTATGACTCAAGGGGTCCCTTGGAACTATGACTCCTGCTTTTCCTGCTGGTACTTTTGTACCAGAAACCCTTCTGCTGTTTCTGACCCACCCTCTATCCAACTTCCTTGTCTACCCTGAGTTTTGGATCCTGTGAATCCCTTAGTCCACAGGCTAGTTTTAGAGAGAACCTCTCATGCTCAAGTCTGCTCAAAGGAGGCCAACGTTTCCTGAATGAAGGCAGATCCACAGTTGCAACCAAGGAGTTGCCCACTGGGTTAATTGAAGTACAAAGCAAAAATAAGAAAGCCCTGAACTTTGCAGAGAAATGTGTTGTTTAATTGTGCATTATGTAACGATTGTATAATCTTGTATAAATACAGGAAGAGATGCCACTTGTCCAGGTGCCCAGGTTTTGCACACGGGACGGTAGTGTTTGTCTTGAAGACCCGGACCGGTTGTTTCATCACCTGGTCTGATCCGGTTTCCATTTTGGTGTCGGGGGGAAAATGGCCACATCCCCTGCCCTCCCCCTTTTCTCCCGAATCTCCCTGTTCTTCTCTCTTGATCCTAGATATCCAGCCCCCCACAATGACGGCATCTCAGAGGGGTATAAATAAGTGCCCTCTGCAATCCTGGGCTCCACTTTGCAGGCTGAAGGGAAGATTGCAAGATGAAAACTCTGCTGTTGATCCTGGGGGTGGTGGCATTTGTGTACCTGGACTCAGGTAAGGCTGTCAAGCTTTGATCTTGGGTGGCAATTAAACCAGAAACAAGGGTGCAGAGGGAGGGATGGTATTGGAGGCAGTTGTGGTCCTTTGTGTTGGTGTGACTTTCTCGCTGTTCTGCTCTGCGTAAGGAGGGTCCATGGAAGGCTTTAGGGGAGAAAAAGAACTCTCCATTTGCAGAGAAGCCCATAGCAGACACAGAGGCTCTTCCAGGCTGGGATTCTGGGGTAGACTGCCTCTGAAAGGAGAGGCTCCTTTGGGTAGTGTATTCTGCCCTGGAATTACTCCTGGGAGTGGGATGGAAAATGTTCCCTTTTCTTAGTCCTCAATCTGGAGGCGGTTCGGGTCTGGATGGGGAGGAACAGGCTTTGGCTCAACCCTGACAAGACTGAGTGGCTGTGTGTACTGGCATCTCGGGAAATTCAGAATATTCCATCTCTTTCTATGGGGCTGAGTTATTACCCCCCATAGATAGGGCCCGCAACTTGGGAATCCTTGGGAATTACTCCTGGGAGTGGGATGAAAAATGTTCCCTTTTCTTAGTCCTCCATCTGTCTCTTTCTGGCTTTGGGTGGTATTTCAGTATTCGGATGACGCAGCCAAAGGGGATTAGTGATGCTTCCTCCAAGTCAAGATGATGCATAATTTTGGAAAAATGAAAAAAACTCCTGCAGAGGAGAATATAATTTAAAAAAAAAATACCGGAATGCGCAGAAATGGATAAGTTAACGTTACAAATTAAGGAAAAAGAAGACACTGAATACTATATGGCATGGGATTCATTTTAGCAATGGCTAGCTGATAAGAACAGAGGTTAGAAAGTTGGAAATATGAGAAAATGTGGATGATGTGAGGAAGATTTATAATGGATTAGTAAATACTTTCATCGTTATGCAATTAATTTTAATGGGGGAAATACTATTTTTAACAATATGTTTGCCATTTCCTAGTATATGATTTTGTTTTGATAAGATTATTATGAATGTGATGATTATATTCTAATACCTGTATACCTAGACAACACACTGTTCAATACAGAAATGGAATTTTTGAGATGACAACAGCAACAACAACAACAACAATAATAATGTTTCCTTTTGTTAGCCATCTCTCCTAATCTCTAGAGCATTCGATCTTCGCATGGATACTTTCAATGCTGGCTTTGCTATTAAATTATCCATCGTCTAATACATAATAAGATGGCAAGATCAGAAAAATAAATATCCAACTAAGTTTTGTATGTTTTATTTTGCTCATCTAGGATACTCCCTGATATGTGCATCATGCTCTCGTAGGAAGTGTGTTTGGACTCCTAATGTGCAGTGCACAGAAGGTTCTAATCAATGCTTTAAAAAGTGGACTGGATCTGAAAGGTTACGTAAGTATAGTTCTTATCTGTTCTCTCAGCTTCTCTTCTTGAAACTGAACTAGAACTCCCTAATGCCCCAGAGAGTTAGAGGTCGTGTAGAAGCTTTCTGTGCTCTGCCTGGGTCTCCTTCAGGTCACGGCCTGTGGCCAGAGAATCTAAGGGGGGCAAGGAAAGGGGGGGGCTTGGAGTGGGGTGCCCCATCTGTCCCAGGAGTAAACCAGATTGGGGAGGGAGACATTAATAATAATAACAACAACAACAACAACAACAACAATAATAATAATATAATAACAACAACAACTTGATAGGTAGACCAAAATGCCAAATCCAGTCTGAACATCTGGCTGACTGTGCGATGATCAATAATAATAATAGAGTTGGAAGGGACCTTGGAGGTCTTCTAGTCCAACCGCCTACCCCCTGCTCAGCCAGGAACCCCTATACAACCCGCGGCTCCGGAGCCGCATGCGGCTCTTTCAGCCATCTCCTGCGGCTCCCAGTCCTCTGCCATGTGCAGTCCAAAAAAAAAAAAAGTGGGATTAAAAAAGTTCAACCAATCAATTCAAATATGCAGGGTAGGTGCATATCTCGCCTTGGCTCCACTCTTCAGTGAAACCCTGTTCTCCGGCTCCCAGTTTTTCCTTTTGTGAGGGAAATGGTTCCGAGTGGCTCTTTCACTGTTTCAGGTTGCTGACCCCTGCCCTATACCATTTCAGACAAATGGCTGTCCAGTGTCATCTTAAAAACCTCCAGTGTTGGAGCATTCACAGCTTCTGGAGGCAGGTTGTTCCACTGATGAATTTTTCTGACTGTCAGGAAGTTTCTCCTTAGTTCCAGGTTGCTTCTCTCTTTGGATAGTTTCCATCCACTGCTTCTTGTCCTGCCTTCAGGCGCTTTGGAGAATAGCCTGACTCCCTCTTCTTTAGAGAAAGGGGTGGAGGAAAAGGGGGAGGGGATTTGTTCTGGCATTGAGGAAATTAGATCTTGCACATTAAATATCCAAGGGGGATGACATTGCCCCTGAGTCATGTCAGAACACAGGACTTTTCCCCCAGAGATATCTTGTTTATTAATTTATTCCTGAGTATTCCCTAGAGGAGGAAGGAGGTCCGCTTTCCTACTGGGAGGGAATCCACCAATGTGCTAAAAGTGGGTTTACCATTTTCTTCAGCAACAGCCCCAGATTTGTTCTTTGGTATTTTTTAATAATCATTCTGCTTTGTGTTTCCTTCACAGGTACGAAGTACGAAAGGGGATGTGCTGCAAATTGCAGTAATGTGACAGGCGAAGAGAGAGTTATGTATTGCGCAACAGACAACTGCAACAACTAGGTCTAAAAGTGGCCAATTTGTTTGAGTTCTGATCTCATCCATCATGGGCCATCCTTTCAAAATTTATGCTTCTGGCCTTTCCCGCAGGGTGGTCCATAATCCCCCCTCCCCTGCTTTCTTTGACCACTCACCCTCTTTCCCTTTTCTCTTGTTATGAAAGCCCTGTTCTGCTAGTTCTGTAGTTTGAGAATCAAATAAAACTCAGCATTCAATTCAAGTGTTTTGATTTTTCGAGTTTGCCCCTCAAGACTGAACATTGTGTGGGAAGACACCCCCCTTTTCCTTTGTTTTAACCCCCCCCCCTGTTCTCAGCCCAAGCAAAAGCCTAAAATATAAGGAAAAGTAATTCACCAATAAACCAGAGAGCAATCTCTGCTTCTGGGTCTAGAAAGTGCCTCAAGCAAGCAGCCTGGATGAAAAACTGAGCATCGTTTATAGATGGAATGTTTCATTCATAAAACCGCAACTTCCCCATTTCCTGAGAAAGCCCCACAGCAGCAGTCTCCAGATAAACAGAGAAGAGCAGCAAAGATGATCAGGGGAATGGAGGCTAAAACATATAAAGGATAGTTGCTGGAATTGGGTATGTCTAGTCTAATGACAAGAAGGACGAGGGGGGACATGATAGCAGTGTTCCAGTATCTCAGGGGCTGCCACAAAGAAGAGGGAGTCAAGCTGTTCTCCAAAGCACCTGAAGGCAGGACAAGAAGCAACAGATGGAAACTAATCAAGGAGAGAAGCAACCTAGAACTAAGGAGAAATTTCCTGACAGTCAGAACAATTAACCAGTGGAAAAGCGTGCCGCCAGAAGCTGTGGGTGCTCTAACACTGGAAGTATTTAAGAAAAGACTGGACAGCCATTTGTCTGAAATGGTCTAGGGTTTCCTGCCTGGGCAGGGGGTTGGACTACTAGAAGACCTCCAACATCCCTTCCAACTCTATTATTATTATTATTATATTATTCGCAACACCAGAAATGCATAAAAATCTTCTCACCAAACCAGTTGGGGTAAGCCGCCCTGGAAACAATCGCCGAAGTCACTTCTGTCCTTGCCAATAAAGACAGCCTCCTTTTCCAGCAGCTGGATTCTTCTTATTTGGGGGCATTCTCATCTTTCCCAACTGGGAACTCAAGCCAATTCTTTCAACACTCGCTTTCACAAAACCCAGTATTCAGAACGGTATTCAGAATAACACAGTTGGAAGGGACCTTGCAGGTCAGGGGTGTCAAACTCAATTTCATTGAGGGCTGCATCAGCATTGTGGTTGCCCTCAAGGTGCCGGGTGGGTATGGCCAGGGTGGGCGTGGCCTACTCGGTGGGCGTGGCTAAAGTGCATATGGCTTACTGGGTGGGCATGGCCACCTCTACATCATTCGCATCAAGGATGCCTATGGGGGCCTGGGCAGGAGTGGGACAGATCTGGGGGTCTCTGGCAGAAGGAGGGTCTCTGGGCCAGAGCCAAGGTAGTGGGGGCCGTTCCCTCACTGTTTCCAGGATGGCTTTGCGGGCCACATGAAATCACTTTGTGGGCCGGATCCGGCCCCCGGGCCTTGTGTTTGACATGTCTGTTGTAGGTCATCTAGTCCAACTTCCCCACACCTAAGCAGGAGACACTACCCCATTTCTGACAGATAGCAGTCCACTGTCTTCTTGAAAGCTTCCAGTGAGGAAGTTCCCACAACTTCTGTATGCAACTCCTGTTCCATTGGTTGATTGTTCTCACTGTCCTTCCATTCCCCACCATCCAGCAGAGCTGAAGAAGCTTCTTGGATGAAAAGTGAAATGTCTTCGAAGAAAAACAAGAAAATCCAGTTCCTCCTGTAAAGCACCTTTGGGACAACCATGACCTGGATGACAGAGAATCTCTGTAGATATTTCCCCAATGTACTATTGCCAGTTCATAGGTGTGAAACTCGCCATATCATGTGATGTGTCATGACGTATCACGACTTTTTTTGCATTGCTGGAGCTGGAGTGGGCAATGTCTCGATCTGATGCAACCAGCCTGCGAGCCGGTAGTTTGACACTCCTGTGCTAGTTCCTCTACTTCCTTGGGATTTGCAGCATTTATGCATAAGACACTGTTGTGGAAAAAGCACAATGGAAAAGAGAAGAGACAGCAACACAAAACAATAATTCTTACTTTTAGATTCAGAGGTTTATTTTGCTAATAATTTAGAACATAGTAAGCATAATAACACAACATCACTTACATTAACAAACCTCTGCAATGAGGACCATATGGTATAGCAAACTCCAAAAGGACAGTTATAGGCCAATGGCCCCGAGCTAGACCTAAACTAACAGTTTTATACCATTTTTCTAACAACCACGCACAGATAGTCATTATCTTGCAAAATCAATTCTTTGTTCTTTTGTTCAGTTCCCACATACACCTGTGCACCTCTGAAACCTCTATCCATCCTCTATCCTATATAAATTTAATAAAATAAATAAAAATAAAAATCTGTTACTTTCAGTTCCTTTTTTCCCATAGTTACAATACTCATGTTCCATATATAAACATAACTGCCTACTTTGGAATTTCCCATTGCACAAAGCTCAGCAGATTTTCTAGGTGAAGGTCTTGAAATTTCAGGCCAAATTACAGCAGACTCTCAGCTAAAAGATTTGTAGAGTCACAGGAGGAAATTCAGAAGGATAAGAGTTGTTTGGGACTGACTGAGTACAATCCTGAAAAATCTTCCTTACTTTTCTATTGAGTGATGCCACTTGATGCCACCCACCCTGGAACAAACTCTGGCTCTTCCTTTGGCTCTGCTTTCCATCCTGGCCTGGAAATTTCTCCTTTTTCCTGGTTTTCAACTTATTTTCCAAAGCAGCAGAGGGAAAGACAAGAAACAATGGTTGGAAAATGACAAAAGAGAGAAGCAACCTGGAATTAAGGAGAAACTTCCTAACAGCGAGGACAATTAACCAGTGGAACAGCTTGCCCCCAGAAATTGTGGGTGCTGTATCACTGGAGGTTTTAAAGAAGAGATTGGACAGTCACTTGTCTGAGATGGTATAGATTCTCCTGCTTGAGCAGGGGGCTGGACTAGAAGACCTCCAAGGTCCCTTCCAGCTCTATTCTATTCTATTCTATTCTATTCTATTCTATTCTATTCTATTCTATTCTATTCTATTCTATTCTATTCTATTCTATTCTATTCTATTCTATTCTATTCTATTCTATTCTATTTTTTTTATTGAAAAGTTTTAGAGTACATTTTATCTTTAACAATCCCCCCCTCCCCCACCCCTACCTAACCCTTCCTATCCCTCCCCCCATTCCCCCTCCCCCCCGACTTCCCAGAGCTAAGTACAAGGTATAAAAACAAAAAACAATCATAAACATCCATATGCTAAAAACAATAAACTATTAATTCTTTCGCCCTCTAGCTCATATAAAATGACTACAAGCAATACTAACGTTACATAAAAAAAAGGAAAAAAGAAAAGAAAACTTATTCAAATGCTAAGTGAAACTTTTTAGTCCCATATTTGTTCTGAATATAATCAATCCACTTTTTCCACTCCATAATATAGCGTTCTTGCGAATGATCTTTCAAATAAGCCGAGATGTTTGCCATCTCTGCCAGGTCAGAAACCTTTAGAGTCCATTCTTCTATAGTCGGCAGTTCCTCCTTCTTCCAATATTGACCTATTAAGAGTCTTGCTGCTGTAATTAAATTCAACATCAACTTAATGTCCACAACAGTAGCATCTGTAATTATGCCCAGCAAAAACAATTGCGGACAAAACTTTATCCTTTGCTTAAAGATCTTTTGCATATTCCACCAAATTTTTATCCAAAAAGCCTTAACCTTTTTGCAGGTCCACCATATATGAAAATAAGTTGCATCTTCACCACTACATCTCCAACATTTAGGTTGATAATTCGGATACATACTTGCAAGCTTTTTAGGATCTAAATGCCATCTATAAAACGTTTTATAAAAGTTCTCTCTTAAGTTTTGAGCTTGCGTGAATTTTACGTTCCTCACCCAGATCTTTTCCCAAGTGTCCATTGTAATAACTTCTTGAATATTCTGGGCCCATTTTATCATACAGTCTTTAACAAGTTCTGTTTCTGAGTCAATATCTATCAATGCAAGATAAATCCGTTTAATATGTGCTGGACCCTGATTTCTAATTTGCTTTATCAAATTTTCATCAGTCATTGAGAAACCAATTTTCTGGTCTTCTTTCCACCTGGCACGTAATTGAGTATATTGGAACCAAGTTTGAACGATCTTCTCATCTCGCAAGAAATTGTACGGCTTCAAACACCAGACGTTCCTTTCCAAACTTAAGATCTCCTTATACGTAGTCACATCATGTTTGAAGCCTACGTTTATGTTTTCTATTGCATGTTTCGGGATTGCCCACAACGGCATCTTGCAATCTAACTTATGTCTATACTTCTTCCAATGCCTGTCTTAAAATATGCACTTTAAATACATTATCTACCTTCTTATCATACAACAAATATGCATGCCAGCCAAATAACAAGTCGTGGCCCTCAAGATTTAATAATCTCCCTTGTGTCAAATTAATCCAATCACTTATTCCTGACAACGCAGCAGCTTCATAATATAATTTAAGATTAGGCATTTTAAGACCACCTCTTTCACGAGTATCCTGCATAATCTTAAGTTTAACTCGTGGCCTTTTCCCTGCCCACACAAATTTATTGATACCCCGTTGCCATTCTTCCAAATTAGAGTCTTTTTTAAGAATCGGTATCATTTGGAATTAAAATAAAAATTTAGGCAGGACATTCATTTTCACTGCTGCAATTCTTCCCAGTAAAGACAATTGCAATTTTTCCCAACTCTCCAATTCTTTTTGAATTTTTCCCCATAACTTTTCATAATTATTTTTATATAACTTTGCATTTGAGGGTGACAAATACACCCCCAAATATTTGACCCTTTTAACAATCTCAAATCCAGTTAATCCTTCTAAAAGGGCCTTTTGTGGTGTTGTCATATTTTTGGCCAAAATATTTGTTTTTTGTACATTAACCTTAAATCCAGAAAACTTCCCGTATTGCATTATTATCTCCATCAGGTCCACAACAGAGTTTTCTGGCTGAGTCACCGTAACAACCAGATCATCTGCAAACGCCCTCAGTCTATAATCCTGATCTCTAATTTGAATACCCTTAATTTTTTCCGAAGTTCTTTGTTCTTTTGTGCTGACCAGCAGTTTCCACATACACCTGTGCACCTCTGAAACCTCTATCCATCCTCTATCCTATATAAATTTAATAAAATAAATAAAAATAAAAATCTGTTACTTTCAGTTCCTCTTTTCCCACAGTTACAATACTCATGTTCCAAATATACACATAACTGCCTATTTTGGAATTTCACATTGCACGAAGCTCAGCAGATTACAAATAATATGTCTGTATTGTGAAACAATATAGCTACTGCTAAGCTTGTAAGCCGCCCTGAGTCTTCAGAGAAGGGCGGGATATAAATGGAATTAAAATAAAAAATAAATAAAATAAGTTAAAGCGTTGTTTTTAATCACCACTGTGGGGCCTATCTCAGGTTTGCTCCAGCCTCATCTTGTTATACGAGGAGGGGGCTATATTTTCATCTCCCACACACTATCTACTTTACATCAGACAAAGCATCCTGGAGTCTTTCCCGGATTGGTCTTAGATGAATATCAAGGGAGACCAAGAATGAGTTTATGGATCCAGAATGAGTTGTCTCCAGTATGAAGGATAGAATGTGAGCGATGGATTTAACATTAAAAAAAAATAAAAAAATATCCAGCAGAATAAAAGATACTCTCTGGAATACGAATATGGTTGTATTGCAGTTGTGAACTTTTTTTAAAAAATATGGAACTAAATGAGTGAATGACACATCCTTGATTACAGCTTATGCCTGTAGGCATGCTAATAGGGACAATAGGGACAATACAATAATTTTGCACAGAGTGCAATGTTTGTGTTCCATAAGCAAAGACAGACACACAACTCTCTTAATCCCCATTGTATTTGAAGGTATACCAAGACTTTTAGCAAAGAGTTATTAACTCAATCAATCAACCTGAAGCATCAAAATATGCATAGGAAGACAGCAGGAGGAGAAACAGCGAGGTGGGGGATATGATGGAATTTTAGCTGTCGAAAAGATCACGCGACCCTTTGCATCTGATCCTCATCTTTCCCGCCACCTTGAAGGAAGTGGTGGTGAGACCCCTTCTCAAGAAGCCTGCCCTGGATCCAGCTATTTTGAATAACTATCGTCCAGTCTCCAATCTTCGCTTTTAAGCGAAGGTTTTTGAGAGTGTGGTGGCGCATCAGCTTCCTCTGTTCCTGGAGGAAACTGATTATCTTGACCCGTACCAATCGGGTTTCAGGCCCGGGTACAGCACGGAGACGGCATTGGTCGCGCTGATGAATGATCTCTGGCGGGCTCGGGACAGGGGTTGTACCTCTGTCCTAGTCCTATTAGATCTCTCAGCGGCTTTTGATACCATCGACCATGGTATCCTGCTGTGACGTCTCAGGGGGTTGGGAGTGGGGGGCACTGTTTTGTGGTGGTTCTCCTCCTACCTCTTGGGCCGTTCGCAGTCGGTGTTGACGGGAGGGCAGAGGTCCCCCCCGAGATCTCTCATTTGTGGAGTTCCTCAGGGGTCGGTCCTCTCTCCCCTCCTGTTCAATATCTATATGAAGCCGCTGGGTGAGATCATCCGTGGTTTTGGGGTGGGGTATCATCAGTACGCCGATGATACCCAACTTTTTCTTTCCACCCCAAAACAACTCAGTGATGCCCTCGACGTGATGTCCCATTGCCTGGAGACGGTTCAGGTTTGGATGGGGAGAAACAGGCTCAGAATCAATCCTGCCAAGACTGAGTGGCTGTGTGTACAGGCATCTCGATTGAACCATTCTATTCCACCTTTAATGATGGGGGGTGAGGTGTTACCCCCCCCCATGTCGATAGGGCTCGCAACTTGGGTGTCCTCTTGGACTCACGGCTCAGCCTTGAAGATCATATAGGAGCCGTGACCAGGGGGGCTTTTGCCCAGGTTCGCCTGGTGCGCCAGTTGCGGCCCTATCTGGACCGAGATGCCTTGCGCACAGTCACTCATGCGCTCGTGACTTCCCGGTTAGACTACTGCAATGCTCTCTACATGGGGCTGCCCTTGAGGACCACTCAGAGGCTTCAGCTGGTGCAGAATGTGGCCGTGCAAGTTGTGATGGGGGCTTCCCGATACTCCCATGTTACACCTCTGCTCCGTGAGCTGCATTGGCTTCCGGTTGCCCTCCGAGTGAGATTCAAGGTGCTGGTGATGACCTATAAAGCCCTAAATGGCGTGGGTCCGGGGTATCTGAGGGAACACCTGCTGCCGGCATCAAGTTCCCTTCGTCCTGTGCGCTCCCACAGGGAGGGCCTTCTCAGGGTGCCGCCGGCAAAGGATTGCCGGCGGGCAACACCCAGGTGGGAGGGCCTTCTCTGTGGGCGCACCTGCCCTCTGGAACCAGTTACCCGTAGAGGTTAGGACTGCCCCTGATTTTCGTTCGTTCCGCCGGGACCTGAAGACCTGGCTCTTCGAGCTTTCCGGCCAGGACTGAGGATTTTTTAATTTTTTAACTTATTGTAATTGGGTTTTAATCTGAGCCATAGGGGTTTTAGATTTTAATTAAGGAAAATTTAATCTATTTTAATTGTTATTATTTTTTGTATTGTAATGTTGTTTTAATTGCCTTGTGAACCGCCCTGGGTCCTACGGGAGAAGGGCGGTATATAAGTTTAATAAATAATAAATAATAATAATTTGGGGCACAGCGGAAACTGTCCAAACTCGCTCTCTAAGAAGTGCAAAGTTTGCCTTCAATCAAGAGCCAAAGTTCCTATTTTCAGCTCCATGAAAGCATTTTGCTCAAAGTCCTTCTATATAATTCTGAGCCAAGGCATATTCATTGAATCAGTCAACTTGAGACTTCGAAGGATACAGAGGAAGAAGGAAGTTGGTAGATCCTATTTGAGTCGGAACAAATGGAGGGAAGGAGAAATTTTATTAACCATTGATAAAATTAACCATTTGAGGCGCCAACAGTTGTCAGACCTTGACCAAACTCAAACTTTTAGTTCTGGCTTACTGTTAGACCTGGCCCAACCTTGGTCCCTTAGGAAAGAACTACTCGTGAGTCCATTGGTAGCAAAATGTTTTCTTTTACTAAACGCCGAGTGGTTATACTGGTGTGAAGCCAGAACTCAAATTCTGAGCGTGAAAATCCATATCTCCCCATTGTCCTGTCACATTTAGAGAAGATGTTTTGGCTGTCGGTCGCTGTCATGGTTGGTAGATGGATAGGTGCTACATTCCATTCCAGCCTTAGAAGTGAGAAGTCTCTTATTCCTCGATGAAGGATTTTCTGGGACCCCCAATTGAGCTTCTCACTTCCTCTTTCATGAAAGACAACAATAGTCTCATGACTATTGGAAAAAATTCTGAGAAGAGTAACTAAGATGATCAAAGGCTGCAGGAATTAGTTATGGCTAGTCTAGAGAAAAGAAGGACTAGGGGGGAGATGATAGCAGTATTCCAGTATTTGAGGGGCTGCCCCAAAGAAGAGAGAGTCAACTTATTCTCCAAAGCAAGAGAAGGCAGGACAAGAAACAATGGTTGCAAAATGACAAAAGAGAGAAGCAACCTGGAATTAAGGAGAAACTTCCTAACAGCGAGGACAATTAACCAGTGGAACAGCTTCCCCCAGAAATTGTGGGCGCTGCATCACTGGAGATTTTAAAGAAGAGATTGGACAGTCACTTATCTGAGATGGTATAGGTTCTCCTGCTTGAGCAGGGGGCTGGACTAGAAGACCTCCAAGGTCCCTTCCAGCTCTATTCTATTCTATTCTATTCTATTCTATTCTATTCTATTCTATTCTATTCTGTTCTGTTCTGTTCTGTTCTGTTCTGTTCTGTTCTGTTCTGTTCTGTTCTGTTCTGTTCTGTTCTATTCCATTGCATTCCATATTTTATTATTTATTTATTTTATTATTAAATTTTTATACCGCCCTTCTCCCGAAGGACTCAGGGCGGTGTACAGGGCAATAAATATCAAAATGTAAATACAAAAGTTAAAAAAGAGTTAAAAAGAATTAAATAATTATGCCCAATATAATACAATACTAAAAGTGTGTTAAAACTAAATCCAACCCCAAACCCATCAGACCAGGCCAGATTGTTCAAATAAATAAGTTTTTAAATCGCGCCGGAAGGAGCGAAGGTCGGGAGCCATCCGGAGCTCAACCGGCAAGCGGTTCCACAGGTCTGGCGCGCCCACAGAGAATGCCCTCCCCCTGGGGGCCACCAATCGACATTCTCTGATCGGAGGCACCCTGAGGAGGCCCTCTCTCTGGGAACGCACTGGGCGGAGGGAGGTTGACGCCGGCAGCAGGTGTTGCCGTAGGTAATCCGGACCCATGCCATGTAGGGCTTTGTAGGTCATAACCAGCACCTTGAATCTCATTTTCTATTCTATTCTATTCTATTCTATTCTATTCTATTCTATTCTATTCTATTCTATTCTATTCTATTCTATTCTATTCTATTCTATTCTATTCTATTCTATTCTATTCTTGTCAAACCCTCGTCTCCGCCGGGAATAACAGGCACTCAGGAAAAACCACGACGAAGTACGGATGACTGCAGAGAGCACCTTTAATATCAGGATCTCCAAGCATTAATAAAGTCAGCGTTGAGAGCCACACGCTCTCAACGCACCTTTTATTCCAAACCTGTAACTAGGTAGCAGCCCCACCCCTAGGCCCCACCCCTCCCCCGTGCAGACCAGCATCCGCCTGGCCTGTGTAAATACTCCACCCCCCTACTCCTTCAACCCACGCCCAGCTCCCTCCACCGGCACCGTGCTTCCCAGCGTGAAGGTAAGTACAAGCCCACCCCCCTCCTAACATCCTGAGCATGCTCCCCACCACCACTGCATCTCCCCGCGCCACACCCATGACCCCCTGGCAGCCCCCAAGGTCCGGGCGCAGCTGTTCAGCACCCCGCGTCGCTGCCGGCGTGCCCGCAGTAACAGCCACCGGGTCTGTAAGACCATCGCCCATAGCCACAACCGCCAGGCCGTCGTCAGCTCCAGAAAGTGTTGTGCTGCTTCTGCGGGCGTCCATAGCTGTTCTGGGCCGTCGCTCAGCTGACCGAGCTGCGCGACCATCAGCGGGCATCCCTGGCCGCCTCTCAGCTGCTTGAACGATACGAGCCCCGGTAACAGTTTCTGCCCGCCTGTCAGCTGACTGTGCCGGCGCGGACCATCTCCCGGTTGGCTACCCCGGCGTAGCCTTCCTGCAGCCACTCACGACCGCCCTCAGCCACCTCTCAGATCGCAGCACGCCCGCGGGTCCGGCGCTCGCCCGCCGGACAGCTGGAGGGCGTGGGCGCGGCTGGGCTCTCGGCGTCGCACGGCTACTCGCCCGCCGAACAGCTGGGGAGCTTGGGAGCGGCTGGGCTCTCGGCGTCGTGCGGCTGCTCGCCCGCCGGACAGCTGGGGAGCTTGGGAGCGGCTGGGCTCTCAGCGTCGTGCGGCAGCTCGCCCGCCGGACAGCTGATGAGTGTGGGCGTGGCCGCTGCTGTTGCTGAGGGCTGCGGGCTGCGGCTGAATCCCTCTCCCGGTAAGTATGTCGAACCCGAAGGGCTCGACAGTCGGCCCCTCCTACCAAGGCTCCTCCTGGAAGGCAAGATATAGAAGTCATACAAGCACTAAGGAGAGCAGCAGTTTCCCCTCGACCCCCTCCCGAGGGTTTACCAGGGTGCTTCTGGTGGAACGCCTTAACCAATCTAGGGGCCTGAACGTTTGATTCCGCCACCCAGGATGCCTCAGTAATCGGGTATCCTTTCCACAGCACCAGGTATTGCAGTCGCCCTCTCCGCATCCTGGAGTCTAGGACTTCTTGTACCTCATATTGCCCATCACCCACAGGCCCCGGCCCTACTGGCTCCCCCCGAACAGGAACAGGGGCTGGTTTTAGCAAGCTGCCGTGGAACACGGGATGCACTTTGCCCAGGAATTTAGGCAGCTGAAGGCGCACCGTGACCGGATTGATGATGTGGGTTACCTGGAAGGGGCCTATATACTTAGGGCCCAGCTTCTTACTAGGTATTTGTAACCTCAGGTATTTTGTAGATAAGTACACCCAGTCCCCAACCCCTGGGGTGTAGAACGGTTGGCGCTTCTTGTCTGCTTGGGCCTTTACGATACTGGCTTGCTTGTTCAGGGCCTCCTTGGTTGCTGCCCATGCCTTTCTGATTTGTAGCATCCACTCCTGGGGTTGACAAGGGGAAGCCGATCCCTGGTCGCACTCGGGAACAGGAGGGAAGTCGTAGCCAGACACCACTGTACGGTGGGAGACCAGTGCTACTGTGCACCGCGTTGTTGTGGGCGATTTCTGCAAACGCCAGTAGGTCAGCCCAATCTGCCTGCTGGTACGAGACATAACTGCGTAGGTATTGCTCCACTGCCGCATTGGCCCGTTCAGCAGCACCGTTCGTGCAAGGATGGTACCCCGAACTCAACCCCTGGGATGACCCGATGAACTGGAGGAATTCACGCCAAAACCTGGCGGTAAACTGCACTCCTCGGTCCGAGATAATGTGTCTAGGCGTCCCGTGTAAGCGGTACACATGGGTAATGAATAGCCAGGCCAGTCGCCGGGCCGAGGGCAAGCCCCTCAATGGAACAAAATGGGCCTGTTTAGAAAACAGATCAACCACGGTCCAGATAACAGTGTACCCCCGGCTCTCTGGTAGGTCCACGATGAAATCCATCCCGATGTCCTGCCATGGCCGGTTAGGGTCCGCCACCATCTGTAAAAGCCCCGCTGGCTTCCCGGACTGGGGTTTGGCCATAGCACACGTGCGGCAACGCTGGACATAATCCTTGATCTGCCGCCTCATCCCGGGCCACCAGAACTGACGTCTAGCTAGGTGCAGGGTTTTCAGGAACCCGAGGTGCCCGGCCTGCTTGGCATCATGACACCTATAAAGCACAGTCTCTCGCAGGGTTTGCAGCACATACATCTTACTTCCATACCAGGCCAGGTCATCCCATTGGGTTAGGAGCTGCGGGTGCTGCTGTAGCCAGTCATCTCCTACCAGAGCTTTTTTCAGCTGTTGTACAAGGTCATCCACACCCATGTTCTGTACAGCCCGCACCATCTCTGGGCCGAGAGGAGGGATAAGAGCTTGCACCACCTCCTCCCGCTGGTTGTCATACTGCGGAAGCCGCGAGAGGGCGTCCGCCAGGAAATTCTTCTCCCCTGGAACGTATTTCAGGGTAAACCTGAACCGCCTGAAATACAGGGCCCACCGCACATGCTTAGGGGCCAACTTACGTGGGGTTTGTAGGGCTTCTAAGTTCCTGTGGTCCGTCCATACTTCGAAGGGCTTTTCTGCCCCCTCTAGGAGATGCCGCCACGTCTCCAATGCCCACCGAACGGCGTAGGCCTCCTTTTCCCAGATAGCCCAGGCGCGTTCGGTGGTCGATAGCTTTTTGGACGCATAAGCACAAGGTTGCAATGCGCCTTTACTGTTGTGTTGCAATAGAACAGCTCCGACCGCCACGTCGCTAGCATCTGCTTGCACAACGTATGGCGCTGCTGGGTCGGGATGCAAAAGTATGGGCTCTTGGGTCAACAAACCTTTTAAGGTCTCGAAAGCCCGTTGGCATTCTACAGTCCACATTACACGCAACCCTGGCCGTGGTTTCACCACTAACTTCTTAGTTTTTAGCAAGTCTGTTAATGGAAGAGCTACTGCAGCAAAAGATGGTATGAATTGGCGGTAAAAATTGGCAAACCCCAAGAAGCTCTGTAGCTGTCGTCTGGTCCCTGGAGCTTGCCACTGCAATATAGCCTCCACTTTCTTTGGATCCATTGCAATCCCGGCCGCCGAGACCCGATAGCCCAAGTAGTCCAGTCGAGACGCGTGAAATTCACATTTTGATAATTTCACATACAACCGTGCCTCTAGGAGTTTCCGCAGAACTTGGCGTACAAGGGCAACGTGCTGGTCCAATGTCTCCGTATATATAAGGATGTCGTCAAGATATACGAGCACCCCCCTATATAAATGTTCATGCGAAACTTGATTTAATGTCCGAATGGCATTACACGGAATTGGTAGCTGCCCAATGGGCAGTTAAACGCCGTTTTCCACTCGTCTCCTCTCTTAATACGCACCCGATAATAGGCTTTGCGTAAGTCCAAGCGGTTAAACACCCTCCCCTTAGCCAGGTGGGACAACATGTCTTTCATCAAGGGCAGTGGATATAAATGTTCAACACACACTGTGTTGACCCCCCAGTAGTCCACACAAAGACGCAGCCCCCCGTCCTTCTTCTCCCTAAAAAGAACTGGTGCTGCCATCTGCGAACGAGCTGGTTGTATGAACCCCCGTGCAAGATTCTTGTCGATATAACTCCGGGGTTCTGTCATCTCCCGCGGGGTCATGGCATACATCCGGGGCTTAGGGAGTTTGACCCCCGGCTCCAGCTCAATCGCGCAGTCCGTCGGTCGATGGGGAGGCAGGAGATCGCATTCTTGCTCACTGAAAACCTCGAGGTATTCGGTGTACTCTGGTGGCACGCGTACCTCTGCCCCAGCCCTGCAACTCTCCTCCGGCTTCCCTGGCGGGCCAGTCGTGCCTGGCTGCTCATGATCAGGGGGCTGTGGCCCAATCCCTAAACGCAGGTGTCGACAACCCCCCTCCCACCAAATGGTCGGCCCCCACTTGTCTAGCCACGTTAGTCCCAAAATCACCTCCTCCGTCATGGAGGGCACCACGATGAACCGCAACCGTTCCCAGTGCTCCCCCATATCCAGCCGCACGAGTTCTGTGACATGGGTGATAGGCACCCCCCCCAGAAGAGACCCATCCACCTGCTGGAAATGTATTGGATTCCTCAGCCGTACCACCCCAACACCCAGTTTGGCCACCACCTTCCGGCTAATGAGACACCTCGTGCTACCCGAATCAATTAAAGCCTTAAACTCCATCACCTCCCCCGTGGCGGTGTTTGTTAACATAACCGGGACTGAAAATGGGCTAACCGGAGCACTTACCATGGGGTCCTCCTCTGGCCTATCCCCATGCTCGTAATACTCCACGTTCACATCGATGGCGCTGTCCCCCTCCGTCTGGCCGCTTCCCCCTGGTGTTGACTCCACAGCTTGCCGAGAAGCCCGGGAACGCTCTGCAAAGCGCCCGGGGGTTGTGCTCCTTGCTGGGGATGCTGCTGCAACCACCCGGGATGCAGGTATAGGGCACGCGGTGCCCTGGCTGATCGCACCTGAAGCAACGCAGAACGGACCGTGGTGGCTGGATGGCAGGACCCAGCGACGATGGTGGCGGCTTCTGCACTTGGCCCTGCGATCTCGGCGGGACCTGACGGGAGTCTCCTACGGGCCGCACACGCCGTTGACAAACCCGTAAGGCCACATCCAGCTCGACCGCGACCTGCAGCCACTCTTGGAGCCTAGGAGGGATCCCCCGGACGATACAAGCTCGTAGGAGATAATCGTCCAGTCCGGCCCGGAAATGGTGAACCAGCATTCTCTCTGGCCAGGAACTGAGCCTGCCGGCCACTTCACGAAAGTCCTGCACATAGGCTGTAACTGGACGGCCGTTCTGCCGCAAGCCAACGATCTCAGCCTCCGCTCGGTGCGTGCGCGTCACATCCTCGAATCGTGTACGCAGAGCTTCAAGGAGAAGGCCCACATCCCCCAGTTCACGGGCACGGTCACCGTAAAGGTTCGCCACCCAGGCCGCTGCCTCCCCTTGTAAAGCCGTTGTGACAGCCATCACCATTCCCCACTGGGAAGTATACAAAGGACCATACTGGTCCAGATGGTGGATGGCTTGTCCGAGGAACAGGGCCAAACGATCGGGGTTGCCGTCAAAGGTCACAGGCAGCGGTGGTGGGGCCCAAACCGCAGGCCCTCCCCGAGGACCCGCCGGGCCTCCCAGCCTCTGTGCAACCCCTGGTTGTTGCCACCCCAGCACCCCGGCTGGTACAGCACCCCCCGGCCTTGTTCCACCAGGACCTGCGGGGCCCAAGTCGGGAGCAGCCGCCGGTCCCGGCGATGGAAGGCCTGGGACCTGCGGGGTACCAGGGGCCTGCGGGGCCCGGAAACGGGGACTTGCCAAACGGACCCGGGTTTGACTCCTACGCTCCGGGTCGGTCCTGGTTTGTGTCCATCTACCAGTCTCCAGGTCGGCATCAGTAGGGGTCCACGGCCTGGGTTCTCCAAAATGGTCCCTCAGGACGTCCATAGTATAACTGCCAGGGGCCGTGGTGTAGCTCCACTCCTCTCCGCCCTCATCGGTGGCACGACGCTCTCTCCACTCCCAGAGGGACCCCTTCCCTCTAGATGGTTGGTTTTGTCCAGCCACTGGCTGGCTCAAGACAGGACTGAGCCACCACTCCCCAGGCTTCTCCTGGACAGCCGGTTCCGAAGCCTCAGCTCCCTTTGGTGATGGTCCAAGGTCCCGGACCTTAGGCCGAACCACTGGTCCCCCACCTCAAGGGGCACAGCAACCCCAGCTGGTTCCTCCCCTCCTGCCACGGGCACACCGCCCTGGGTCCCCTCAGCCATGGTGGCAGGCAAAAACCCAGAACCCAGCAAAAAGAGCGCTGTGCTGTTTGAACGCTGACTTACTGTCAAACCCTCGTCTCCGCCGGGAATAACAGGCACTCAGGAAAAACCACGACGAAGTACGGATGACTGCAGAGAGCACCTTTAATATCAGGATCTCCAAGCATTAATAAAGTCAGCGTTGAGAGCCACACGCTCTCAACGCACCTTTTATTCCAAACCTGTAACTAGGTAGCAGCCCCACCCCTAGGCCCCACCCCTCCCCCGTGCAGACCAGCATCCGCCTGGCCTGCGTAAATACTCCACCCCCCTACTCCTTCAACCCACGCCCAGCTCCCTCCACCGGCACCGTGCTTCCCAGCGTGAAGGTAAGTACAAGCCCACCCCCCTCCTAACATCCTGAGCGTGCTCCCCGCCACCACTGCATCTCCCCGCGCCACACCCATGACCCCCTGGCAGCCCCCAAGGTCCGGGCGCAGCTGTTCAGCACCCCGCGTCGCTGCCGGCGTGCCCGCAGTAACAGCCACCGGGTCTGTAAGACCATCGCCCATAGCCACAACCGCCAGGCCGTCGTCAGCTCCAGAAAGTGTTGTGCTGCTTCCGCGGGCGTCCATAGCTGTTCTGGGCCGTCGCTCAGCTGACCGAGCTGCGCGACCATCAGCGGGCATCCCTGGCCGCCTCTCAGCTGCTTGAACGATATGAGCCCCGGTAACAGTTTCTGCCCGCCTGTCAGCTGACTGTGCCGGCGCGGACCATCTCCCGGCTGGCTGCCCCGGCGTAGCCTTCCTGCAGCCACTCATGACCGCCCTCAGCCACCTCTCAGATCATAGCACGCCCGCGGGTCCGGCGCTCGCCCGCCGGACAGCTGGAGGGCGTGGGCGCGGCTGGGCTCTCGGCGTCGCACGGCTACTCGCCCGCCGAACAGCTGGGGAGCTTGGGAGCGGCTGGGCTCTCGGCGTCGTGCGGCAGCTCGCCCGCCGGACAGCTGATGAGTGTGGGCGTGGCCGCTGCTGTTGCTGAGGGCTGCGGGCTGCAGCTGAATCCCTCTCCCGGTAAGTATGTCGAACCCGAAGGGCTCGACAATTCTTTTCTATTCTATTCTTTTCTATTCTATTCTATTCTATTCTATTCTATTCTATTCTATTCTATTCTGTTCTGTTCTGTTCTGTTCTGTTCTGTTCTGTTCTGTTCTGTTCTGTTCTGTTCTGTTCTGTTCCGTTCCGTTCTGTTCCGTTCCGTTCCGTTCCGTTCCGTTCCGTTCCATTCCATTCCATATTTTCTATTCTATTCTATTCTATTCTATTCTATTCTATTCTATTCTATTCTATTCTATTCTATTCTATTCTATTCTATTCTATTCTATTCTATTCTATTCTATTCTATTCTATTCTATTCTATTCTATTCTATTCTATTCTATTCTATTCTATTATTATGAATGTGATGATTATATTCTAATACCTGTATACCTAGACAACACACTGTTCAATACAGAAATGGAATTTGTGAGATGACAACAGCAACAGCAACAACAACAATAATAATGTTTCCTTTTGTTAGCCATCTCTCCTAATCTCTAGAGCATTCGATCTTCGCATGGATAGTTTCAATGCTGGCTTTGCTATTAAATTATCTATTGTCTAATACATAATAAGATGGCAAGATCAGAAAAATAAATATCCAACTAAGTTTTGTATGTTTTATTTTGCTCATCAAGGATACTCCCTGATATGTGCATCATGCTCTCGTAGGAAGTGTGTTTGGACTCCTAATGTGCAGTGCACAGAAGGTTCTAATCAATGCTTTAAAAAGTGGAATGGATCTGAAGGGTTACGTAAGTATAGTTCTTATCTTTTTCTCTCAGCTTCTCTTCTTGAAACTGAACTAGAACTCCCTAATGCCCCAGAGAGTTGGAGGTCGTGTAGAAGCTTTCTGTGCTCTGCCTGGGTCTCCTTCAGGTCATGGCCTGTGGCCAGAGAATCTAAGGGGGGCAAGGAAAAGGGGGGCTTGGAGTGGGGTGCCCCATCTGTCCCAGGAGTAAACCAGATTGGGGAGGGAGACATTAATAATAATAATAACAACAACAACAACAACAATAATAATAATATAATAACAACAACAACTTGATAGGTAGACCAAAATGCCAAATCCAGTCTGAACATCTGGTTGACTGTGCGATGATCAATAATAATAATAGAGTTGGAAGGGACCTTGGAGGTCTTCTTTCAGCCATCTCCTGCGGCTCCCAGTCCTCTGCCATGTGCAGTCCAAAAAAAAAAAAGTGGGATTTAAAAAGATCAACCAATCAATTCAAATATGCAGGGTAGGTGCATATCTCGCCTTGGCTCCACTCTTCAGTGAAACCCTGTTCTGCGCATGTGCGCATGTACACGCATGCGCACACATTTTTTGCGGCTCCCAGTTTTTCCTTTTGTGAGGGAAATGGTTCCGAGTGGCTCTTTCACTGTTTCAGGTTGCTGACCCCTGCCCTATACCATTTCAGACAAATGGCTGTCCAGTGTCATCTCAAAAACCTCCAGTGTTGGAGCATTCACAGCTTCTGGAGGCAGGTTGTTCCACTGATGAATTTTTCTGACTGTCAGGAAGTTTCTCCTTAGTTCCAGGTTGCTTCTCTCTTTGGATAGTTTCCATCCGCTGCTTCTTGTCCTGCCTTCGGGCTCTTTGGAGAATAGCCTGACTCCCTCTTCTTTAGACAAAGGGGTGGAGGAAAAGGGGGAGGGGATTTGTTCTGGCATTGAGGAAATTAGATCTTGCACATTAAATATCCAAGAGGGATGACATTGCCCCTGAGTCATGTCAGAACACAGGACTTTTCCCCCAGAGATATCTTGTTTATTAATTTATTCCTGAGTATTCCCTAGAGGAGGAAGGAGGTCCGCTTTCCTACTGGGAGGGAATCCACCAATGTGCTAAAAGTGGGTTTACCATTTTCTTCAGCAACAGCCCCAGATTTGTTCTTTGGAATTTTTTAATAATCATTCTGCTTTGTGTTTCCTTCACAGTTACGAAGTACGAAAGGGGATGTGCTGCAAATTGCAGTAATGTGACAGGCGAAGAGAGAGTTATGTATTGCGCAACAGACAACTGCAACAACTAGGTCTAAAAGTGGCCAATTTGTTTGAGTTCTGATCTCATCCATCATGGGCCATCCTTTCAAAATTTATGCTTCTGGCCTTTCCCGCAGGGTGGTCCATAATCCCCCCTCCCCTGCTTTCTTTGACCACTCACCCTCTTTCCCTTTTCTCTTGTTCTGAAAGCCCTGTTCTGCTAGTTCTGTAGTTTGAGAATCAAATAAACCTCAGCATTCAATTCAAGTGTTTTGATTTTTTGAGTTTGCCCCTCAAGACTGAACATTGTGTGGGAAGACACTCCCCTTTTCCTTTGTTTTAACCCCCCCCCCCCTGTTCTCAGCCCAAGCAATATCCTAAAATATAAGGAAAAGTAATTCACCAATAAACCAGAGAGCAATCTCTGCTTCTGGGTCTAGAAAGTGCCTCAAGCAAGCAGCCTGGATGAAAAACTGAGCATCGTTTATAGATGGAATGTTTCATTCATAAAACCGCAACTTCCCCATTTCCTGAGAAAGCCCCACATCAGCAGTCTCCAAATAAACAGAGAAGAGCAGCAAAGATGATCAGGGGACTGGAGGCTAGAACATATAAGGAACGGTTGCTGGAATTTGGTATGTCTAGTCTAATGACGAGAAGGACGAGGGGTGACATGATAGCCGCCTTCCAGTATCTCAGGGGCTGCCACAAAGAAGAGGGAGTCAAGCTGTTCTCCAAAGCACCTGAAGGCAGGACAAGAAGCAACAGATGGAAACTAATCAAGGAGAGAAGCAACCTAGAACTAAGGAGAAATTTCCTGACAGTGGGAACAATTAACCAGTGGAAAAGCGTACCGCCAGAAGCTGTGGGTGCTCTAACACTGGAAGTATTTAAGAAAAGACTGGACAGCCATTTGTCTGAAATGGTCTAGGGTTTCCTGCCTGGGCAGGGGGTTGGACTACTAGAAGACCTCCAAAATCCCTTCCAACTCTATTATTATTATTATCCAGGTGGGTATGGCCAGGGTGGGCATGGCCTACTGGATGGGCGTGGCTAGAGTGCGTATGGCCTACTGGGTGGGCATGGCCAGCTCTACATCGTTTGCATCAAGGGTGCCTATGGGGGCCTGGGCAGGAGTGGGACAGATCTGAGGGTCTCTGGAAGAAGGAGGGTCTCTGGGCCAGGGCCAAGGCAGTGGAGGCCGTTCCCTCACTGTTTCCAGGGTGGCGTCGCGGGCCACATGAAACCACTTTGTGGGCCAGATCCAGCCCCCGGGCCTTGTGTTTGACATGTCTGTTGTAGGTCATCTAGTCCAACTCCCCCACACCCAAGCAGGAGACACTACCCCATTTCTGACAGATAGCAGTCCACTGTCTTCTTGAAAGCCTCCAGTGAGGAAGCTCCCACAACTTCTGTAGGCAACTCCTGTTCCATTGGTTGATTGTTCTCACTGTCCTTCCATTCCCCACCATCCAGCAGAGCTGAAGAAGCTTCTTGGATGACAAGTGAAATGTCTTCGAAGAAAAACAAGAAAGTCCAGTTCCTCCTGTAAAGCACCTTTGGGACAACCATGACCTGGATGACAGAGAATCTCTGTAGATATTTCCCCAATGTACTATTGCCAGTTCATAGGTGTGAAACTCGCCATATCATGTGATGTGTCATGACGTATCACGACTTTTTTTGCATTGCTGGAGCTGGAGTGGGCAATGTCTCGATCTGATGCAACCAGCCTGCGAGCCGGTAGTTTGACACTCCTGTGCTAGTTCCTCTACTTCCTTGGGATTTGCAGCATTTATGCATAAGACACTGTTGTGGAAAAAGCACAATGGAAAAGAGAAGAGACAGCAACACAAAACAATATTTTTTACTTTTAGATTCACAGGTTTATTTTGCTAATAATTTGGAACATAGTAAGCATAATAACACAACATCGCTTACATTAACAAACCTCTGCAATGAGAACCATATGGTATAGCAAACTCCAAAAGGACAGCTATAGGCCAATGGCCCCGAGCTAGACCTAAACTAACATTTTTATACCATTTTTCTAACGACCACCCACAGATAGTCATTATCTTGCAAAATCAGTTCTTTGTTCTTTTGTGCTGACCAGCAGTTTCCTGGGCCGTTCGCAGTCGGTGTTGACGGGAGGGCAGAGGTCCGCCCCGAGATCTCTCGTTTGTGGAGTTCCTCAGGGGTCGGTCCTCTCTCCCCTCTTGTTCAATATCTATATGAAGCCGCTGGGTGAGGTCATTCGTGATTTTGGGGTCGGGTATCATCAATACACCGATGATACCCAACTTTTTCTTTCCACCCCAAACCAACTCAGTGATGCCCTTGACGTGATGTCCCATTGCCTGGAGACGGTTCAGATTTGGATGGGGAGAAACAGGCTCAGACTCAATCCTGCCAAGAGTGAGTGGCTGTGCGTACAGGCATCTCGACTGAACCATTCTATTCCACCTTTAATGACGGGGTTGAGGTGTTACCCCCCGTCGATAGGGCTCGCAACTTGGGTGTCCTCCTGGACTCGCGGCTCAGCCTTGAAGATCATATAGGAGCCGTGACCAGGGGGGCTTTTGCCCAGGTTCGCCTGGTGCGCCAGTTGCGGCCCTATCTGGACCGAGATGCCTTGCGCACAGTCACTCATGCGCTCGTGACCTCCCGGTTAGACTACTGCAATGCTCTCTACATGGGGCTGCCCTTGAGGACCACTCGGAGGCTTCAGCTGGTGCAGAATGTGGCCGCGCGAGTTGTGATGGGGGCTTCCCGATACTCCCATATAACACCTCTGCTCCGTGAGCCTCATTGGTTTCCGGTTGCCCTCCGAGTGAGATTCAAGGTGCTGGTGATGACCTATAAAGCCCTAAATGGCGTGGGTCCGGGGTATCTGAGGGAACACCTGATGCCGGCATCAAGTTCCCTTCGTCCTGTGCGCTCCCACAGGGAGGGCGTTCTCAGGGTGCTGCTGGCAAAGGATTGCCGGTGGGCAACACCCAGGGGGAGGGCCTTCTCTGTGGGTGCACCTGCCATCTGGAACCAGTTACCCGTAGAGCTCAGGACTGCCCCTGATTTTCGTTCGTTCCGCCGGGACCTGAAGACCTGGCTCTTCGAGCTTTCCGGACAGGACTGAGGAATTTTTTAATTTTTTAACTTATTGTAATTGGGTTTTTAATCTGAGTCATAGGGGTTTTAGATTTTAATTAAGGAAAAGTTAATCTATTTTAATTGTTATTAATTTTTGTATTGTAATGTTGTTTTAATTCCCTTGTGAACCACCCTGGGTCCTACGGGAGAAGGGCGGTATATAAGTTTAATAAATAATAAATAATAATAATTTGGGGCACAACGGAAACTGTCCAAACTTGCTCTCTATGAAGTGCAAAGTTTGCCTTCAATCAAGAGCCAAAGTTGCTATTTTCAGCTCCATGAAAGCATTTTGCTCAAAGTCCTTCTATATAATTCTGAGCCAAGGCATATTCATTGAATCAGTCAACTTGAGACTTCGAAGGATACAGAGGAAGAAGGAAGTTGGTAGATCCTATTTGAGTCGGAACAAACGGAGGGAAGGAGAAATTTTATTAACCATTGATAAAATTAACCATTTGAGGCGCCAACAGTTGTCAGACCTTGACCAAACTCAAACTTTTAGTTCTGGCTTACTGTTAGACCTGGCCCAACCTTGGTCCCTTAGGAAAGAACTACTCGTGAGTTCATCGGTAGCAAAAAGTTTTCTTTTAATAAACGCCGAGTGGTTATAATGGTGCGAAGCCAGAACTGAAATTCTGAGCGTGAAAATCCATATCTCCCCATTGTCCTGTCACATTTAGAGAAGATGTTTTGGCTGTCGGTCGCTGTCATGGTTGGTAGATGGATAGGTGCTACATTCCATTCCAGCCCTAGAAGTGAGAAGTCTCTTATTCCTCAATGAAGGATTTTCTGGGACCCCCAATTGAGCTTCTCACTTCCTCTTTCATGAAAGACAACAATAGTCTCATGACTATTGGAAAAAATTCTGAGAAGAGTAACTGAGATGATCAAAGGCTGCAGGAATTAGTTATGGCTAGTCTAGAGAAAAGAAGGACTAGGGGGGACATGATAGCAGTATTCCAGTATTTGAGGGGCTGCCCCAAAGAAGACAGAGTCAAGTTATTCTCCAAAGCAAGAGAAGGCAGGACAAGAAACAATGGTTGCAAAATGACAAAAGAGAGAAGCAACCTGGAATTAAGGAGAAACTTCCTAACAGCGAGGACAAATAACCAGTGGAACAGCTTTTCCTCCAGAAATCGTGGGCGCTGCATCACTGGAGATTTTTAAGAAGAGATTGGACAGTCAGTTATCTGAGATGGTATAGGTTCTCCTGCTTGAGCAGGGGGCTGGACTAGAAGACCTCCAAGGTCCCTTCCAGCTCTATTCTATTCTATTCTATTCTATTCTATTCTATTCTATTCTATTCTATTCTATTCTGTTCTGTTCTGTTCTGTTCTGTTCTGTTCTGTTCTGTTCTGTTCTGTTCTGTTCTGTTCTGTTCTGTTCTGTTCTGTTTTGTTCCAATCCATTCCATTCCATTCCATTCCATATTTTCTATTCTATTTTATTCTATTATATTCTATTCTGTTCTGTTCTGTTCTGTTCTGTTCCCTTCCCTTCCCTTCCCTTCCATTCCATTCCATTCCATTTCATATTTTCTATTCTATTCTATTCTATTCTATTCTGTTCTGTTCTGTTCTGTTCTGTTCTGTTCTGTTCTGTTCTGTTCTGTTCTGTTCTGTTCTGTTCTGTTCCATTCTATTCCATTCCATATTTTATTTTATTTATTTTAATTCCATTTATATCCTGCCCTTCTCCGAAGACTCAGGGCGGCTCTATTCTATTCTATTCTATTCTATTCTGTTCTGTTCTGTTCTGTTCTGTTCTGTTCTTTACTATTCCATTGCATTCCATATTTTATTATTTATTTATTTTATTATTAAATTTTTATACCGCCCTTCTCCCGAAGGACTCAGGGCGGTGTACAGGGCAATAAATATCAAAATGTAAATACAAAAGTTAAAAAAGAGTTTAAAAGAATTAAATAATTATGCCCAATATGATACAATACTAAAAGTGTGTTAAAACTAAATCCAACCCCAAACCCAACAGACCAGGCCAGATTGTTCAAATAAATAAGTTTTTAAATCGCGCCGGAAGGAGCGAAGGTCGGGAGCCATCCGGAGCTCAACCGGCAAGCGGTTCCAAAGGTCTGGCGCGCCCACAGAAAACGCCCTCCCCCTGGGGGCCACCAATCAACATTCTCTGATCGGAGGCACCCTGAGGAGGCCCTCTGTGTGGGAGCGCACTGGACGGAGGGAAGTTGATGCCGGCAGCAGGTGTTGCCATAGGTAATCCGGACCCATGCCATGTAGGGCTTTGTAGGTCATAACCAGCACCTTGAATCTCATTTTCTATTCTATTCTATTCTATTCTATTCTATTCTATTCTGTTCTGTTCTGTTCTGTTCTGTTCTGTTCTGTTCTGTTCTGCTCTGTTCTGTTCTGTTCTGTTCCGTTCCATTCCATTCCATTCCATTCCATTCCATATTTTCTATTCTATTCTTTTCTGTTCTGTTCTGTTCTGTTCTCTTCTGTTCTATTCTCTTCTGTTCCATTCCATTTCATATTTTCTATTCTATTCTATTCTATTCTATTCTATTCTATTCTATTCTATTCTATTCTATTCTATTCTATTCTGTTCTGTTCTGTTCTGTTCTGTTCTGTTCTGTTCCATTCTATTCCATTCCATATTTTATTTATTTTAATTCCATTTATATCCCACCCGTCTCCGAAGACTCAGGGCGGCTCTATTCTATTCTATTCTATTCTATTCTATTCTATTCTATTCTATTCTATTCTATTCTATTCTATTCTATTCTATTCTATTCTATTCTATTCTATTCTATTCTATTCTATTCTATTCTATTCTATTCTATTCTATTCTATTCTATTCTATTCCTCAAGGAAGGGCCCATTTATTGGGACCCTGAGAGTTGGCTGGGCACGGGTAGGGGCCTCCGACGTAGACCTAATAAGAGGCCCCTGATTATTTTTCTGTCAAAATTTTTTAGAGGGTTAGGGAGGCGGGAGGGTTCTTTTGGTTGTTTGGATAAGGGGGGCGATCCAACAACCTCTGTTCTGGCTAGGGCCGATGCAGATCGCAGGGGGGAGGAGCGGGGGTCGGTTACCTCCGGGGCTCCAGGGCTGGTCGTGGGGCGACCTATCCCCACGACGTCAGGGAATGGCAGCAGATGTAGGAGCAGAGGGCCGTATCGATCTCAGGGAAGGCCTCTCCGCTGGTTACAAGCGGTGGGGCACTCCGACCCTCTGGCTCTCTCCCAAGGTCCCGGGAGTGAGGGTGTGCAGCCTCCTGAGCTCCGGCTGGTGTATTTGAATGCCAGGTCTGTCTCTAATAAGGCTCCTCTCGTCCGTGATTTGGTCGAGGGTGAGCAGGCGGACCTGGCTTGCATCACGGAGACTTGGTTGGGCCCAGAGGGCGGGATTCCTCTGGTTGACCTTTGCCCACCAGGTTTTCGGGTGCTGTACCGGCCTCGGGCTCAGGGTAGGGGTGGGGGTGTGGCTGTTGTTATGAGGGAGACCTTATGTCCGCGGGAGGCCACCGTTCCCCAGATAGTCGGGTGTGAGTCTCTCTTTCTGAGATGCGGCCCTGGTGCGCAGTTGGGCTTGCTGCTGGTGTACCTTTCGCCTAGTCACGCAGCAGCAGCCCTGCCTGAGCTGCTCGATGTCCTCTCTGGGCTGGTGATTGAGTTCCCGAAACTTATAGTTTTGGGGGACTTCAATCTACCATCGCTGGGAGGATCATCTGAGTTGGCTCGGGAGTTCATGGCTTCCATGACGGCCATGGACCTGACGCAAGTAATTTTTGGACCGACTCATGAGGGAGGCCACACCCTTGACTTAGTTTTCTTATCTGGACGGTGGTTAGATGATCTTGGTGGGGGCTCTCCAATTATTATGCCCCTGTCATGGACCGATCATCATCTCCTGCGCCTGGTCTTCCGTTTTGCCACCCCCCGCCGTGGGTGTATGGAACCAATTAAATGGTACCGCCCCAGACGCTTAATGGATCCCCAGAGGTTCCAGGCAGCGCTGGGGTCCCCACCTGCCTCCCTTGCTCACAGCTCGGCAGATGCCTTAGTGGAAGCCTGGGAAAGGACGGCCACTGAGGCTCTTGACCGAGTTGTACCCCTGCGGCCCCTGACCCGGTGCAGATCCCGTCGAGCTCCATGGTTTTCTGCGGAGCTCCGGGAGATGAAGCGTCGGAGACGGGGCCTAGAGAGCGGTTGGAGATCCAGCCGATCCGAATCCGACCGATTGCGACTAAGAGCCCACATTAGGTCTTATCTCGCTGCGATAAGGGAGGCGAGGTCTAACCACTTCGCCACCCTTATCGCGTCCGCAGATAATCGCCCGGCCGCCCTGTTCAGGGTGACTCGCTCCCTCCTAAATCAGGAGGTGAGGGAGGATCCCTTGCAGGGTCGTGCCGAGGAGTTTAACCAGCATCTGTCGGACAAAATCGCTCGGATTCGGACCGGTCTGGACTCTGACTGGGCAGAGTCTGGCGATCAGGACACGGGCGGTCTTGTCGATACTACCTGGGATGAGTTTGATTCTGTGACTCCGGAGGAAGTTGACAGGATCATGGGGAGGCTGAGCACCACCACATGTTTACTGGACCCGTGCCCTTCCTGGCTGGTCTATGCAGCCCGGGAGAGGACACGCAGCTGGTTCCAGGCAGTTATATCGGCTTCTTTGGGTGAGGGTAGCTTCCCCGCCGTCTTGAAAGAGGCGGTGGTGAGGCCTCTCCTCAAGAAGCCTGCCTTGGACCCAGCTGTATTGAACAACTTTCGTCCTGTCTCCAACCTTCGCTTTCTTGCGAAGGTTGTTGAGAGTGTGGTGGCGCATCAGCTCCCTCTGGTCCTGGATGAAGCGGATTATCTAGACCCGTACCAATCGGGTTTCAGGCCCGGGCACAGCACGGAGACGGCATTGGTCGCGCTGGTGAATGATCTCTGGAGGGCTCGGGACAGGGGATATTCCTCTGTTCTAGTCCTATTAGACCTCTCGGCGGCTTTCGATACCATCGACCATGGTATCTTGCTGCGGCGTCTCAGGGGACTGGGAGTGGGAGGCACAGTTTTACAGTGGTTCTCCTCCTATCTCCAGGGACGTTCGCAGTCGGTGTTGGCAGGAGGGCAGAGGTCGACCGCGAGGACTCAGGGCGGTGTACAGGGCAATAAATATCAAAATGTAAATACAAAAGTTAAAAAAGAGTTTAAAAGAATTAAATAATTATGCCCAATATGATACAATACTAAACGTGTGTTAAAACTAAATCTATTCTATTCTAATCTACTCCCTCTGTGTGGGAGCGCACTGGACAGAGGGAAGTTGCCGCAGGTGTTGCCGTAGGTAATCCGGACCCATGCCATGTAGGGCTTTGTAGGTCATAACCAGCACCTTGAATCTCATTTTCTATTCTATTCTATTCTATTCTATTCTATTCTATTCTATTCTATTCTATTCTATTCTATTCTATTCTATTCTATTCTATTCTATTCTATTCTATTCTATTCTACTCTACTCTACTCTACTCTACTCTACTCTACTCTACTCTACTCTACTCTATTCTATTCTATTCTATTCTATTCTATTCTATTCTATTCTATTCTATTCTATTCTATTCTATTCATTTCTATTCTATTCCATTCCATTCCATTCCATTCCATTCCATTCCATTCCATTCCATTCCATTCCATTCCATTCCATTCCATTCTATTCTATTCTATTCTATTCTATTCTATTCTATTCTATTCTATTCTATTCTATTCTATTCTATTCTACTCTACTCTACTCTACTCTTCTGTTCTGTTCTGTTCTGTTCTGTTCTATTCTATTCCATTCCATTCCATTCCATTCCATTCCATTCCATTCCATTCCATTCCATATTTTCTATTCTATTCTATTCTATTCTATTCTATTCTATTCTATTCTATTCTATTCTATTCTATTCTATTCTGTTCTGTTCTGTTCTGTTCTGTTCTGTTCTGTTCTGTTCTGTTCTGTTCTGTTCTGTTCTGTTCTGTTCTATTCCATTCCATATTTTCTATTCTATTCTATTCTATTCTATTCTATTCTATTCTATTCTATTCTATTCTATTCTATTCTATTCTATTCTATTCTATTCTATTCTATTCTATTCTATTCTATTCTATTCTATTCTATTCTATTCTATTCTACTCCGTTCCACTCCACTCCACTCCACTCCACTCCACTCCACTCCACTCCACTCCACTCCACTCCACTCCACTCCACTCCACTCCACTCCACTCCACTCCACTCTACTCTACTCTACTCTACTCTACTCTACTCTACTCTACTCTACTCTATTCCTTTCTGTTTCTTGGTTGCAGGTTCCCCTTTTAATCTACCTCCCGTGCCCCTGTAGTACAGTATATTACATCTAAGCAAAGCGTAGAAGTGTGTGAAGGATGTAGCTCTAACACTTTGCATTTAATATGGAGAGAGATCTCCAGAAGTCTGTTAAACATGACTATCCTTTTGAGTGTGTGTGTGTGTGTGTGTGAACAGTGGACTATTGTAGCTGCCCAATCAATTAGTTGATGTTTCTCGTTCAAGGTCCCTTGTAGTTAGAAGGACCCCAAGAAACGGAGGCTCAAAGTTCTTCCCTCTCATTCTGAGCCAAGCTATTTCAGCCAAACCCAGCTCATGACATCCTGTGGTCTTTCCAAGATGAAGATGGAAAGAGACTGAAAAACAGTTTATGGATGCAGAATGAGTGGTCTCCTGCATGAAGGATAAGGTGTGCGTGACGGAATTAACATGAACAAAAGTAAAATTAAAAATGCCCAGCAGATTAGCATGAAAATATATTACCTGGAATATGAGTATGGTTGTGTTGCAATTGTGAACTGTTTTTTTTAATGAGGAATCAAACGAGTGAGTGCCATGTCTCTGTTCACAGCTTATGCCTCTAGGCACGCTAAGAAGGACAGGACAATAATTTTGCACAGTGTGCAATGTTTGCATTGCATTAGCAAAGACCATTGAAGATCTGTCTTAAGTCCCATTGTATTTGGAGGAACACCAAGACCTTTAGCAAGGGGTATTAGCTCAATCAGTTATTGGCATAGGAAGACAGCAGGGGAGAAATGGTGAGGTGGGGGACATAATGGAATTTTAGTAGGTGGAGAGATCATAAAACTCATTCTCCTTTTGGGCACAACGATAACTGTCAGAAATTGCTGTCTAACAAGTGCAATGTTTTTCTTCAATCAATAGCCAAAGTTCCTTTTTTAAGCCCCAATTATCCTTGATGGTAGTGAAAGTCTGACAAGGAGTAGTGGAAAAGAGAAGGCTTTGGTTATATTAGTCACAATGTATGTAGCTGGTCCAATGAAAAAATGTACAAAAGAGATGGTCTGGATGCATCCAAGAAAGGGACTGAGTTACCTGGCAATAAATTGATAGCTTTTCTGGAGGAATATTTAAACTAAACAATGGGGACAGTGAGTTAATTGATACAGAACATCACTGTCCCTGGCAATCTAAGAAAATAGGGGAACTCAGGCACCACACAAGTTATGGCATGGGTCCGGATTACCTACGTCAACACCTGCTGCCGGCGTCAATCTCCCTCCGTCCAGTGCGCTCCCACAGAGAGGGCCTCCTCAGGGTGCCTCCGATCAGAGAATGTCGACTGGTGACCCCCAGGGGGAGGGCGTACTCTGTGGGCACGCCAGACCTGTGGAGCCGCTTACCGGTTGAGCTCCGGATGGCCCCCGACCTTCGCTCCTTCCGACGTGATCTAAAAACTTATTTATTTGAACCAGTCGGCCTGGTCTGATGGGTTTGGGGTTTGGGGTTTTAACATGGATTTTAACTAATGTAATATATCGGGCATAATTATTTAATGTTTTTTAACTTTTGTATTTTGATATTTATTGCCCTGTACACCGCCCTGAGTCCTTCGGGAGAAGGGCGGTATAAAAAATTAATAAATATAAATATAAATATAAATATAAATATAAATATAAATATAAATATAAATATAAATATAAATATAAATATAAATATAAATATAAATATAAATATAAATATAAATATAAATATAAATATTCTACTCTACTCTACTCTACTCTACTCTACTCTACTCTACTCTACTCTACTCTACTCTACTCTACTCTATTCCTTTCTGTTTCTTGCTTGCAGGTTCCCCCTTTAATCTACCTCCCTTGCTCCTGTAGTATATTACATCTAAGCAAAGCAGAGAAGTGAGTGAAGGATGTAGCTCTAACACTTTGCATTTAATCCAGAGATAGATCTCCAGACGTCTGTTAAGCATGGCTATTCTTTTGTGTTTGTGTTTGTGTGTGTTTGTGTGTGTATGTGTTTGTGTGTGAACAGTGGACTATTGTAGCTGCCCAATCAATTAGTTGATGTTTCTCGTTCAAATTCCCTTGCAGTTAGAAGGACCCCAAGAAACGGAGGCTCAAAGTTCTTCCCTCTCATTCTGAGCCAACCTATTTCAGCCAAACCCAGCTCATGGCATCCTGTGGTCTTTCCAAGATGAAGATGGAAAGAGACTGAAAAACAGTTTATGAATGCAGAATGAGTGGTCTCCTGCAGGAAGGATAAGGTGTGCGTGATGGAATTAACATGAACAAAAGTAAAATTTAAAATGCCCAGCAGATTAGCATGAAAAGTTATTACCTGGAATATGAGTATGGTTGTGTTGCAATTGTGAACTGTTTTTTTAATGAGGAACCAAACGAGTGAGTGCCACGTCTCTGTTCACAGCTTATGCCTCTAGGCACGCTAAGAAGGACAGGACAATAATTTTGCACAGTGTGCAATGTTTGCGTTGCATAAGCAAAGACCATTGCAGATCTGTCTTAACTCCCATGGTATTTGGAGGAACACCAAGACCTTTAGCAAGGGGTATTAGCTCAATCAGTTATTGGCATAGGAAGACAGCAGGGGAGAAATGGTGAGGTGGGGGACATAATGGAATTTTAATAGGTGGAGAGATCATAAAACTCATTCTCCTTTTGGGCACAACGATAACTGTCAGAAATTGCTGTCTAACAAGTGCAAAGTTTTTCTTCAATCAATAGCCAAAGTTCCTTTTTTAAGCCCCAATTATCCTTGATGTTAGTGAAAGTCTGAGAATTAAAGCTTTTGCTCAAAGTTCCTCTATATAATTCTGAGCCAAGGCATGTTAATTGAATCAGCCAACTTGAGACTTCAAAATATACATAGGAAGAAGGCAGCCAGTTGATCCAATTTGGACCAGATCAAACAGGGAGCGAAGGAGAAATATTTTTGACGTTGCATTTAATCTGGAGAGAGATGATAAGATATCTGTTAAGCATGCTTATTCTGGGGGTGGGTGGGTGAACAATGGAATAGTGTAGCTGCCCAATGAATGAACAGTTGACATTTCTCTTTCGAGTTCCCTTATACTTAGAAGCACCCCAAGAGACACAGGCTTAAAGTTCTTCCCCCTCATTCTGACACTAAGCTGATGTTGAATTTAATTACGGCAGCAAGACTTTTAGTAGGGCAATACTGGAAGAAGGAAGATCTGCCGACTATAGAAGAATGGACTTTAAAAGTTTCCAACCTGGCGGAAATGGCAAAGATCTCGGCGTATTTGAAAGACCATTTGCAACAGCGATATATTGTGGAGTGGAAAAAATGGATTGATTACATCCAGAATAAATATGGGACTAAAAAGTTTCATTTAGCATTTGAATAAGTATTGATGTGATATTTAAATTGCTTGTAGTCATTTTACAAGAGTTAAAGTGCGATAGACTTAATAACTTATTGTTGTTAGCATATGGTAGATTATGATTGTTTTTAATTTTATACCTTGTATTTAGCTCTGGGAAGTCGGGGAGGGGGGAAGGGGAGGGAGGGAGGGTTGGGGTGGGTTAGGAAGGGGTGGGTGGGTTGGGAGGGGTTTTGTTTTGTTAAAGATAAAATGTACTGAAAAACTCTTTCAATAAAAAAAAAGTTCTTCCCCCTCATTCTGAGCCAAGATATTTCAGCTAAATGGATCATATTGAAACACCTGTGATGATCCCATTTGGGACCCAGCAAGGGATGGTGCTGGATGGAAAAGAAGGAAGAATTGACTGAGAAGCAGAGATCGTAAATCTACTGATTTGGACTCTAGGTTTCCTCTGATACATTCCTATTCCATTTACAAGTCTTCCGGGTGTGCCGATGGGGGGGATCCCACCACTCTGGCTGGGCAGCAGAGTGCAAAAATCCATCGGCCTCAGTCATTCCTAGGGAAATTTGTGGAACTACCTGGATTTTAGGAAAGAGAGAATGTTCCCTTGGACATCACATGAATTCGAAGCGTTTCAGTGTCTCTAAAAGGCATTCAGACCCCCTGCAAAAGTAGACTTTTGGGACTTGGGTGTTTTCTCACATTAGATCCTCTTCCATGTGGAAGTCTTCTGGAGAGGGTAACATGTCCCAAACATTGATTGGTCAGTAGCAAAGGACTGTTGTTGAGAATCTTTTCGTGATATGTGTAGGACAGGCTGTGCTTATAAGCAAGGGAAGGTATTCGTTTGGCATCCAGATGGTAGAAAATTAATCATGGAGTAGATCTCTCCACTGGCACATCAAGAAAATGTACAAATGGAATACTAACTTATGAGAGGAAACACATGGCCCAAAGAGCAAGATCTACGGTCCTGCTCGAGCAGAGGGTTGGACTAGAAGACCTCCTAGGTCCCTTCAAACTCTATTATTATTATTGATCTCTTCTCTTCTCTTCTCTTCTCTTCTCTTCTCTTCTCTTCTCTTCTCTTCTCTTCTCTTCTCTTCTCTTCTCTTCTCTTCTCTTCTCTTCTCTTCTCTTCCGTTCTGTACTATTCTGTTCTGTTCTGTTCTGTTCTGTTCCCTTCCCTTCCATTCCATTCCCTTCCATTCCATTCCATTCCATTCCATTCCATTCCATTCCATTCCATTCCATTCCATTCCATTCTATTCTATTCTATTCTATTCTATTCTATTCTATTCTATTCTATTCTATTCTATTCTATTCTATTCTATTCTATTCTATTCTATTCTATTCTATTCTATTCTATTTTCCAATATGTAATCTATTCTGTTCTGTTCTGTTCTGTTCCGTTCCGTTCCACTCCACTCCACTCCACTCCACTCCACTCCACTCCACTCCACTCCACTCCACTCCACTCCACTCCACTCCACTCCACTCCACTCCACTCCACTCCACTCCACTCTACTCTACTCTACTCTACTCTACTCTACTCTACTCTATTCCTTTCTGTTTCTTGCTTGCAGGTTCCCCCTTTAATCTACCTCCCTTGCCCCTGTAGTAGAGTATATTACATCTAAGCAAAGCGTAGAAGTGAGTGAAGGATGATAGCTCTAACACTTTGCATTTAATATGGAGAGTGATCTCCAGAAGTCTGTTAAGCATGGCTATTCTTGTGTGTGTGTGTATGTGTGTGTGTGTGTGAACAGTGGACTATTGTAGCTGCCCAATCAAATAGTTGATGTTTCTCGTTCAAGTTCCCTTGTAGTTAGAAGGACCCCAAGAAACGGAGGCTCAAAGTTCTTCCCTCTCATTCTGAGCCAAGCTATTTCAGCCAAACCCAGCTCATGACATCCTGTGGTCTGTCCAAGATGAAGATGGAAAGAGACTGAAAAGCAATTTATGGATGCAGAATGAGTGGTCTCCTGCATGAAGGATAAGGTGTGCGTGACGGAATTAACATGAACAAAAGTAAAATTAAAAATGCCCAGCAGATTAGCTAAATGGATCATATTGAAACACCTGCGATGATCCCTTTTGGGACCCAGCAAGGGATGGTGCTGGATGGAATAGAAGGAAGAATTGACTGAGAGGCAGAGATTGTAAATCTACTGATTTGGACTCGAGGTTTCCTCTGATACGTTCCTATTCCATTTGCAAGTCTTCCGGGTGTGCCGATGGGGGGATCCCACCACTCTGGCTGGGCAGCAGGGTGCGAAAATCCATCGGCCACAGTCCTTCCTAGGGAAATTTGTGGAACTGCCTGGATTTTAGGAAAGAGAGAATCTTCCCTTGGACATCACATGAATTCAAAGCGCTTCAGTGTCTCTAAAAGGCATTCAGACCCCCTGCAAAAGTTGACTTTCTGATTAAATGCAGAGCTGGCACACCTTGAGCAGATGTCTTTTGTCTTCCTCTTGCAATTGTTGCTATGCCCAGAGGCATCACTGGAAAGCACAGAGACGTGGCCTCTCTCTGTTGCTTAAAAGGGAAATATCATAGCCTATTTTGGTTTATCCAAAACTAGAGGGTTATTTCAATATCAGCTGATACAATAATTATAATTATAAAGTTGGAAGGGACCTTGGAGGTCATCTAGTCCAACCCCCTGCTCAGGCAGGACTTGTTGGATTGGTTTTCATAGCTGAACCCTCAAGTAACTCATTACCAACCAGATCCCACCACAACTTTGGGAACATGGTTGCCATTCCTCTGATCGTGGTTGTTTTCCTGTAGAATGTTTGTTACCAGACCGACTAACATATGCATGGACATTGTTACCTGGTGTAGTAAGGAAACATCTGCAGGAATGACCCCAAGCTGAGAGAAACAATTTAAGCAGGGTGTTCTCTTCCCTACTGTCTTCCCAACATTTTAGCTTAGAACCTCAATTTAGGAAATCACCATTAAGCCTGTCCTTGACGGTGGATTCAGGATCCTGAGATAGCACTGGAGATCAGTTTTATTATACCTGTGAAGCTGAACGTCCCTTACCTGCAACAACAGCAGCATGCTGTTGATATAAAACCAACTTTATACAGCTTACGTTATGCTCATACTGACCCATTGTTTTTCTAGTGAATTTTGGGGTGGATTCCTGCACTGCCTAGCGCTGGGAAGAAATATCGCCCAGACTTCTTCCTATTTGCAATATTTCTGACTCTCTAGGTGAAGATCTCGATATTTCAGGCCAAATTACAGCTGACTCTCAGCTAAAAGATTCATAGAATCAAAGGAGGAAATTAAGAAGCATAGATTTCTTTGGTGCTGACTGAGTACAATCCTGAAAAATCTTCTTTGCTTTTCTATTGAGTGATGCCACCTGATGCCACCCACCCTGGAACAGACCCTGGTTCTTCCTTTGGCTCTGCTTTCCATCCTGGCCTGGAAATTTCTCCGTTTTCCCTGGTTCTCTGGATTTTCTCACAGACCTAGGAGTGAGAAGTCTGTTATGAAGGATTTTCTGGGACCCCTATTTGAACTTCTCGCTTCCCCTTTGGTGTAGAACACCAAAAAATTCCGAGTTAAGTTTCTAACAATCAGTTCATAATTCTCTGATGAGAATGTCTCAGCATACTCTTAACCTGTTGTTGAAAATTAATGTGAACCAAGGGATTGGGCCCCTGTAGGGCACAATAAAAGCCAGGCTTGAATTCCTGAAGACCTTCTTTATGAACACCTATCAAGGACAAAGGGTTTTTAGTGGGTGACGAGAGCGTTCTCTTCTGGACGCCCAAAGGTTTAAAGAACGTGTGCTTTTAAGGTCTTGAGTAAAAGGATCTTTTCTTTGCAGGAATTGTTGACCTATGACTCAAGGGGTCCCTTGGAACTAGGACTCCTGCTTTTCCTGCTGGTACTTTTGTACCAGAAACCCTTCTGCTGTTTCTGACCCACCCTCTATCCATCTTCCTTGTCTACCCTGAGTTTTGGATCCTGTGAATCCCTTAGTCCACAGGCTAGTTTTAGAGAGAACCTCGCATGCTCAAGTCTGCTCAAAGGAGGCCAACGTTTCCTGAATGAAGGCAGATCCACAGTTGCAACCAAGGAGTTGCCCACTGGGTTAATCGAAGTACAAAGCAAAAATAAGAAAGGCCTGAACTTTGCAGAGAAATATGTTCTTTAATTGTGCATTATGTAACTATCGTATAATCTTGTATAAATACAGGAAGAGATGCCACTTGTCCAGGTGCCCAGGTTTTGCACACGGGACGGTAGTGTTTGTCTTGAAGACCTGGACCGGTTGTTTCATCACCTGGTCTGATCCGGTTTCCATTTTGGTGTCGGGGGGAAAATGGCCACATCCCCTGCCCTCCCCCTTTTCTCCCGAATCTCCCTGTTCTTCTCTCTTGATCCTAGATATCCAGCCCCCCACAATGACGGCATCTCAGAGGGGTATAAATAAGTGCCCTCTGCAATCCTGGGCTACACTTTGCAGGCTGAAGGGAAGATTGCAAGATGAAAGCTCTGCTGTTGATCCTGGGGGTGGTGGCATTCGTGTACCTGGACTCAGGTAAGGCTGTCAAGCTTTGATCCTGAGTGGCAATTAAACCAGAAACAAGGGTGCAGAGGGAGGGATGGTATTGGAGGCAGTTGTGGTCCTTTGTGTTGGTGTGACTCGCTATTCTGTTCTGCGTAAGGAGGGTCCATGGAAGGCTTTAGGGGAGAAAAAGAACTCTCCATTTGAAGAGAAGCCCATAGCAGAAACAGAGGCTCTTCCAGGCTGGGATTCTGGGGTAGACTGCCTGTGAAAGGAGAGGCTCCTTTGGGTAGCGTATTCTGCCCTGGAATTACTCCTGGGAGTGGGATGAAAAATGTTCCCTTTTCTTAGTCCTCCATCTGTCTATTTCTGGCTTTGGGTGGTATTTCAGTATTCGGATGACGCAGCCAAAGGGGATTAGTGATGCTTCCTCCAAGTCAAGATGATGCAATATAATTTTTAAAAAAATACTGGAATGTGCAGAAATGGATAAGTTAACATTACAAATTAAGGAAAAAGAAGACACTGAATACTATATGGCATGGGATTCATTTTAGCAATGGCTAGCTGATAAGAACAGAGGTTAGAAAGTTGGAAATATGAGAAAATGTGGATGATGTGAGGAAGATTTATAATGGATTAGTAAATACTTTGATCGTTACGCAATTAATGTTAATGGGGGAAATGCTATTTTTAACAATATGTTTGCCATTTCCTAGTATATGATTTTGTTTTGATAAGATTATTATGAATGTGATGATTATATTCTAATACCTGTATACCTAGACAACACACTGTTCAATACAGAAATGGAATTTGTGAGATGACAACAGCAACAACAACAACAACAATAATAATGTTTCCTTTTGTTAGCCATCTCTCCTAATCTCTAGAGCATTCGATCTTCGCATGGATAGTTTCAATGCTGGCTTTGCTATTAAATTATCTATTGTCTAATACATAATAAGATGGCAAGATCAGAAAAATAAATATCCAACTAAGTTTTGTATGTTTTATTTTGCTCATCTAGGATACTCCCTGACATGTGCATCATGCTCTAGTGTGAGGTGTGTTTGGACTCCTAATGTGCAGTGCACAGAAGGTTCTAATCAATGCTTTAAAAAGTGGAATGGATCTGAAGGGTTACGTAAGTATAGTTCTTACCTTTTCTCTCAGCTTCTCTTCTTGAAACTGAACTAGAACTCCCTAATGCCCCAGAGAGTTGGAGGTCGTGTAGAAGCTTTCTGTGCTCTGCCTGGGTCTCCTTCAGGTCACGGCCTGTGGCCAGAGAATCTAAGGGGGGCAAGGAAAAGGGGGGCTTGGAGTGGGGTGCCCCATCTGTCCCAGGAGTAAACCAGATTGGGGAGGGAGACATTAATAATAATAATAACAACAACAACAACAACAACAATAATAATATAATAACAACAACAACTTGATAGGTAGACCAAAATGCCAAATCCAGTCTGAACATCTGGCTGACTGTGCGATGATCAATAATAATAATAGAGTTGGAAGGGACCTTGGAGGTCTTCTAGTCCAACCGCCTACCCCCTGCTCAGCCAGGAACCCCTATACAACCCGCGGCTCCGGAGCCGCATGCGGCTCTTTCAGCCATCTCCTGCGGCTCCCAGTCCTCTGCCATGTGCAGTCCCAAAAAAAAAAAAGTGGGATTAAAAAAGTTCAACCAATCAATTCAAATATGCAGGGTAGGTGCATATCTCGCCTTGGCTCCACTCTTCAGTGAAACCCTGTTCTGCGCATGTGCGCATGTACACGCATGCGCACACATTTTTTGCGGCTCCCAGTTTTTCCTTTTGTGAGGGAAATGGTTCCGAGTGGCTCTTTCACTGTTTCAGATTGCAGACCTGTGCCCTATACCATTTCAGACAAATGGCTGTCCAGTGTCATCTTAAAAACCTCCAGTGTTGGAGCATTCACAGCTTCTGGAGGCAGGTGGTTCCACTGATGAATTTTTCTGACTCAGGAAGTTTCTCCTTAGTTCCAGGTTGCTTCTCTCTTTGGATAGTTTCCATCCGCTGCTTCTTGTCCTCCTTCAGGCGCTTTGGAGAATAGCTTGACTCCCTCTTCTTTAGAGAAAGGGGTGGAGGAAAAGGGGGAGGGGATTTGTTCTGGCATTGAGGAAATTAGATCTTGCACATTAAATATCCAAGAGGGATGACATTGCCCCTGAGTCATGTCAGAACACAGGACTTTTCCCCCAGAGATATATCGTTTATTAATCTATTCCTGAGTATTCCCTAGAGGAGGAAGGAGGTCTGCTTTCCTACTGGGAGGGAATCCACCAATGTGCTAAAAGTGGGTTTACCATTTTCTTCAGCAACAGCCCCAGATTTGTTCTTTGGAATTTTTTAATAATCATTCTGCTTTGTGTTTCCTTCACAGTTACGAAGTACGAAAGGGGATGTGCTGCAAATTGCAGTAATGTGACAGGCGAAGAGAGAGTTATGTATTGCGCAACAGACAACTGCAACAACTAGGTCTAAAAGTGGCCAATTTGTTTGAGTTCTGATCTCATCCATCATGGGCCATCCTTTCAAAATTTATGCTTCTGGCCTTTCCCGCAGGGTGGTCCATAATCCCCCCTCCCCTGCTTTCTTTGACCACTCACCCTCTTTCCCTTTTCTCTTGTTCTGAAAGCCCTGTTCTGCTAGTTCTGTAGTTTGAGAATCAAATAAAACTCAGCATTCAATTCAAGTGTTTTGATTTTTTGAGTTTGCCCCTCAAGACTGAACATTGTGTGGGAAGACACCCCCCTTTTCCTTTGTTTTAACCCCCCCTTGTTCTCAGCCCAAGCAATATCCTAAAATGTAAGGAAAAGTAGTTCACCAATAAACCAGAGAGCAATCTCTGCTTCTGGGTCTAGAAACTGCCTCAAGCAAGCAGCCTGGATGAAAAACTGAGCATCGTTTATAGATGGAATGTTTCATTCATAAAACTGCAATTTCCCCATTTCCTGAGAAAGCCCCACATCAGCAGTCTCCAAATAAACAGAGAAGAGCAGGAAAGATGATCAGGGGAATGGAGGCTAGAACATATAAAGGATAGTTGCTGGAATTGGGTATGTCTAGTCTAATGACGAGAAGGACGAGGGGTGACATGAGAGCAGTGTTCCAGTATCTCAGGGGCTGCCTCAAAGAAGAGGGAGTCAAGCTGTTCTCCAAAGCACCTGAAGGCAGGACAAGAAGCAACAGATGGAAACTAATCAAGGAGAGAAGCAACCTAGAACTAAGGAGAAATTTCCTGACAGTCAGAACAATTAACCAGTGGAAAAGCGTGCCGCCACAAGCTGTGGGTGCTCTAACACTGGAAGTATTTAAGAAAAGACTGGACAGCCATTTGTCTGAAATGGTCTAGGGTTTCCTGCCTGGGCAGGGGGTTGGACTACTAGAAGAATTCCAAAATCCCTTCCAACTCTATTATTATTATTATCCAGGTGGGTATGGCCAGGGTGGGCGTGGCCTACTGGGTGGGCGTGGCTAGAGTGTGTATGGCCTACTGGGTGGGCGTGGCCACCTCTACATCATTCGCATCAAGGATGCCTATGGGGGCCTGGGCAGGAGTGGGACAGATCTGAGGGTCTCTGGCAGAAGGAAGGTCTCTGGGCCAGAGCCAAGGTAGTGGGGGCCGTTCCCTCACTGTTTCCAGGATGGCTTTGCGGGCCACATGAAATCACTTTGTGGGCCGGATCCGGCCCCCGGGCCTTGTGTTTGACATGTCTGTTGTAGGTCATCTAGTCCAACTTCCCCACACCCAAGCAGGAGACACAACCCCATTTCTGACAGATAGCAGTCCACTGTCTTCTTGAAAGCCTCCAGTGAGGAAGCTCCCACAACTTCTGTAGGCAACTCCTGTTCCATTGGTTGATTGTTCTCACTGTCCTTCCATTCCCCACCATCCAGCAGAGCTGAAGAAGCTTCTTGGATGAAAAGTGAAATGTCTTCGAAGAAAAACAAGAAAGTCCAGTTCCTCCTGTAAAGCACCTTTGGGACAACCATGACCTGGATGACAGAGAATCTCTGTAGAAATTTCCCCAATGTATTATTGCCAGTTCATACTGTAGGTGTCAAACTCACCACATCATGTGACGTGTCATGACGTATCACGACTTTTTTTGCATTGCTGGAGCGGGAGTGGGCAATGTCTCCATGTGATGCAACCAGCCTGCGAGCCGGCAGTTTGACACTCCTGTGCTAGTTCCTCTACTTCCTTGGGATTTGCAGCATTTATGCATAAGACACTGTTGTGGAAAAAGCACAATGGAAAAGAGAAGAGACAGCAACACAAAACAATATTTTTTACTTTTAGATTCACAGGTTTATTTTGCTAATAATTTGGAACATAGTAAGCATAATAACACAACATCGCTTACATTAACAAACCACTGCAATGAGAACCATATGGTATAGCAAACTCCAAAAGGACAGCTATAGGCCAATGGCCCCGAGCTAGACCTAAACTAACAGTTTTATACCATTTTTCTAACGACCACCCACAGATAGTCATTATCTTGCAAAATCAGTTCTTTGTTCTTTTGTGCTGACCAGCAGTTTCCACATACACCTGTGCACCTCTGAAACCTCTATCCATCCTCTATCCTATATAAATTTAATAAAATAAATAAAAATAAAAATCTGTTACTTTCAGTTCCTCTTTTCCCACAGTTACAATACTCATGTATTGTATACACATAACTGCCTACTTTGGAATTTCACATTGCATGAAGCTCAGCAGATTACAAATAGTATGTCTGTATTGTGAAACAATATAGAGTTCAAGTTAAAGGTTTGTTTTAAATCACCACTGTGGGGCCTATCTCAGGTTTGTTCCAGCCTCATCTTGTTATATGAGGCGGGGGGGGGGGGGGGCTATATTTTCATCTCCCACACACTATCTCACTCTACTTTACATCAGAGAAAGCATCCTGGAGTCTTTCCCGGATTGGTCTTAGATGAATATCAAGGGAGACCAAGAATGAGTTTATGGATCCAGAATGAGTTGTCTCCGGTATGAAGAATAAATTGTGAGCGATGGATTTAACATAAAAAAAAATATCCAGCAGAATAAAAGATACTGTCTGGAATACGAATATGGTTGTATTGCAGTTGTGAACTTTTTTTAAAATACGGAACCAAACGAGTGAATGACACATCCTTGATTAAAGCTTATGCCTGTAGGCATGCTAATGGGGACAATACGGACAATACAATAATTTTGCACAGCGTGCAATGTTTGTGCTCCATAAGCAAGGACAGACACACAACTCTCTTAATCCCCGTTGTATTTGGAAGCATACCAAGATTTGTAGAGTCACAGGAGGAAATTCAGAAGGATAAGAGTTGTTTGGGACTGACTGAGTACAATCCTGAAAAATCTTCCTTACTTTTCTATTGAGTGATGCCAGTTGATGCCACCCACCCTGGAACAAACTCTGGCTCTTCCTTTGGCTCTGCTTTCCATCCTGGCCTGGAAATTTCTCCTTTTTCCTGGTTTTCAACTTATTTTCCAAAGCAGCAGAGGGAAAGACAAGAAACAATGGTTGGAAAATGACAAAAGAGAGAAGCAACCTGGAATTAAGGAGAAACTTCCTAACAGGGAGGACAATTAACCAGTGGAACAGCTTGCCCCCAGAAATTGTGGGTGCTGTATCACTGGAGGTTTTAAAGAAGAGATTGGACAGTCACTTGTCTGAGATGGTATAGATTCTCCTGCTTGAGCAGGGGGCTGGACTAGAAGACCTCCAAGGTCCCTTCCAGCTCTATTCTATTCTATTCTATTCTATTCTATTCTATTCTATTCTATTCTATTCTATTCTATTCTATTCTATTCTATTCTATTCTATTCTATTCTATTCTATTCTATTTTTCTCTACTCTACTCTACTCTACTCTACTCTACTCTACTCTACTCTACTCTACTCTACTCTACTCTACTCTACTCTACTCTACTCTACTCTATTCTATTCTATTCTATTCTATTCTATTCTATTCTATTCTATTCTATTCTATTCTATTCTATTCTATTCTATTCTATTCTATTCTATTCTATTCTATTCTATTCTATTCTATTCTATTCTATTCTATTTCTTGCTTGCAGGTTCCTCCTTTAATCTCCCTCCCTTCCCCCTGTAGTATAGTACATCTAGGCAAAGCGTAGAAGTGAGTGAAGGATGATAGCTCTAACACTTTGCATTTAATCTGGAGAGAGATCTCCAGAAGTCTGTTAAGCATGGCTATTCTTTTGGGTGTGTGTTTGTGTGTGAACAGTGGATTATTGTAGCTTCCCAATCAATTAGTTGATGTTTCTCATTCAAGTTCCCTTGTAGTTAGAAAGACCCCAAGAAACGGAGACTCAAAGTTCTTCCCTCTCATTCTGAGCCAAGCTATTTCAGCCAAACCCAGCTCATGACATCCTGTGGTCTTTCAACGATGAAAATGGAAAGAGACTGAAAAACAGTTTATGGATGCAGAATGAGTGGTCTCCTGCAGGAAGGATAAGGTGTGTGTGACGGAATTAACATGAACAAAAGTAAAATTAAAAATGCCCAGCATATTAGCATGCAGACTAGTGGGGATTCTGTGTGTGTTACAATGGGTTTGTGGGGAGGAGATTTCAGATTCTGGCATCCCTCCATGAGTGCTGATGTTTTGTTTCATTATTAAGACTTTTTAGATAAACAATGCCTGCATTTTGTTTGAACTGTCTTATTTATTGGAACCATGACATTGTGTTGCAATTGTGAACTTTTTTTATAAGGAACCAAACGAGTGAGTGACACATCTGTGTTCACAGCTTATGCCTCTAGGCAGGCTAATGGGGACAGGACAATAATTTTGCACAGTGTGCAATTTTTGCATTGCATAAGCAAAGGCCGCTGCAGATCTGTCTTAAGCCCCATTGTATTTGGAGGTACACCAAGACTTTAGCCAAGGGGTATTAGCTTAATCAGTTATTGGTATAGGAAGACAGCAGGGGGAGAATGTTCTGTTCCAGCCTACAACCGGCCCTGTTTGTGTGTCAGGGACAACCCCTTTTTCCTTTTAACAATCAATAGGCTGGAAGAAACCCAACCCAAATTTATTTACAGTTCCAAATAATAAAGTCTTTTAAAGAAAAAAGCAGCAGAATATTTTCTTCAACCAAAAATACATGATTCAAAACATCCAACAAGAGTCAAAAAAGAGTCAAACAGATTAGCAAGAACAGACCAGGATTCTCTTTGAATGTCTCCGAACGGTTGCCTTCAGCAACCAGCACCGCCCACACCTTCCCATTTTATTATCTGACCCAAGGTGTGGCTTCTCAATGCCTTCTCCTCCTTTCACTGAGTTGCCTCATTGATTTTCTCTGCTCTACTCTGCTGGATTGCCTTCTGCTTCTAGCATCTCTGAACAGGTTCAGCTATGACTCCTCTGAGTCCGACACCTCTTCCTCACATAGCTGAGCCTCATGAGGAACACGACTGGAGGGGCCAAGCTGAGAGTCCTGCAGTGCATCAGAGCCTCCCTCCAACACTGAAGGCTCTCCAAACCCCTCCTCCTCCTCCTCAGATTCCTCAGACTCAACTGCTGGGAGCACAGACTGACACTGAATCACAACACTATCCCGCACCGCAGTGCCCTTCCCCTGGGTCTGCCGATCTGGATGCAGTCAGGATGGGAATTGTTCATGGAAGGCAGACACCAAAGCAGAAGCATGAATAGTGGTCACATCCTCCCAGGTGAACTCCTCTGGTCTGTAGCCTTTTCATTCGATCAGGTACTGAAAACAACCTTTCAGCCAATGGGAGTCCCGAATGCTAGCGACCTCGTACCTGGGGGTGCTGTCTCCATCATGATGTTCCAGTGGGGGAGGTTCTGCTCAGCGGAGTGGACATGCTGGTTGTTCAGGGACCAACAGAGACCGGTGGAAGACCAGATCTACACGCAGGGAATGTGGCACAGTTAAGTGATAGGCAACCAGATTGATCACAGCCTCAATTGGGAACGGTCCTAAATATTGGTGATCTAACTTCTTGGCTTGCCAGGTTGATGGGATGTTCCTGGTGGACAGCCAGACCTGATCTCCCACCGATAGTGGAGGCATATCCCACCTCAACTGATCAGCAAACCTTTTGTAGTCGGCCTTGCCCTTCTCTAAGTGTCGCCACACCAATCACTGGTTCGCCTTTAACTCTGCCATGTAGTCATTCTCTGCTGGCTCCGGTGAGTCTAACGGGGGAAGGGGGAAAAGCCGGGGGTGATATCCCATATTGGCTAAGAATGGTGTCATCTGTGTGGAGGTGTGCTGTGAGTTGTTGAACACAGACTCAGCTATGGCCAGATAGTCCACCCAATTGTTTTGCTGCTGATTGACATAGCAGTGCAGATATTGCTCCAGAATTCTGATGACCTTCTCGGTCCCTCCGTCAGTTTGGGGATAATGCATGGATGAGAGGCAGATCTTGACATCCAACGCCCGCATCAACCCCTGCCAGAAATGAGCTGTAAACTCTGCCCCTCTATTGGACACAACCCTATCAGGGAGGCCATGCAGCCGAAACACCTGCTGGATGAAAATACAACAAGTGGCGTGGGCTGACGGTAAACCACGACATAGGATGAAATGTGCCATCTTGGTCAGCATGTCTATCACCATGAACACCGTTGTGAAACCAGAAGACTGAGGGTAAATCTGTCAGAAAGTCCATGGACACAGCCCCCCAGAGTCTTTTGGGTGTCAACAAGGGCTGCAGTAATCCGGGCGGGGCCCCTGTCACTGACATGGCCTGCCTACATGTGATACAGGAAGTGATGTAGGCCTGGACATTGTGTTGTACTTGGGGCCACCAGAAGGTATGGGAGACCAAGTTCAGGATCTTGAACAGGCCAAAATGCCCCGCCGCCGGGTTATCGTGACATTGGCTGAGGATGAGTCCCCTGAGTGGCCCTCCTGGAATATAGAGCCGGTCACGATAAAATAAGAGTCCATAGAGAATCTGGGCCCCACCTCCTCCTTGTGCTGAGCCACTCACACATCCTGCTGCTGGGTCTTCCGAATCCGAGTCCGTATATCTATTGGCTCCTGCACTGTAGCAAAAGACTCAATGGGGAGCACTGTCATGGACAGAAGCTTGTCTTCCGCTCAGGAATATTTGGGCTTCCTGGACAGAGCATCTGCTCTTTGATTGTGACCGCTGGGTATATAAGTGATACGGAAATTGAACCTTGCAAAGAAAAGAGACCACAGAATCTGGCATTGGTTCAATTTCCGAGCGGTCTGCAGGCTTTCCAAATTCTTATGGTCTGTCTAGACCTTGATTTTATGCCACACCCCTTCCAGATGATGCCTCCAGACCTTGAACGCCACTTTGATGGCCAGCAGCACCTTCTCCCAGATGGTATAGTTGTGCTCCGACGGATTCAGTTTCCACAAATGGTACGCTCAAGGGAAGAGGGTACCACCAGGCGTCATCGCCTGGAGTAACACTGCCCCAATGGCAATGTCTGAGGCATCCACCTCCACGACAAATGGCTGTTGCAGGTCAGGATCCTTCAAGATGGACTCCTTCATGAAGGCTTCCTTCAAAGCCTGGAAAGCCCATTGTTCTGGAGCGTCCCACTGAAAACGAGTCTTTTTCTGCAGGAGCCAAGTGAGGGGGGCTGTGCTGGTAGCAAACCCATGGATGAAAGCCCGATAGTAGTTGGTGAACCTAAGAAGTTGCTGAACATCCTTCACACGACGTGGGGGTTGCCAACTCTGCAAAGACTCGACCTTACTCATCTCCATGGCATTGCCCTCAGGAGAAATGCGGTGACCCAGAAAATCAATGGTCACCCAGTAGAACTGGGTTGGTGGCATTCATGTACCTGGACTCAGGTAAGGCTGTCAAGCTTTGATTTTGGGTGGCAATTAAGCCAGAAACAAGGGGGCAGAAGGAGGGATGGTACTGGAGGCAGTTGTGGTCCTTTGTGTTGGTGCGACTTTCTCACTGTTCTGCTCTGTGTAAGGAGGGTCCTTGGAAGGCTTTAGGGGAGAAGAGGAACTTTCCATTTGCAGAGAAGCCCATAGCAGACACAGAGGCTCTTCCAGGCTGGGATTCTGGGGTAGACTGCTTCTGAAAGGAGAGGCTCCTTTGGGTAGTGAATTCTGCCCTGGAATTACTCCTGGGATGAAAAATGAAAAGGGATGAAAAATGTTCCCTTTTCTTAGTCCTCCATCTTTCTATTTCTGGCTTTGGGTGGTATTTCAGTATTCGGATGACGCAGCCAAAGGGGATTAGTGATGCTTCCTCCAAGTCAAGATGATGCATAATTTTGGAAAAATTAAAAAACCCCTGCAGAGGAGAATATAATTTCAAAAAAAAAAAAATACTGGAATGCGCAGAAATGGATAACCTAACGTTAAAAATTAAGGAAAAAGAAGAAACTGAATACTATATGACAGGGCTTTTCAACCTTTTCACCCATTGTACCACTTTTAGGATAAGGCAATGTTCGAGTACCACCAGTCACCCAGCAAGGTGTCAAAAACCTGACCAAAAAAGAAAAAAAACCAATTCGCTTAGTGACTGTTCAAAGTTATGATGGCATTGAAAAAAGTGACTTACAACCATTTTTCACACCTATGACCATTGTAGCATCCCCAGGGTCATGTGATTTACATTCGGATACTTGGCAACCGATTCATATTTATGATGGTCACATTGTTCCAGGGTCATGTGATCGCCTTTTGCAACCTTGTGACAAGCACTTAACCACCATGTTACTAATTTAATCTCTCTCTCTCTCTCTTTCCCTTTCTTTCTCTCCCTCTCTCTATTTCTCTCTCTCTCCCTCCCTTTCTTTCTCTCTCCTTCTTTCTCTCTCTCCCTCCTTCTGATAAGAACAGAGGTTAGAAAGTTGGAAATATGAAAAAATGTGGATGATGTGAGGAAGATTTATAATGGATTAGTAAATACATTGATCGTTATACAGTTAATGTTAATATGATTGCTATTTCCTAGTATATGATTTTATTTTGACAAGGTTATTATGAATGTGATGATTATATTCTAATACCTGTATACCTCCCCTTCATGGATTACTGCCTTGTTGTGGCGAAGGGGCTTGCGTAATTCAATGAAGCTATGAGCTATGCCGTGCAGGGCCACCCAAGATGGAAAGGTCATAGCAGAGAGTTCTGACAAAACGTGATCCACTGGAGAAGGAAATGGCAACCCACTCCAGTATCTTTGCCATGAAAACCCTATGGACAGTACCAAAAGGCAAAACGATATGACGCTGGAAGATGAGCCCCTCAGGTCGGAAGGCGTCCAATATGCTACTGGGGAAGAGCAGAGGGCTAGTACTAGTAGCGCCAGAAAGAATGAAGCGACTGGGCCAAAGCCGAAAGGACGCTCAGCTGTGGATATGTCTGGTGGTGAAAGGAAAGTCCGATGCTGTAAAGATTCTTTCTCCATAGGAACCTGGAATGTAAGATCCATGAATCAAGGAAAGCTGGACGTGGTCAAACAAGAGATGACAAGACTAAACATCGACATCTTAGGAATCAGCGAACTAAAATGGACAGGAATGGGTGAATTTAATTCAGATGACCATCAGGTATACTACTGCGGGCAAGAATCCCTCAGAAGAAATGGAGTAGCCTTCATAGTCAATAAAAGCACCAAAAAGAAATACATGGTGGCTGTGCAAATCTTCTCCATCCTGGCCTCCAGTTCTGGTCTGCTGGGCTGCATCTTCATTACTAAATGCTACATTATCATTTTGATACCAGACCTGAATACAAAGCAGCAGCTTATGATCAGAAGAAATGTGGAAATGTGAGACAAAGGAGTTTCAACTCTTGACAAGTGCCAACAGTCCAAACTTATAAAATGGTCCAAGCAGTTCTCCATACAGTACATGAGTTAGCAAATTATTTTTCTTGAAATAAATAAAGGGTGTGTGGAAATTTGTGAGGAAGCAAATGTCTTGGAGGTGTGAGAACATCTTAAGAAGATAAAAACATAGAAGGAATGTATGGGGCAACCTTTATGCCATCATTTCTCAATTCATTTTATTAAAACTGCTTTGGCAATGCAAGTGATACATTCCTTTTTATTAAGATGATAATTCTTTCTTTAATGAAATGAAAAATATGAAGAAAAATGTGAGAATGGACAGCCACTTGTCTGAAATTGTATAGGGTCTCCTGCTTGAGCACGGGGTTGGACTAGAAGACCTCCAAGGCCCCTTGCAGCTCCCTTCTGATTTAAAGTCAGCTGTAAAAATTTCACTACAAAGATAATAAAAAGGTCAGCAAACAAGGAGCCTGTGAGTTCCAGTCCCACCTCAGCCAAGAAAGCCATTTGAGTGACTCTGGGCCAGTCACTCTTTTAGTCCCCCAAACCATTTCACTGGGTCCAATTGCTCCCTGTCTTCAAGAAAGAAGCTAGCATTCCAGGTATAAAAGTTGGGCACCTGGACAATTGCTATCTCTTCCTGAGTTTATAGAGCATTGCATAATGTGTGCAGAGCACAAAATTAAGCCAAACGTCTCTCTACAAAGTAAACTGCCTTTTTATTTTTTATTTGTGCTACAATTAATTAAGTGAATAAACACCCCATGTCTTCTAATCCCTCAGATCACGAGGGTGGTTCCTCCTCTTTTCTACAAATGTGGCCTCCTCTGATCAGCTCCTTCTACCATTGCACAAAAAATGAGCATGTATTCACTTGGTTAATTGAACCCTTGGACCCAACTCACTCAATAGTAATAACTATGAGAGGGAACTTGGAGTCCTGGTGGACAATCACTTAAATATGGAGCCAGCCATGTGCTGCAACTGCCAAAAAATCCAATGCAATTCTAGGTTGCATTAACAGAGGGATAGAATCAAGATCATGTGAAATATTAATACCACTTTACAATGCCTTGGTAAGGGCACACTTGGAATACTGTATCCAGTTTTGGTCACCACGATGTAAAAAAAGATGTTGAGATTCTGGAAAGAGTGCAGAGAACAACAACAAATATGATTAGGGGACTGAAGGCTAAAACATATAAGGAACGGTTGCTGGAATTGGGTATGTCTAATTTAATGAAGAGATGGACGAGGGGTGACATGTTAGCAGTCTTCCAATATCTGAGGGGTTGCCACAAAGTAGAGGGAGTCAAGCTATTCTCCAAAGCTCCTGAAGGCAGGACAAGAAGCAACAAATGGAAACTAATCAAGGAGAGAAGCAAACTAGAACTAAGGAGAAATTACCTGACAGTTAGAACAATTCACCAGTGGAACAACCTGCCTCGAGGAAGCTGTGGATGCTCCAACACTGGAAGTCTTTAAGAAGAGACTGGACAGCCATTTGTCTGAAATGGTATAGGGTTTCCTGCCTAAGCAGGAGGTTGGACTAGATGACCTCCAAGTCCCTTCCAACATTGTTGTTGTTGTTGTTGTTGTCGTCGTCGTCGTCATCATCCTCATCCTCATCCTCATCCTCATCCTCATCCTCATCCTCATCCTCATCCTCATCCTCATCCTCATCCTCATCCTCATCCTCATCATCAAGAAACCCCCTCTGGAATTGCTCCAGGTCCACCAATTATGGGGGGAGGGGAGGCAATGCAATGGATCTAACTTCCCTGAGGTGATTCTAGAGAAACCCATAGATATCAAGACATGACTGAACCATGACAAAGGGAAGACCAAAGTTTCCCCAGTTTTAGGTCATATTGCCACTACTCCTACAAGTCAATCCAAATCTGGAATGCAACCAGGGAATTGATAACTTGGGATAGGCTCATGGCCTATTATTTCCATTTCCATCTTATCTAATGAAGAGCCAGCAGGTCTACATTAAAAATACGCAAAGGAAAATGTTTCCTTACGGCAATCGTTGGTGTGCCGAGAGACACAATTGGGAAGAATGGAGAAGTGTTATCAATATATTCTTATCTAATGAAGAGCTAGCACCCTCCTAGTGAAGGTACAGGAAGGAAAATGTTGAATTCAGGAGTCGTGAGCAAAATGACAAAAAGAAGGCACAAGGACTTTCCTTGCAGATCCTCAAAGTTCAGAGTTGAGAGATGCTCATCTTGTTTCCCAAATGCTCTTGTGCCTCTGATCTGCTGGATGAGTGAGCCATCAAGCATCTCTGGAAGATGGGGATGCTAAAGAAGGAGCTCTTTAAGCTACTGGCTCCCCAAATCCCAGGTCGCTCCTCAGAAGCCACAAAGAAGCTGCAGGCCCAGATGGGGTGCTGGGGATAGTGTTTAAGAATTGTGCCGATCAATTAGCAGGGTTCTTGACAAGAATCTTTAATATCTACTTGCAAACAGCCTGTGTACCATCATGCTTGAAAGCAGCCACCATTGTCCCAGTCCTGAAGGAAACAGCAAACGTGTACCTAAATGACTACAGACCTATTGCATTAACGTCTGTAGTGATTAAATGCTTCGAAAGATTGGTTCTCTAACATCTTAGGACATGCCTCCCACTGGACTTCGACAAACATCAGTTTGCCTACAGGGGGAATAGGTCAACAGATGATGCCATAGCTACTGTGTTACGTTCTGTAGCAAGAAAGCTCCTTATTGAAAAGCTGACTGACTTGAATTTTCCCCCCTCCATCTGTGATTGGATTAAAGACTTTCTGAGGGACCAGCTACAAATAGTGGGTTGGGTCTGTTTTATCCCCACCCTGAAGCTTTGCACCGGCTCGCCACGGGGCTTCGTGCTTAGCCCCTACCTGTACTCCCTGTACACATACGATTGTGTATTTTCCAAACCATCCACTATGATTGTTAAGTTCACAGATGATACCACCGTAGTGGGTCTTATTACAGGTGGAGATGAAACAGCATACAGGGGGGAGGTACAAAAACTATCCTCATGGTGTCTAGAGAACAACTTGCACCTGAACATCGGCAAGATGAAAGAGATGGTGCTAGACTTCTGAAGGAAAAAAGAGGAACCTGCCCCATTTTACATCGGGGGGGAGGGCTGTGTGGAGAGAGAGTCTCCTCCTTTAAATTCCTGGGAGTCTACGTCTGTAAAGATCTTACCTGGAAAGTCAATACAAACCAGGTGGCCAGAAAGGCCCAACAGAGACTCCACTTCCTCAGGGTCTTGTGGAAGAACAGGGTAGAACAACAACTAATGACCTTCTTTTACCGGTCTACTATAGAGAGCATCCTCTCGCACTGTATTGTGGTTTGGTATGCTGGTCTGACAGCTGCGGATAGGAAGATATTACAGAGGGTGGTGAGCACCGCACAAAACATTGTGGGCTGTCCCCTGACACCACTGGATGACCTCGCCAGGGCTCACTGCCTTGGAAGAGTGAGAAAAATTCTCAGGGACGGCTCACATCCTGGTTGGTATCTCTTTACTCTCCTACCATCGGGTAGGAGATACAGGAGTATAGCCAGCCGTACCAACAGGCTGAAGAACAGCTTCTATCCATGGGCTGTCAGGCTCTTGAACGGGAAATAACTTTATGTATGATTGACTTGCGAAGCCAGTGTGTTGTGTAATTAGCTCACATGGTGTAACAAGATGGTGGGTTTGTTGTCACTGTGAGTTGTGGGAGGGGGCACGAAGGGAGGCTCAGCCAATCTCACTGTACACATGTTGTACTTTGATAATAAAGGTTCACTCACTCATTCATTCATTCATTCAAGAAGCACCTCCAATTTATCAACATCTTCCTCCAGCAGCTCGTTTTCCTGACCCGGCAGCAACATCGGTTCCTGCTCCAGATCCTGTTCCCATTCCCAAACCGATTCTTCTCTCTGATCATGGCTGTTTTCCTGCAGACCCTTTTTTTTTAAGCAGGGGACATAGAATGATCCAAGCATAGTCTGGAAGGAAAACCTCACTCTCTCCTGCATGGGGAGTGTTACCTGGCCTGATCAGGAGAACCTCTGCAGGGACAACTCAAGCACAGAAAGAACAGCCAGAATGCAACCATTTAAGCAGGCTGTTCTCTTGCCTGCTATCTACGGAACATCTTGGCCTTGAACCTCAGCTCGTCAAACTGATTTCCCTTTTCATACTGGGGAAAATGAGATCACACCCCCTTACTCCTCCCTTCTTTCCCAAGTCTCCCCGATCTTCTCTCTTCAACCTGGATCTCCAACCCCCAAAAAGGTGGGGCAGAGGTGTATATATAATTGCCTTCTCCCACCCTGCACTGCACTTTGGAGGATGCACAGGAAATTGCAAGATGAAAGCTTTGCTATTTGTGTTGCTGTTGGTGGCATTCGTGTGTGAGGACCCAGGTAGGCTCATGAACCTTTGATTTTGGGTGATGATCAAAGACAGACTGAGGGGACAGAGGGAAGGTTGGTATTAGAAGCAATTGTGCTCCATTCTGGCGGTGGGACTTTCTCCCTGTTCTGCTCTGCATAGGGAGGGTCCCTGGGAGCCTTGAGTGGAAAGAGGAACTCTCCATTTGGAGAGAAGCCCGTAGCTGAGACAGCGGTTGGCACAGCTGTTATTCTAGGGTAGACTGCCTCTGAAAGTAGAGGTTCTTTGCGTAGTGAATTCTGCCATAGAAATACTCTTGGGAGCTAGAAGAAAAATGTTTCCTTCTCTTTGCCCTCCCTCTGCCTTGCTCCAGATTTGCTGACATTCAGCATTTTCGATGGTGCAACCAAAAGAGATCAAGTGAAGCACGGATTTTCCTTGACATCAACCTGAGATTGGTTGACATTGCTATAGTTTTCATGACTCCTCAGCCTAGCCTGCAGCCTTGGATTAACCGGCCCCAAACCTGCTTAGCTTCCAAACGGAGACCAGCCTCTCAAGTTCTTCCCTGCTGACCTTTTATGGCCTCTTCAAGAAAAGATGTTTTCTTTAAATCTCACCTTCGTTATTTTTATAAATAACCCAGGGTGGTGGTGGTTGTTAGTTGCGAAGTTGTGTCCAACCCATAGCGATCCCATGGACAATGTTCCTCCAGGCCTTCCTGTCCTCTACCATCTGCTCGAGTCCATTTAAGCTCACACCTCCTGCTTCAGTGACTCCATCCAGCCACCTCCTTCTCTGTCGTCCCCTTCTTCTCTTGCCCTCAACCTTTCCCAGAATTAGGCTCTTCTCCAGTGAGTCCTTCCTTCTCATTAGGTGGCCAAAGTATTTGAGTTTCAGCTTCAGGATCTGGCCTTCTAAAGAGCAGTCAGGGTTTATCTCCTCTAGGACTGACCGGTTTGATCGCCTTGCAGTCCAAGGGACTCGCAAGAGTCTTCTCCAGCACCATAGTTCAAAGGCCTCCATTCTTTGGTGCTCAGCCTTTTTTATGATCCAACTTTCACAGCCATAACCCAGGGTGGTAAACAATCCTAATACTCTTTTCTGCCTCAAATACCATTTTGCCCTGAAGAATGACCATGTGAAGTGGTTGGGCTAAGAAAGAGTGACTGGCCAGAGTCACTCAGATGGATTTCTTGGCTAAGGTGGGACTGGTTTGCAGACCATTTTATCAACACCATTTTGCCGAGCATTCTCATCGAGAAGCTGACTGACTTGAAATTCTCCCCTGCCATCTGCGATTGGATTCAAGACTTTCTTAGGGATCAGTTACAAACAGTGAGGGTTGGGTCTGCTTTGTCCACCCCCCTGAAGCTTTGCACCGGCACGCCACAGGGCTGTGTCCTTAGCCCCTACCTGTACTGTTTATACACTTATGATTGTGTATCATCTGACCCATCCACTGCGATAATCAAGTTCGCAGATGATACAACTGTGGTGGGTCTTATTACAGGTGGGGATGAGACAGCATATAGGGCGGAGGTACAAAAACTATCCATATGGTGTAGTAACAACTTGCACCTAAACATTGGCAAGATGAAAGAGATGGTGTTAGACTTCTGGAGAAAAAAGGAGGAACCTGCCCCACTTTACATCGGGGAGGACTGTGTAGAGAGAGTTTCCTCCTTTAAATTTCTGGGAGTCTACCTCTGTGAAGATCTGACCTGGAAAGTTAACACAACCCAGGTGGCTAGAAAGGCCCAACAGAGGCTTCACTTTCTTAGGGTCTTGCAGAAGAACAGGGTAGAACAACAGCTAATGACCCTCTTTTACCGGTCTACTATAGAGAGCGTCCTCTCGTATGGTATTGTGGTTTGGTATGCTGGTCTGACAGCCGCGGACAGGAAAGTATTACAGAGGGTAGTGAGCACAGCACAAGACATTGTGGGCTGTCCCCTGACACCACTGGATGACATCGCCAGGGCTCGTTGCCTTGGAAGAGTGAGGAAGATTCTCAGGGATGACTCACACCCTGGACGGTATCTCTTTACTCTCCTACCATCCGGTAGGAGATATAGGAATATAGCCAGCCATACCAACAGGCTGAAAAACAGCTTTTATCTGTGGGCTGTTAGGCTTTTAAATGGGACATAATCTCTGTGAACTTATGCAGAATTGACTTGGGAGGCCGGTGTGTGGTGTTGTTGGTTCACATGGTGTGGTGGGATGGAGGGTTTGTTGTCACTGTGTGTTGGGGGGAGAGAGCACGGGAGGAGGCTCAGCTAATCTCAATGTACACATGTTGTACTTTGACAATAAAGGTTTATTATTATTATTATCTTTCTAATAAAATTTTCTCAGCTGACCTTATTCTTCCATAATCTGTTGTGTAACCCACAATAAGATAGGATCAAAGAAATATCGAAGTAAGTTTGCTCTTTTTAATTTCTTCCAGTCATGAGTTTGAAATGTTACGCCCGGCATGATTTCAAAAAACAGTGCAACAGAAGAGCACATTTCTGTTTTAATATGGAGGTTAAAGCGCGGAGACATAGTAAGCAAAGTTTCTACCTTTCTTGTATGGAAACTAGCACTCCTCAATGTAGCTAAGAATTGGAGATCATCTAGGCCCTCTCTGTGCCCTGTCTGGGTTCCCCTGAGGTCATGGCCTGATAGTCTAAGGGGGGGCTTAGAATGGGGAGCCGCATCCATCACAGGAGCACCCCAGTTTGGGAAGGGCACATGATTGTTGGGGGCAATTAAGCTGACTTTGTAATAATGCCGCTTGGGGGGGAGCGAAAGCCCTAATAAGCAGGCATATACATAGAATGAAGGCTACTGCTAAGCTTGTAAGCCGCCCTGAGTCTTCGGAGAAGGGCAGGATATAAATGGAATAAAAATAAAAATAAAAAAAAAATATTCTATATAAAAAGCGTGAGGGGGAAAAGGCTGGGAGAGTTGGGAGTTTCCTGTGGATGTGACCAAGTTTGGACCTTGCAGATTAAGCCATGAAATATCCCAGAATGCTTCTTTACTATTTTACTCCCGAGTAGTCAGTTAGAGGAGGAAGCAGATCTGCCTTCACGCTGTGTGGGAATGAATGAGTATGTGTCCATTGTGGGTTTACCATTTTGCTCAGAAACAACCACAGGTCAATTCTTTGGTAACATAAATAAGTTTTTTTTTTAATGTTTCCTTCCCAGGATCCAGACAAGGATGTGTTCGAGTATGCCCTAGGTCATCTCCCAAAAGGGAGGTGAAATGTTGCTCAACTGACGGTTGCAACCAGTTTTTGTAAAATATTCTTTCGAGTTTTGCTCTCCTCCCTCATGGACCTTCCTCGCAGATTTATGCTTCTGGCCTTTACCACAAGTTGGTCCATAATCCCCTCTTTGCTTTCTTTGACACTTCTCCATCTTTCCCCTTTCTCCCTTTCCAAAAGTTTCCTTCTGTTGTTTCAGAACTTCGGCGACAGAATAAAGTTCTGCATTTAAATTGATGTGATGTGTCCATTTTCCTTTTTTTTTGCAAGTTGATTTGTGGATTGGCAGAATGATAACGGTTACTTTTTTTTATCTAGCTCACTGATAAATCTTTATTATTATGTTTCAAAGCTTGGTAAGAGTGGTGGACATCTATGAGCTCTCCCCTTTTTTGACAAATGATAGGAAAATACACAAACACCCAGTAGCTTCTTGCTTCCTTTCTGAAGAAACCCAGGAAATTAAAATAGAAGGGGAATCTCTCTATCAGGATGTCTCTGGAGATTCTCCATCACCCAGGTCCTGCTTGTCCCTAAAGTGGTTTTGAAAAGCGAACTGGTCTTTCTTGGTTTTCTCCCTTGAAAACATTTCAGCTGAAGAAGCTTCTTGGTTGAGAATCCCAAAGCTGTTTTTTTCAGGAGGCAACTGCACTTTCTTTGTTTTTCTTTGAAAACCTTTCGCTTCAGTAATAATAATAATAATAATAATAATAATAATAATAATAATAATAATAATAATAATAATAATAATAATAATAACAACAACAACAACAACAACAACAATAACAACAATAACAACAACAACAACAACAACAACAACAACAACAACAACAATAATAATAATAATAATAATAATAATAATAATAATAATAATAATAATAATAATAAGTAGTTGGAAGGGACCTTGGAGGTCATCTAGTCCAACCCCCTGCTCAGGCAGGAAACCCTATACGAACTCAGATAAATGGCTGTCCAATCTCTTCTTAAAAACTTCCAGTGTTGGAGCATTCACCACTTCTGGAGGCAGGTTGTTCCACTGGTTAATTGTTCTCCCTGTTAGGAAGTTTCTCCTTAGTTCCAGGTTGCTTCTCTCCTTGGTTAGTTTCCATCTGTTGCTTCTCGTCCTGCCTTCAGGTGCTCTAGAGAATATGTGGACACCCCTCTTCTTAATAATAATCATAATAATAAGTTGGAAGGGACCTTGGAGGTCATCTAGTCCAACCCCCTGCTCAGGTGGGAAACCCTATACCATTTCAGACAAATGGCTGTCCGGTCTCTTCTTAAAAACCTCCAGTGTTGGAGCATTCACAGCTTCTGGAGGCAGGTGGTTCCACTGGTTAGTTGTTCTAACTGTCAGGAAGTTTCTCCTTAGTTCTAGATTGCTTCTCTCCTTGATCAGTTTCCATCTGTTGCTTCTTGTCCTGCTTTCAGGTGGTTTGGAGAATAGCTTGACTCCCTCTTCTTTGGGGCAGCCCCTGAGATACTGGAAGAGTTGCTATCATGTCACCCCTCACTCTTCTCTTCGTTAAACTACACATACCCAATTCCAGCAACCGTTCCCTTCTCATCTGAGAAGGTTCCTTAGTTCCGATGGGATGGTGGTGAATGGAAAGATTTATACTCGTTGCAGAGAGCTGGTCATTTGACTTCTTTCAGAGAATCATTGAGGCCACCTGGAAGTTTGGCTCTGTCCTCAGGATTTCCTGAGTGGTGCCAATGGGTGGGGAGCCTTCTTGGAATTGCTGAAAGGACTGTGTAGTAGACAGGAGATAGAGGATGTCGTATCTCTCCCCCTCTGTTGAGGGATGGGTGTTCAATTTTGAGATAGATGGCCACTTTGACCACTCTTTTAGAACAGCAGTCCTCTCTGTCCGAAATGTGGGCTTCACTATCTTCAAAAACATTTTGGACAGAGAGGACCACTGGTTTGAATAGTGGTCAAAGAGACCATCTAAGTCAAAACTGAAGAGCCCTCTCCCAACAGAGGGGGAGGGATATGGCATCATTTATCTCCAGTTTACAACACTATTCAGGTGACTCTGAGGACACAGATAAACCTCCAAGCAGAGGGAAGTACTGAAATCTCCATTCCGTGTATTCCAGTTCCACATTTGATCACTTACTAAACTTCTAATGGGGTGGGGTGCAGAACCGTGACAAAGGGATCTTGTCTTGCACAGTCTCCAGGTCAGACCCGATGTGGACAAAGAGGCAGATCGCTATTCTCTCTAAGGGACACATTGATTCAAATTCAAACAAAGATGGGTCTCCCATAAGACTGGAAAGGGACCACATAGAATAGTTCAGCCAGCATTTAGGGTCTAGGACAATTGGCTGAGGCCCCATGGATGTGCCCACTTCACCCCTGGCCCCAGCCACCGCCAACCCATCACAAACATTCATTCTCACCTGGTCTTCCTCCAGTGCTCTTCCACTCTCACTGTTCCACTGGCGGTCCTACTCTGCCCCTTTGTCCTAGGCAACTTTGCCAAGGGATATTTTCCTTGGCCAATTCACAGCCCGGGACAATTAGCTGCGTATCCTGACAGCCAATCTGCACACGAGGGGTTGCGCACATTGCACAGCAAAGCTGCCTGACGTGAGAGGGTAAACCAGCAGGAAAGGTGCCAGCCCCAAAAGCTCTTTTTGGATTTCAAACCCTCTCTCTTCTTTGGCCATGGGGATGGATCAAGGTTCTCTCAAGACTGTGTTTAGCAGAGCTCCTGATGGAGGGATTCTCCTTCTATTTTAATTTCCTGGATTTCTTTAAGGAAGGAAACACCACTCATTTTCAATGTGTTTGCCTGTCATGGGTCACAGAAGGGCCACAGATGCTCCTCACTCTTACCCAGTTTAAGAAAATAATAACAAAAATTCATAAGTAAGATGGATTACAAAAAACAAACGCCTTCAGCCTTCTAAAAAAACAAAAAGGAACTACCTCCACTGCACTTGAATTTAAATCCAGAAATTTATTCAGTTGCCAAACTACAAAAAGAGCAGGACAAAAGCTTGTAGAGCAGGAGAAAAGGGAGAGAGGGCGAGGTGTCGAAAGAAGCCGAGGGGGAAATTATGGATCCTAAAAGCCGCAAGCCTAAATCTGCAAGGATGGTCCATGACGGATGACAGCAAAACTCAAAAGGATATTTTAAGAAAGCTAGTTGCAATAGTCAGTTGTGCAACATTTAACCTTCCTTGTGGGGCGCGCTTGAGGGCACGTATCCGTGCATCCATTTTTCGTGAATATTGCTGGAAAGGAAACATAAAGCAAAACATTTTCAAAGAATTGATCTGTGGTTGTTTCTGAACGAAACACGAAACCCACACTGGATGCACAGTCATTCATTCCCACACAGCATGAAGGCAGACCTCCTCCCTCCTTTACTGACTACTCGGGAGTAAAATAGTAAACAAGCATTCTGGGGAAGGTCCTCCTCCCTTGGACATTTCATGGCTTAATCTGCGAGATCCAAATTGGTCACATCCTTAGGAAACCCCCAACTCTCCCAGCCTTTTCCCCCTCCTCCATTTCTATAAAGAATGTCCCCCTCCCAATCTGGGGTACTCCTGGGATGGATGGGGGTCCCCATTCCTTGGTATTCCTTAGGCTCAGGCCATGACCTCAGGGAAACCTGGACCTCCAATTCGCAGGTGCATTTGGGAGTTCTAGTTTCCATGCAGGAAGAAAACCTGTGAGAAAGGATAGGAACTTTGCTTACCAGGTCGAGGAATTATAGTATAACAGAACTTTTTACTTTTTGAACATGGGAGTTTGAATTTACAGTTAAATACGCCACAGTGGTGACATTTCAGAGTCTTTACTGGATGAAAGAAAGAAAACAGATTAATCTTAATTTGATATTTATTTGATCTCACCATAGAATCTCTTGTCTAATGGTGAATTTGTTGAAGAATAAGATGTAAATTTTCTGCGACATTAGAACGATAATAAAATGGTCTGCAAACCAGTCCCACCTTAGCCAAGAAAGCCATCTGGGTGACTCTGGCCAGTCACTCTTTCTTAGCCCAACCACTTCACTGGGTCGTTCTTCAGGGGAAAAAGGGATTTGAGGCAGAAAAGAGTATTAGGATTGTTTACCATCCTGGGTTATTTATAAAAATAATAAAGGTGAGATTTAAAGAAAACATCTTTTCTTGAAGAGGCCATAAAAGGTCAGCAGGGAAGAACTGGAGAGACTGGTCTCCGTTTGGAAGCTAAGCAGGGTTGGGGCTGGTTAATCCTAGGAGGGGAGACCTCCCGAGGCTGCAGGCTAGGCTGAGGAGTCTGAGAAATTGCAGCAATGGTGACCGATCTCAGGTGGATGCTGAGGATAATCCGTGCTTGAGTTGAAGGAGGCAACTCTGATCCCGTTTGGTTGCACCATCGAAAATGCTGAATGTCAGCAAAGCCGGAGGGAGGCAGACGGAGGGCAAAGAGAAGAAAATATTTTTCTTCTAGCTCCCAAGAGTATTTCCATGGCAGAATTCACTACGCAAAGGAACCTCTACTTTCAGAGGCAGTCTACCCTAGAATAACAGCTGGGCCAACCGCTGTCTCAGCTACGGGCTTCTCTCCAAATGGAGACCCCCTCTTTCCCCTTAAAGGCTACCAGGGACTCTCCCTATGCAGAGCAGAATGGGAGTGTATTATATGTAAAGAAATGTTAACATTTAATAAGTTAATACAGTTATACTATCGTGATGTAAACACCGTGACAGCGGAACACGCGGGAGTTTTGACAGCTGTCAAAACCACCACAGCGAAGGCTATACAGGGAGAAAGTCCCACCGCCAGAATGGAGCACAACTGCCTTGAATACCACAGTTCTCTCCAATCCCTCAATCTTTGATCCACTGTATTTCCACTCTTGGTGACCCGTTGCTTACCAGTCTTCTTCTGGGTGTACATCAAGGTGTTGGGCATCCCCTTTTAAGCCCTTCATGACTGGCATCCAGGTTCCTCACTCCACAGGGATTGGCCCATCCCATTCGTGCCAGCAGAGGAGGGTCCCGTCAGCCTGACTATTTCAACCAGAGGGTCCAGGAGGAGAAGCTTCTCTGCTGTGGCTCCTGCCTTCTAGAATATCCTGCCCCCCAAAGTGAGGTGGGCCAAAACCCGTGCTATCTTTTTGTAAGGGCCTAAAGACGGGGCTGTGCCAGTCCGCTTGGGGCCCCAGTGGGGGAAATCACGCAATGGAGGTGCTTGATTGAGTAATAACAGATCCCACTTCGACCCCACTCCATTCCCGCCCTCCCCATCTTTCTTTGTCCTTAACTTTTTATGTTTTAACTAAGATTATAATGTAAGCCACACCCGGAGTTACCCTAGGGTAAGATGGGCAGCCAATCAATTTTATATAAAAAAAATAAAGAATAAAATCCTCAACCAGCAACAAAGCCTACCTGGGTCCTCGCACATGAAGGCCACCAACAGCAACGTGAATAGCAAAGCTTTCATCTTGCACTCTCTTCTGCAGCCTTCAAAGTGCAGTCCGGGATGGGAGAAGGCAGTTCTATATATACCACTGCCCCAGCTTGTGGGGGCGGGTGATCCAGATCCAAGAGGGAAGAACAGGAAAACTTGGGGAAGAAGGGAGGGGTAGCCCACTACCAAAAGATGAAGAACCAACTGGTCCCTGTCTTAAAGAAAGCAGCTACCATACTACGTTCAAAAGGTGGGCTCCTGGACAATTGCCATCTCCTCCTGAACTTATAAACGGTAGCACAACCTGTGCAGAGTACAAAATTAAATCAAGCCCAAATATCGTATGAACTCCCTATGAGAAGAGAAGTGAACTGAGCTGATTGCTGATCAAACTTGAATGATTTGTGCTTTTAGGTTCAATCCCAAACATGCTGCCTAAGTATGTTTGACAAGAGAAGAAGGGGACGACAGAGAAGGAGGTGGCTGGATGGAGTCCCTGAAGCAGGAGGCGTGAGCTTAAATGGACTCCAGAAGATGGTAGAGGGCAAGAAGGCCTGGAGGAACATTGTCCATGGGGTCGCGATGGGTCGGACACGACTTCGCATCCAACAACAACAACAAAGTATGTTTGGGGACTGTAAGCTTTCTCCGCTTGGTTTGAAAAGCTGAGTTTTATGGCCAAGATGTTCAGTAGATAGCAGGCAAGAGAACACCCTGCTTAAATGATTCCATTCTGGTTGTTCTTTCTATGCTTGAGGTGTCCCTGCAGAGGTTCTCCTGATCAGGACAGGTAACATGGTCCTTGCTAGAGAGAGTAAGGTTTTCCTTCCATCCCATGCTCAGATAATTTTATGTTGCCTGCTAAAAAAAGGGTCAGCATGAAAACAGCCACTATCAACTGATATTTCAACCCTGAGCTACACATCGGAGTGTTGAAGTGTTGTGCTGGAGGAACACAGACAGAAAAGAACTGGATGAATTCTAGGATGCCAAAGAAGTTGATCATTGCCACAATGAGTGAGATGCTCACACACAACAAGAAAAGCTTCGCCTTGAACCTATAGCATGAGCTTCTCTTTCAAGCTTGGTTGAGTTTGGAGGTACACCAAGTCTGGCAATTAAAGCATAATGCCCTTCCATATAATTCTTTCCCAAATCCTGTTAGATATTCAGCCAGCTTGAAAGACCAAAATTCAGGTGGGGGAGAGGTGTTAGGGAGGATCAGAAAAAGACGTAGCCAGGTTGGCCCACCCCAGAGTCAGACTGATCAGCAGAGTAGGTGCAGCGGTTGCTGACGTTTGGATGGCTTGCTCCTTCAGGGGATCCATGTTGCATTCCAGGACTCCCCACTTCTCCCTCTGGTTCCACCTCAGTTATGAAGGAAAAGTCCAGAGAGTCCATGTGAGGGCTGGCTTGGCCGCAAGTTTGAGGACCTTGGGAGGGACTTATGACACAGTCCTCACTTTGTGGCTATTCTGGAAACCTTTTCCTGAGCTGATCAATGTGTCCTCTGACAACTCGCCCTCCCTCGAACCCCACTTCATAAGACAGGGGTCCGGATGCCTTGGTAATTTGACCAGGAACCCACAGATTCACATGACCATAGTTCCTGGCCCAAACCCAATCACCCATGTGCAGCCCCCTCAGGGGTTTTGGTTGAGAGGCTTCTGCTGCCACTCTATCTGGATGCAACCTGTCCAGTTTAGTGATCAAACGCCTCCCCCAACATGGTTCTGCAGGACTTTTGCCTGTAGCAGTGCAGGGCATAGAATGCTGGCAGAGTAGAAAATCTGCCAATCTGTGATGCCAGTCACCTGTGACAATGCGCTTGAGTGATTCCTTCATTGTCCTCACTATGCGTTCAGCTTGACCATTAGAAGATGGATGAAAATGCGCAGACATTGCATGTCTGATGAGATTAGCTCTAAGGAAGGCCTGAAATTCAGCAGCAGTGAATTGGGCTCCATTGTCTGAAACTAAGACATCTGGCAACCCATGTGTGGCAAAGAGTTTTCTCAGCACCTGGATGGTCCTAGCAGTAGTCATGTTAGGGACTGGAATTACTTCCAGCCATTTGGAGTGGCTATCCACTACTATAAGGAAGAGCTGTCCCTGAAAGGGCCCAGCGTAGTCTATGTGAATCCTAGACCAGGGAGTGTGCATTTCCTCCCACCTGTGAATTGGAGCCTGTGGCATTTCAGGCCTAGATTGCTGGCATGTATAACAACCATGGACTTGTGCCTCGATGTCCTTATCAAGGCCAGGCCACCAAAGGTAGCTTCTAGCTAAAGCTTTCATTCTGACTGTCACTGCACTTTTTTTTTAGTTCGTCAGAAAAGTTCATTTCTAACTGTACATTTCCCCTGCTTTCTGCACCTGTGGTGATATCTTATCATGTAACCATAGTGACCCTCATATGTGCAGCTATGTTATGGTTTCAGACTGTTTTGTGCGCATGCCTAGAAAAAGTTTCTCACAGTTATTCTTTTATTTTCTTTCACTTTGCTGTTACTGTCTGTTATGTTAGGATGTAGTCAGCTAGCTCTCTTTATAATATATATTTAGTTTTTGTAATTAAAAGATATTTAGTAAGATTATGCATCGTGTTTTATTTCCCTCCTTCATGCACATCATGCATCCTCTGAAGCACAGTCCTTCGCCCTCTACTAAGGTGATTTATACCTTAACACTGACAATGCCTGGATGGCCTTCATGTAATGACTGTAAAACCTTGTCTCTTAGGGAAGGGGGAATTATGGCTCTGTTTCCCCATAAAATGCACCCCTTGTGGGCAGATAACTCATGCCTTCTGATATAATAGTTTTGAAATTCAGAACCTGGGCTTTTATCCAACCAGCCCATGTATACCCATGACAATACTCTACTAAGTATTTTATCTGTGGCAGTTTCAGCAGCAATGTCCCCCACATGGAGGGACAAAGAAGAGGAAGTCAAGCTATTCTCCAAAGCTCTTGAAGGCAGGAGAAGAAGCAACGGATGGAAATTAACCAAAGAGAGAAGCAACCTAGAACTAAGCAGAAATGCCTCCAGAAGCTGTGAATGCTCCAACACTGGAAGGTTTAAGATTTAAGTTTTAAGAAAAAAATTGGATAAACATTTGTCTGAAGATCCCTTCCACCATCATTCTATTCTATTCTAACTTAGATGTAGAGCTGATAACTCCCAGAAGTACCCTTTGGTAAGATGGGCAGACAATAAGTTTTATAAATAAATACATAATAAAATCCTCAATCGAGACCAAAGGTTCATGAGCCTACCTTGGTCCTTGAACATGAGTGCCACCAATAACCTTTCATCTTGCAATCTCTTCTGCAGCCTTCAAAGTGCAGTCCAGGATTGGAGAAGGAAGTTATATGTACATATACCACTGTCCCAAATCCCAGATCCAGGTTAAAGAGAGAAGAGCGGGGAGACATGGGAAAGAAGGGAGGGGGAAGGGGTGTGTGATCTCAGGTTCCCCACTACACAAAGGGAAATTGGTTTGATAAGATAAGGTTTATGGCCAAGATGTTGAGTAGATAGCAGGCAAGAGAACACCCTGCTTCAATGGTTGCGTTCTGGGTGTTCTCTATATCCTTGCGGTGTCCCTGCAGAGGTTTCCTGATCAGGCTAGGTAACACTCTGCATGCAGGAGAGAGTGAGGTTTTCCTTCCATTTCATGCTCAGATAATTTTATATCACCTGCTAAAAGAAGCCATGATTAGAGAGAGTTGGTTGATTGTTGCATTCTCTTAGACCCCATAGGAGAATTATTTTGATCATCTACAAATCTGGTTAATTTCTGTGCTATTCGTTCATCTAGATGGTTAATGAAGATATTGAAGAGTATTGGGCCTAGAACATAACTTTGTAGGAACCCACTGCTTCCTTCCCTCGGTGTGGATGTAGTTTCGTTGAGGACTACACTTTGAGTATGCTTTATCAGCCAGTTACAAATGGTGATGGTGCTGTTTATCCCACACTTTTTAAGCTTTCCAAGAATTAAATGGTGTTCTCTTTTGTCAAACACTTTACTGAAATGCAAGTATCCACAGCATTTCACTGATCCACTAATTTGGTCACTTTACCAAAAAACAAAATAAGAAAGTGTTTGGCATGATCAGTTTTGGAGAAGGAAACAGCAGTAAAGAAAGGTTTTAAGAACCATTTCTGTACTAAGGTGTTAGTTATGACTTACAAAGCCCTTCATGGCATGGGTCCGGATTACCTACGGCAACACCTGCGGCCGGCGTCAACTTCCCTCCGTCCAGTGCGCTCCCACAGAGAGGGCCTCCTCAGGGTGCCGCCGATCAAAGAATGCCGATTGGTGACCCCCAGGGGGAGGGCGTTCTCTGTGGGTGCGCCAGACCTTTGGAACCGCTTACCGGTTGAGCTCCGGATGGCCCCCGACCTTCGCTCCTTCCGGCGCGATCTCAAAACATTCTTTTTCGAACAAGCTGGCCTGGACTGACGGGATGGGGTTGGGTTGGGTTTTTAAAGCTAGTTTTAACTTTAATATGTATTGATTTTATGGGCATGATGTTTAATGGCTTTTTAATTTTTGTATTCGATTTTTATTGTGTATTGCCCTGTTCACCGCCCTGAGTCCTTCGGGAGAAGGGTGGTATAGAAATCAAATTATTAAATTAAATTAAATTAAATTAATCAAAGTTGGTAAACCATCCGTGCTGTTGAAGCCACTACCTGGTTGGTGACGGAGTTTTCCCAGATTGATGGTTCTGGGGGGGACATTACTTTGCTTTTTCTGGGAGGGGGATCCAAGGTGGAAGGGAGTTCATGGTTGACCATGGAGCTAACCCAGGTTATCTAGAGCCTGATTTTGCACCATGGTCAAATGGCACCTTTGGTGTTCCTGTAGGAACCGTGGAGAGGAACTGGGTGCAGAGCAGGGCCATGCAGGACACAAAGGACAGCTGTGGTTGGAAAGGAGAGTTGCCTCCCCAGCATCAGAGGCCACTCCATGCTCCGCCCAGCAGTGCCACGTCCAATGGGAAGGCAGAGGCCCACTTCTTCGCACAGGGATTGGATTTTGTGACAGCACTTCCATTGCCACCATTGCAAATTGTATCCTGCCTGCCCCAGCCCTTCACCCAGATCCTCTGAGATGATGCGGTGTTGTGGGGAAGAGCTGGATACAGAGCAGGGTCAGGCAGGACACAATGGGTGCCCATGGTGGGACAGGCATGTTGCCTCCCCAGCACCAGAGCCCACTCCCTGATCCGCCCAGCAGTGCCACATCCAATGGGAAGGCAGAGACTCACCTCTTGGCACATAGATTGGATGCCGGGATGCCTGGATAATTGTCCCATGCTGCTTCAGTTAGTGGAGAAAGCAATCAAATTGACATATATGTCTGTTTTTAGGGCAGTGCATATTACACCACTGCTCCCCCAGCTGCTTTGGTTGCCAGTTTGCTTCCTGGTCCAGTTCCAGGTTTTGGTTCTCTCCTTTATAAAGCCCAGCAGGGAGATGGACCAAGCTATCGGTGGGACTCTCTCCCCCCAGTTACTGTACAGCATCCCAGCCCATTAGAAGTTTAGTAAGTGTTCAAATCTAGAACTGGAATACGCGTAAAGGAGATTATGCTGAGTCCTGTCCAGGATAGGAAAGGATTGGAGCAGGAGTCCAACTTCCAGGTCTTCCTCTGAACCACGCTGCTTCTAAAGGAAAGTGACGTATTTATGCACCGTCTGAGATGGGCGTCTAAGGCAGACCTGCAGCCATTGGGGAAGGAAGAGGACTATTGCACATATAATCTGCTTGACCTGAGAGGGTAAACCAGCTGGAAAGGGGCCAACTTAGAAATCTCTTTTTTCATTTCAATCCTTCTCTCTTCTTTGCCCATGGTGATGGATTAAGGTTCTCTCCAGACCATGTTTAGCAGAGCTCCTGATTGAGGGATTCTCCTTCTGTTTCAATCTCCTGGATCTCTTTAAGGAAGGACACGGAATGACACTGATTTTCAATGTGTTTTCCTATCATTTGTCACAGAAAGCCCACGCATGCTCATCACTCTTGCCCGGTTAAGAAAAAAAACAATAATTAAAAATTTATCAGTAAGATGGACTACAAAAAACAAACAAAAAACCAAAAAAACCTTTTGGCCTTCTAACTATTTGGTAATAGAACTTTCAAAAAAAGGGTAAGAGACACCTCATAACAAACACATCCACTACACTTGAATTTCAATGCAGAAATTTATTCAGTTGCCAAACTAAAGAAAGAGCAGAACAAGGATCGTAGACCAGGGGGAAAGGGAGAGAGGGTGAGGTGTCAAAGAAAGCAGAGGGGGTTGAATTATGGACCGTCAAGGCCACAAGCCTAACTCTGCAAAGGATGGTCCATAATGGATGACAGCAAAACTCAGAAGGATATTTTATTAAAGATTGTTGCAATAGTCCGTCGTGCAACATTGAGGCTTTCCGAAGCTCTGTTCAGGGCACATTTGAGCACATCCTTTCTTTTTTTGGACTGTGGGAAAGAAAACACAAAACAAAACATTTACAGTAGCAAAGATTTGATCTGTGGTTGTTTCTGAACAAAACGGTAATCCCACACTGGAGACACAGTAGGTATATCTCCACACAGCATGAAGGTGGACCTCCTTCCTCTTCTACTGACTACTCGGGAGTAAAATAGTAAACAAGCATTCTGGGGAAAAGTCCTCCTCCCTTGGATATTTCATGGCTTTATCTCCAAGTTCCAAACTTGACGACCGCCACAGGAAACCTCCACCTCCCCCAGCCTTTTCCTCCGTCCCACTTTCTATAAAGAATGTGCCCCTCCCAATTTGGGCTGCTCCTGGCATGGGCAGGGCTCCCCATTCTAAGCCCCCCCCTTTTCTGGCATCCCTTAGACCAGGGGTATGCAACCTTGGCTCTTTTATGACGGGTGGACTTCAACTCCCAGAATTCCTGAGCCAGCATGGCTCAGCTTGGAAACCTCTCCCTTTCCCCACAGCATGGCTGGCTCAGGAATTCTGGGAGTTGAAGTCCACGAATCATGAAGGGGCCATAGATTCCCCAATGCCGGCTCAGGAATTCTGGGAGTTGAAGACCACGAGTCATAAAAGAGCCAAGGTCGCCTACCCTTGCCTTAGATTGTCTGGCCGTGATCTCAGGGGATCCCAGACAGGGCACAGAAAGATCCTAGTTGATCTGGAATCCTGAGCCTCATTTGGGACTTCTAGTTTCCCTACAGGAAGAAAAACTGCCAGAAAGCATAGGAACTTTTCTTACTGTTGCGTGTAGTCACAGTATAACAGAACTTTTCTTCTTTCAAACAATGCCTTTTCCATTGACAAGTTAATTCACCACATGTGTAACATTTTAGACTCGTGACTGAATGAAAGAAATAAAAGAGAGCAAACTTACTTTGGTATTTATTTCTCTGATCTTGTCTTATTATGTATCGGATAATAGATTATCGAAGAATAAGGTGGGCTGTGAAAATTTCACTAGGAAGATAATGAAACCGTCTGCAAACCAGGAGTCTGTGAGTTCCGGTCCAGCTTTAACCAAGAAAGGCATTTGGGGGGCCCTGGGCCAGTCCCTCTTTCTTTCCCCCAACATATTTTACTGGATCGTTGTTCAGAAATTGTTAAGAAAGTACAGCAATGACAACCAATCTCAGGTGGATGTCAAGGAAAATCCGTGCTTGACTTGAAGGAGGCATTTCTGATCCCCTTTGGTTGCACCATCACAAACGCTGAATGGTCAGCAAAGCCGGAGGGAAGCAGAGGGAGGGCGGAGAGAAGGAAACATTTTTCCTCTCGCTCCCAAGACCGAGTGGCTATGGATAGCGGCATCTCGTACTGTCCAACAGGTTCCATCTCTTCTGATGGGGGGGGGGCAGCTATTGCCCCCCTCAGAAAGGGCCTGCAACTTGGGTGTCCTCCTGGATTCACGACTTAATTTGGAAGATCATCTAACTGCTGTGACCGGGGGGGGGGCTTTTGCACAGGTTCACCTGGTATGCCAGTTGCGCCCCTTTTTGGACCGAGATGCCCTATGCACGGTCACCCATGTCCTTGTCACCTCTCGCCTGGATTACTGCAATGTTCTCTACATGGGGCTGCCCTTGAAGTGTGCCCGGAGGCTTCAACTGGTGCAAAATGCAGCCGCGCGGGTGCTTATGGGAGTATCTCGATACTCCCATGTTACACCACTCCTGCGCGAGCTGCATTGGCTTCCAGTTGCCCTCCGGGTGAGATTCAAGGTGCTGATAATCACCTTTAAAGCCCTACATGGCTTAGGCCCGGGGTACTTGCGAGACCACCTGCTGCCAATGTCAACCTTCCATCGCCCGGTTCACTCCCACAGAGTCGGCCTCCTCAGGGTGCCGTCGGCCAGGCAATGCTGGCTGGCGACTCCCAGTTGGAGAGCCTTTTCTGTGGGCACACCGACCCTCTGAAACAAACTGCCCCTGGAGCTGCGGATGGCCCCTGACTTTCGGTCCTTCTGCCGTGACCTAAAGACCTGGTTATTCCAACAAGCAGGCCTGGACTGATCATAGTTTTTAAATTTGTTTTTTTACTGGTTTAAATTGTTCTTATTTCTTATATTGTTTAATCCTCTTTTAATTTTTGTATTTTGTATTTATATCTTTTAACTTTTTATTGTTGTGAGCCGCCCTGAGTCCTCAGGGAGAAGGGCGGCATATAAATTTAATAAACCTTAAACCTTATTTCCAAGGCAGAATTCACTACACAAAGAACCTCTACTTTCAGAGGCAGTCTACCCTAGAATAACAGCTGTGCCAACCACTGTCTCAGCTACGGGCTTCTCTCCAAATGGAGAGTTCCTCTTTCCACTCAAGGCTCCCAGGGACCCTCCCTATGCAGAGCAGAACAAGGAGAAAGTCCCACCGCCAGAATGGAGCACAATTGCTTCTAATACCAACCTTCCCTCTGTCCCCTCAGTCTGTCTTTGATCATCACCCAAAATCAAAGGTTCATGAGCCTACCTGGGTCCTCGCACACGAATGCCACCAACAGCAACACAAATAGCAAAGCTTTCATCTTGCAATCTTGCAATCTCTTCTGCAGTCCAGGGTGGGAGAAGGCAGTTATATATACACCTCTGCCCCACCTTATGGGGGCTGGAGATCCAGGTTCAAGAGAGAAGAGAGGGGAGACTTGGGAAAAAAGGGAGGGGTAGAGGTGTGATCTTGTTTTCCCCACTACACAAAAGGAAATCAGTTTGATGAGCTGAGGTTCAAGGCCAAGATGTTCAGTAGATAGCAGGCAAGAGAACAGCCTGCTTAAATGGTTGCGTTCTGGCTGTTCTCTATGCTTGAGGTGTCCCTGCAGAGGTTTCCTGATCAGGCTAGGTCACACTGTCCAGTGAGATTTTCCTCCCATCCCACGCTCAGATAATTTTATGTTGCCTGCTAAAAAGAAGGCTCTGCAGGAAAACAGCCACAATCAGAGAGAAGAATCAGATGGGGAAGTTCAAGATGATCTCAAAGAACTTAGGCCATTAAAAGCAATGACTGTGGAGCCAACATTGACAAGTTGGTTGATTGGGGCCTTCTCTTAAACCCCATAGGAGAATTATTTTAATTGGCCACAAAGTCACCTGCCTCAGAAGTAGCCCCAGGCTGACATAGTTCCTTTTCAAGGAGGTCAAACTCTTTCAAGCTCTGGACCTAGAACATAACCTTGCAGGACCCCACTGCTTCCTTCCCTCCGTGTGGAGGTAGTTTCCGTTGAGGACTACACATTGAGTATCATTTATCAGCCAGTTACAAACCCATCTAGTGTTGTTTATCCCACACTTTTTAAGCTTACCAAGAAGTAGGTTGTGTTCTCTTGTGTCAAACGCTTTACTGAAATCCAAGTATGCTACATCCACAGCATTTTGCTTTATCAAAATACAAAATAAGAAAATCTTTGGCATGATCAGTTTTGGAGAAAGAAAGAGCATTAAAGAAAGGTTTTAAGAACTGTTTCTGTACTAATCAAAGTTGGTAAACCATCCGTGCTGTTGAAGCCACTACCTGGTTGGTGACGGAGTTTTCCCAGGTTTAAACTGGGAAAATATCTGACCTGAGAGTGTAAACCAGCTCAAAAGGGGCCAGCTTAGAAATCTCTTTTTGGATTGCAATCCTTCTCTCTTCTTTGGCCATGGTGATGGATCAAGGTTCTCCCAAGACCATGTTTAGCAGAGCTCCTGATTGAGGGATTCTCCTTCTGTTTTAATCTCCTGGATCTCTTTAAGGAAGGACATGGAATGCCGCTCATCTTCAATGTGTTTTCCTGTCATTTCTCACAGAAGGGCCATGCATGCTCGACACTCTGACCCCGCTTAAGAAAAATAATAATGAAAATATATCAGATGGATTACAAGATGTATTACAAAATAACAAACAAACAAACAAACCTTCAGCCTTCTACCATTCCACAACTGAACTTTCAAAAAACGAAAATGGACACGTCCCACCGAACACATCCACTGCGCTTGAATTTAAATGCAGAAATTTATTCAGTCACCAAAGTGCAAAAAGAGCAGAACAACACTTGTAGACAAGGGGGAGAAGGAAAGAGGGCGAGGTGTCCAAAGAAGCCAAGGGGTTGAAGTATGGACCGTAAAGGCCACAAGCCTAAATCTGCAAAGGATGGTCCATGATGGATGATAGCAAAACTCCAAGGGATATTTTAATATAGCTAGTTGCAAAAGTCAGTTCTGCAACATTCCACCGGCTTTCCGAAGACCTCTTCAGGGCACCTTCAAGCACATCCTTTGTTCTTTTGGACCACTGCCAACGAAACATAAAGCAAAACATTTACAGTGCCAAAGAATTGATGTGCGGCTATTTCTGAACAAAAAAGGTAAGCCCACACTGGACACACAGTCATGTATTCCCACACTGCATGAAGGCAGACGTCCTTCCTCCTTTACTGATTACTCGGGAGTAAAATAGTAAGCAAGCATTTTGGGGAAGGCCCTCCTCCCTTGGATGTTTCATGGCTTAATCTGTAAGGTCCAAACATGGTGCTGTCCTTAGGAAACCCCCAGCTCTCCCAGCCTTTTCCTCTTCCTTTCTTTCTGTAAAGAATGTGCCTCTGCCAATCTGGAGAGCGCCTGAGATGGGCAGGGCTCCCCATTCTAAGCCCCCCTTTTCCTGGCATCCCTTAGACCAGGGGTAGGCAACCATGGTTCTTTTATGACTCGTGGACTTCAACTCCCAGAATTCCTGAACCAGCATGGCTCAGCTTGGAAACCTCTCCCTTTTCCCTCAGCATGGCTGGCTCAGGAATTCTGGGAGTTGAAGTCCATGAGTCATAATAGAGCCAAGGTCGCCTACCCCTGGCTTAGACTGTCTGACCATGACCTCAGGGGATCCCAGACAGGGCACACAAAGGTTCTAGTTGATTTGGAATCCTGAGCCTCATTTGGTTTTAGTTCTAGTTTCCATACAAGAAGAAAAACTTTAAGAAAGGATAGGAACTTTGCTTACCAAATTTATTATACACAGTATAGCAGATATTTTCATCTTTCAAACATGGTGTTTTCTGATTACAAAAAAATTCACCACACGTGTAACATTGTAGACTCTTGACTGAATGAAAGAAATAAAAGAGAGCAAACTTACTTTGGTATTTATTTCTTTGATCTCGTCTTATTATGTATTGGATCATAGATTATCGAAGAACAAGGTGGGCTGTGAAAATCTCACTAGGAAGACTCCTGCAAACCAGGAGTCTGTGAGTTCCAGTCCAAACTTATCCAAGAAAGGCATTAGGGGGGCTCTGGGCCAGTCCCTCTTTCTTTCCCCCAACATATTTTACTGGATCGTTGTTCAGAAATTGTTAAGAAAGTACAGCGATGTCAACCAATCTCAGGTGGATGCCAAGGAAAATCCGTGCTTGACTTGAAGGAGGCATCTCTGATCCCCTTTGGTTGCACCATCGCAAACGCTGAATGGTCAGCAAAGCTGGAGGGAAGCAGAGGGAGGGCAAAGAGAAGGAAACATTTTTCCTATCACTCCCAAGAGGATTTCCATGGCAGAATTCACTGCCTGACCTCAGAATTCACTATGCAAAGGAACCTCTACTTTCAGAGGCAGTCTACCCCAGAATGCCAGTCCAGACCTGCCAAGATTGTACAACCATTTGTCTGAAGATCTCTTCCACCTTTATTCTATTCTATTTTCTATTCTATTCTATTCTATTCTATTCTATTCTATTCTATTCTATTCTATTCTATTCTATTCTATTCTATTCTATTCTATTCTATTCTATTCTATTCTATTCTATTCTATTCTATTTCTATTCTATTCCATTCCATTCCATTCCATTCCATTCCATTCCATTTTATTCCATTCCATATTTTCTATTCTATTCTATTCTATTCTATTCTATTCTATTCTATTCTATTCTATTCTATTCTATTCTATTCTATTCTATTCTATTCTATTCTATTCTATTCTATTCTATTCTATTCTATTCTATTCCATTCCATTCCATTCCATTCCATTCCATTCCATATATTCTATTCTATTCTATTCTATTCTATTCTATTCTATTCTATTCTATTCTATTCTATTCTATTCTATTCTATTCTATTCTATTCTATTCTATTCTATTCTATTCTATTCTACTCCCTTCCCTTCCCTTCTTCATTCTATTCTATTCTATTCCATTCCATTCCATTCCATTCCATTCCATTCCATTCCATTCCATATTTTCTTTTCTATTCTATTCTATTCTTTTCCGTTCCATTCCATTCCATTCCATTCCATTCCATTCCATTCCATTCCATTCCATTCCATTCCATTCCATTCCATTCCATTCCATTCTATTCTATTCTATTCTATTCTATTCTATTCTATTCTATTCTATTCTATTCTATTCTATTCTATTCTATTCTATTCTATTCTATTCTATTCTATTCTATTCTATTCTATTCTATCTTAGATAAGATGGGCAGCCAAAAAGTTTTATAAATAAATGCATAATAAAATCCTCAACCGAGACCAAAGGTTCATGAGCCTACCTGGGTCCTTGCACATGAATGCCACCAACACCAATACAAATAGCGAAGTTTTCATTTTGCAATCTCTTCTGCAGCCTTCGAAGTGCAGTCCAGGATGGAAGAAGGCAGTTCTACATATATATACACCACTGCCCCACCTTGTGGGGGCTGGAGATCCAGGTTCAAGAGAGAAGAGTGAGGAGACCTGGGAAATAAGGGAGGGGTAGGGGGTGTGATCTCGTTTTCCCCACTGCAGAAAGAAAAATTGGTTTCATAAGCTGAGGTTTATGGCCACGATTTCAGTAGATAGCAGGCAAGAGAACACCCTGCTTAAATAGTTGCATTCTGGGTGTTCTTTCTATGCCTGCCATCTTTCTTTTCTTTGAACAACACTGGAACAGCCACTCGAGATTTCACCGGTTGGATAAACTCTCCGGCTAAGTTCTTATCAATGTACGCCCTGAGTTCTTTCAGTTCACGAGGGTCACTGAATGCAGTTTAAGAAAATAATAAATTTATCTGTAAGGTGGAGTACAACCCCCCCACACACACCTTCCGCCTTCTACTACTCTGCAATTGAAGTTTCCAAAAAAAAAAAAGGAAAATGGACACGTCATATCAAACACATCCACTACACTTGAATTTAAATGCAGAAATTTATTCAGTTGCCAAACTAAAGAAAGAGCAGAACAAGGCTTGTAGTCTTGGGGAGGGGGGGGACAGGGAGAGAGAGTGAGGTGCGAAAGAAAGCAGAGGGGTTGAATTATGGACCGTAAAGGCCACAAGTCTAAATCTGCAAGGATGGTCCTTGATGAAGGATAGCAAAACTCCGAAGGATATTTCAAATATTGCAATAGTCAGTGGTGCAGCATTCAAAATCCAGGAGGCTGCTCCCTTCATAGCATAATGGAGAACAGCCTTTCTTCATTGCCCGTCCTGGAAAGGAAACATAAAGCAAAACATTTACACGGCCAAAGAGTTGATCTGTGGTTGTTTCTGAACAAAACGGTAAACCCGCACTGGAAACACAGTCATGCATTCCCACACGGCATGAAGTCGGACCTCCTTCCTCCTCCACTGACTACTCGGGAGTAAAATAGGAAGCAAGCATTCTGGGGAAGGTCCTCCTCGCTTGGATGTTTCATGGCTTAATCAGCAAGGTCCAAACTTGGTCACGTCCTTAGGAAACCCCCAACTCTCCCAGCCTTTTCCTCCTGCCCCTTTTCTGTAAAGAATGTGTCCCTCCCAAATTGGGGTGCTCCTGGGATGGATGGGGGTCTGCATTCTAAGCCCCCCCTTTCCTGGTATCCCTTAGGCTGTCAGGCCATGATCTCAGGGGAACACAGACAGGCCCTAGATAATGTCCAATTCTCAGCTGCATTTGGGAGTTTCCACACAAGAAGAAAAACTGTCAAGAAGGATAGAAACTTTGCTTACTCGTTAGACCGTGCAGAGTATAACAGAATTTATCTCCTCGCTGACATAATATTCTGTGTTTACAATCACCTGCATAACATCGGTAACATTTCAGACCGGCGACTGGATGAAAGAAATAAAAGAGAGGATTCTTACTATGATATTTCTTTGATCTTCGCTTATTATCTGTTAGATATTAGATTATAGGAGAATAAGGTTGGCTGTGAAAATTTTATTAGAAAGATAATAAAATGGTCTGCCAACCAGTCCCACCTTAGCCAAGAAAGGCATCTGGGTGGCTCTGGCCAGTCACTCTTTCTTAGCCCAACCACTTCACTGGGTCGTTCTTCAGGGAAAAATGGTATTTGACACAGAAAAGTGTATTAAGATTGTTTACCATCCTGGGTTATTTATAAAAATAATGAAGGTGAGATTTAAAGAAAACATCTTTTCTTGAACAGGCCATGAATGGTCAGCAGGGAAGAACTTGAGAGGCTGGTCTCCGTTTGGAAGCTAAGCAGGGTTGGGGCTGGTTAATCAATAATAATAATAATAATAATAATAATAATAATAATAATAATAATAATAATAATAATAATAATAATAATAATATAAAGTTGGAAGGGACCTTGGAGGTCATCTAGTCCAACCCCCTGCTCAGGCAGGAAACCCTATACCATTTCAGACCAATGGCTGTCCAGTCTCTTCTTAAAAACTTCCAGTGTCGGAGCATTCACAGCTTCTGGAGACAGGCTGTTCCACTGGTTAGTTGTTCTAACTGTCAGGAAGTTTCTCCTTAGTTCTAGGTTGCTTCTCTCCTTGACTAGTTTCCATCCGTTGCTTCTTGTCCTGCTTTCAGGTGCTTTGCAGAATAGCTTGACTCCCTCTTCTTTGTGGTAGCCCCTGAGATATTGGAACACTGCTATCATGTCACCCCTCACCCTTCTCTTCATTAAACTACACATACCCAATTCCAGCAACCGTTCCCTATATGTTTTAGCCTCCAGCCCCCTAATCATCTTGGTTGCTCTTCTCTGTACCCTTTCTAGCGTCTTGACATCTTTTTTACATCGTGGTGACCAAAACTGGATGCCGTATTCCAGGTGTGGCCACACCAAAGCATTGTAAAGTGGTATTAGTACTTCACTTGATCTTGATTCTATCCCTCTGTTAATGCAGCCTAGGAGGGGAGACCTCCCTAGGTTGTAGGCTAGGCTGTGGAGTCTGAGAAATTGCAGCAGTGTTGACCGATCTCAGGTGGATGTGAAGGAAAATCCGTGCTTGACATGAAGGAGGCAGCTCTGCTCCCCTTTGGTTGCACCATCGAAAACGCAGAATGTCAGCAAAGCCGGAGGGAGGCGGGGGGGGGGGGGCAAAGAGAAGGAAACATTTTTCCTCTCACTCCAAAGAGTATTTCCATGGCAGAATTCACTACGCAAAGAACCTCTACTTTCAGAGGCAGTCTACCCCAGAATAACAGCTGGGCCAACCGCTGTCTCAGCTATGGGCTTCTCTCCCAATGGAGACCCCCTCTTTCCTTTTAAAGGCTACCAGGGACCCTCCCTATGCAGAGCAGAACAGGGAGAATGTCCCACTGCCAGAATGGAGCACAACTCCTTCAAATACCACACTTTGCTCCAATCCCTCAGTCTGTCTTTGATCATTGCCCAAAATCAAAGGTTCATGAGCCTACCTAGGTCCTCGCACATGAATGCCACCACCAACATCACAAACAGCAAAGCTTTCATCTTGCAATCTTTTCTGCAGCCTTCAAAGTGCAGTCCAGGATGGGAGAAGGCAGTTGTGTGTATATATATATATATATATATATATATATATATATATATATATATATATATATATATATATATATATATATATATATATATATATATATATATATATATATATATATATATATATATATATATATATATATATATATATATATATATATATATATATATATATATATATATATATATATATATATATATATATATATATATATATATATATATATATATATATATATATATATATATATATATATATATATATATATATATATATATATATATATATATATATATATATATATATATATATATATATATATATATATATATATATATATATATATATATATATATACACACACCTCCGCCCCACCTTGTGGTGGCTGGAGATCCAGATTCAAGAGAGAAGAGTGGGGAGACCTGGGAAAGAAGGGAGGGGTAGGGGGGTGATCTCATGTTCCCCACTACACAAAGGGTTATCGGTTTGATAAGATAAGGTTTATGGCCAAGATTTCAGTAGACAGCAGGCAAGAGAACATCCTGCCTGCTTAAATGGTTCCGTTCTGGCTGTTGTTCTTATGCTTGCCTTGTCCCTGCAGATCAGGAAACACTTTCCATGCACAAGAGAATCAGGTTTTCCTTCCATTCCATGCTCAGATAATTTTATGTCACCTGCTAAAAAAGGCTCTGCAGGAAAGCAGTCATAATTAGAGATAACCTGATAGGTGGTCAATTGGTGCTTTCTCCCTGACTCATAGGAGAATACTTTTGATCATCTACAAATCTGATCAATTTCTGTGCTATTCCCTCATCTAGATGGTTAATGAAGATATTGAAGAGTCCTGGGCCTAGAACACAACCTTGTAGGACAGGGGTCTTCAAACTTGGCCCTTTTATGACTTGTGGACTTCAGCTCCCAGAATTCCTCAGCCAGCAATGCTGGCTGAGGAATTCTGGGAGCTGAAGTCCACAAGTCATAAAAGGGCCAAGTTTGAAGACCCCTGTTGTAGGAGCACACTGCTTCCTTCCCTCCATGTGGATGTAGTTCCATTGAGGACTACATGTTGAGTACGGTTTGTCAGCCAGTTACAACCCATCTGGTGGTGCTGCTGTCTACCCCACATTTTTTTTAAGTTTACCAAGAAGTAGCTTGTGTTCTCTTTTGTCAAATGCTTTACTGAAACCCAAGTATACTATGTCCACAGCATTTCGCTGATCCACTAATTTAGTCACTTTATCAAAAAACGAAATAGGAAAATGTTTGGCATGATCTGTTTTGGAGAATGCCATGTTGGCTTCTGGTTATAACTTAATTTGAAATGTCTCTTGGGGATATGCAGCAGCTCAAACTATGTACAGTAACGTGAACCAAGAAAAAATAATAATAATGTTGGGGCTGCTTTAGTAATCAAAGTAATTTTACTGACCTCTTTGTCTATTATGAAATGTATTTGCTGCCCATCACAAATCCAACATCTCTGGGCAGATTTACAAGACAGGCAGGGTATATTTCTATTGAGAATAAATTTTAAGTAAGTTGAAATTCTATTTCTTGACCAAAACTACCAAATACCTTGAAAGCCAAATGAAGTTTATTTCAAAAGAGATTAGAAAAACAGCAGTAAAGAAAGGTTTTTAAGAATTGTTTTCGTACCAGTCAAAGTTGGTAAACCATCCGTGCTGTTGAAGCCACTACCAGACTGGTGACGGAGTGCCCCAGATTTCTGGTTTGGGGCGGGCATTAATTTGCTTTCTCTGGGAGAGGAATCTGAGGTAGCAGGCAGTTCATGATTTCAATGAGAGACATGGAGCTGTTCCAGTGTCATGGTTCCAATAGGTGAGACCAGTAGAAATAAGAACTCTGAGGCAATTGCTTTTCTCAAAGAGCAATTTTAATGGCTAGATAATATAGCACGAACACAGGTGTCAAAGCTGCTAACATCAGATGTTCTTGCTCTGACAACATGTGGAGAGGTAGCTTTGCTTCTTTAAAACTTGTGTGTTACTTTTAGAGTTAGAATTAGTTGATGCTGGGGGAGGGAAAGTAGGAAGAATGTCTCTCAAGGCTGTTTTGAAATAAGAGAAGAGAAGGATTTGGTGGGTTCTTTAACATTTGGTGGGTTCTTTAACAGGAGGGTAAAGCTTACAATTCAAACTAATTGGAGAATGTGATTTATGACGGTTGAACTGTGTGCTTAGGGGAGGGGAAATCCAGATTTCGGCTTGACCATGTACATGCCGAAGCTATGCTCTTTTGAATAAAGACTCCTTAAGGTAAACAATGCCTCGAGGTTCTTTGAAGAATTGCATCTGTTGGAACCATGACAGTAGGTGAAACCAGATCTAGAAGTCTCCCCCCATGAAAAAAAAAATGTTGCAAAGTAAAAATTAAACTTCCCACCCACTAAATATGTAATGAGTCACATTCTCCAATTAACACCTTTGGCGGGCTCTCTAACGGTAGTTCTAGCCCGCCAAACACTTGAGCAATTTGACCTTGGTTCCCACAAAAAAGTGATTGTTATGACTGAACTAGAAGAATGCTTCTCCCCTCCCCCTTAGTGGTCGCACTAACCAACACACAATCTCATCATCCCATCTTTCTTTTCTTTGAACAACACTGGAACAGCCACTCGAGATTTCACCGGTTGGATAAACTCTCTGGCTAAGGTCTTGTCAATGTACGCCCTCAGTTCATTCAGGTCACGAGGGTCATTGAATGCAGTTTAAGAAAATAATAATATAAATTTATCTCTAAGATGGATTACAAAAGAAAACCAAAACACTTTCAGCCTTCTACTATTCTGGAATTGAACTTTCAAAAAAGGAAAATGGACACGTCATATCAAACACATCCACTACGTTTGAATTTAAACGCAGAAATTTATTCGGTTGCCAAACTAAAGAAAGAGCAGAACAACGCTTGTAGACCAGAGGGAAAGGGAGAGAGGGTGAGGTGTGAAAGAAAGCAGCGGGGTTGAATTATGGACTAAAAAGGCCTTAAATCTGCAAGGATAGTCCATGAGGGTTGACAGCAAAACTCAGAAGGATATTTTATTAAGCCTGGTTGCAAAAGTCAGTTTGGCAACATTCAAGCAACTTTCCGTAGGCCTCTCCAGGACACCATTTAGCACATCCTTTGTCCTTTTGGAATCCTGCAAAGGAAACATAAAGCCAAACATTTACAGTACCAAAGAACGGATGTGCGGTTATTTCTGAACAAAATGGTAAACCAAAACTGAATACGCAGTCATGCATTCCCACACAGCTTGAAGGAAGACCTCCTTCCTCCTCTACTGACTACTCGGCAGTAAAATAGTAAGCAAGAATTCTGGGGAAGGTCCTCCGCCCTTGGATATTTCATGGCTTAATCGGCAAAGTCCAAACTTGGTCATGTTGATTGGAAACCCCCACCTCATCTGGGCTTTTCCTCCTCCCCCTCTCTATAAAGAATGTGCTTCTCCAAAACTGGGGTGCTCCTGGGATGGGCACAGGTCCCCATTTTAAGCCTCTCCTTTCCTGGAAATCACTTAGACTCTCTGGCTATGACCTCAGGAGATCCTGTACAGGGCACCGACAAGCCCTAGATAATGTCCAATCCTCCGCTGCATTTGGGAGTTCTAGTTTCCATCCAAGAAGAAAAAACTGTCAGAAAGGATAGGATTTTTGCTTACCATTTGGTTTAATCAAAGTAACACAGAACTGTTCATTTTCCACACAGTGCATTTTCCAATTACAATAAGCTCGACCACACATGTAACATTTTAGACTCGAGACTGAATGAAAGAAATAAAAGAGAGCAGTCTTACTTTGGTATCTATTTCTTTGATATCATCTTATTATGTATTGGATAATAGATTATCAAAGAATAAGCTTATAATAATAATAATAATAATAATAATAATAATAATAATAATAATAATTAATAATAATAATAATAATAATAATAATAATAATAATAATAATAATAATAATAATAATAATAATAATAATAATAATAATAATAATAATAATACGTTGGAAGGGACCTTGGAGGTCATCTAGTCCAACCCCCTGCTAAGGCAGGAAACCCTATACCATTTCAGACAAATGGCTCTCCAGTCTCTTCTTAAAAACTTCCAGTGTTGGAGCATTCACAGCTTCTGGTGGCAAGGAGTTCCACTGGTTAGTTGTTCTCACTGAAAGGTAGTTTCTCCTTAGTTCTAGGTTGCTTCTCTCCTTGACTAGTTTCCATCCGTTGTTTCTTCTCCTGCTTTCAGGTGCTTTGGAGAATAGCTTGGCTCCCTCTTCTTTGGGGCAGCCCCTGAGATACTGGAAGACTGCTATCATGTCACCCCTCTCCCTTCTCTTTGTTAAACTACACATACCCAATTCCAGCAACCGTTCCCTATATGTTTTAGCCTCCAGTCTCCCAATCATCTTTGTTGCTCTTCTCTGTACTCTTTCTAGAGTCTCGACATCTTTTTTACATCGTGGTGACCAAAACTGGATGCAGTATTCCAAGTGTGGCCTTACCAAGGCCTTGTAAAGTGGTATTAGTACTTCACTTGATCTTGATTCTATCCCTCTGTTAATGCAGCCTAGCACTGTGTTGGCTTTTTTGGCAGCTGCAGCACACTGCTGGCTCATATTTAAGTGATTGTCCACTAGGACTCCAAGGTCTCTCTCACAGTTACTACTATTGAGCAAGGTGCCACCTATACTATACCTGTGCATTTGATCTTTCCTGCCTAAGTGTAGAACCTTACTTTTTTCACCATTGAATTTCATTTTGTTAGATAGCACCCAGTGTTCGAGTCTGTCCAGATCCTCCTGTATCTTAAGCCTATCTTCTGGAGTATTGGCTATTCCTGCCAGCTTGGTGTCGTCTGCAAATTTCATGAGTTCCCCATCTATCCCCTCATCCAAATTGTTGATGAAGACGTTGAAGAGCACTGGGCCCAGAACAGAGCCCTGGGGCACCCCACTACACACTTCCTTCCATGTAGATGCAGTTCCATTGAAGACCACATGCTGAGTACGGCCTGTCAGCCAGCTACGAATCCATCTGGTGGTGATGCTATCTAACCCACATTTTTCTATCTTATCAAGTAGTAGGTTGTGATCTACTTTATCAAATGCCTTACTGAAGTCCAAGTAAATTATATCTACAGCATTCCTCTGGTCCACTAGTTTTGTCACTTGGTCAAAGAATGCAATAAGGTTTGTCTGGCATGATCTGTTTTTGACAAACCCATGTTGGCTTTTAGTGATAACTTTGTTCGCATCAAGGTGTTTGCTGATTTGTTGTTTGATTATCTTTTCCAGAATCTTCCTAGGTATTGAGGTCAGGCTGATAGGTCTGTAGTTTCCTGGATCTATTTTTTTCCCTTTTTTGAAGATGGGAACTACATCAGCTCTCTTCCAGTCCTCTGGTAGTTCCCCAGTGCTCCAGGATCTTTGAAAAATATAGTTCAGTGGTTCTGAGATCACGTCTGCCAGTTCCTTGAGAAGCTTGGGGTGTAATCCGTCTGGTCCCGGTGATTTGAACTCGTCTAGGCTGGATAGGTGCTCACTTACCATTTTCTTATGTGAAAATTTCACTAGAAAGGTAATTAAACGGTCTGCAGACAAGGACTCTGGGAGTTCCAGTCCAGCCTTAGCCAAGAAAGGCATTTGGGTGACTCTGGGCCAGTCCCTCTTTCTCTCCCTCAACATATTTTACTGGGTCGTTGTTCAGAAATTGTTAAGAAATTATCTGAGTGGGCTCAGAATTTTCAAGAAGTTATAACAATGGATACTTGGGAAAAGATCTAAAGATCTGGGTTAGAAATGTAAAATTTACACAGGCCCAAAATTTAAGAGAGAATTTTTATAAAATGTTTTATAGGTGGCATTTAGATCCTAAAAAATTAGCAAGTATGTATCCGAACTGCCACCCCAAATGTTGGAGGTGTGGCTGTGAGGATGCAACGTATTTTCATATACGGTTGACTTGTAAAAAGGTTAAAGCTTTTTGGATTAAAATTTGGTGGAATATGCAAAAGATATTTAGAAAAGGATAAAGTTCTCTCCGCAATTGTTTTTATTGGGTATTATTACAGATACCACTGTTATAGATACTAAGTTGATGTTGAATTTAATTACGGCAGGGAGACTTTTAGTAGCGCAATATTGGAAGAAGGAAGAACTGCCGACTATAGAAGAATGGACTTTAAAAGTTTCTAACTTGGCGGAAATGGCAAAGATCTCAGCGTATTTGAAAGACCAGTCGCAACAGAGATATATTGTGGAGTGGAGAAGATGGATTGATTACATCCAGAATAAATATGGGACTAAAAAGTTTCACTTAGCATTTGAATAAGTAGCGGATTTATATGATGTATAATTAGTTAGTAGTTATTTTACTAAGAGTTAAAGTGCGATAGAATTTAATATTTTATTGTTGTTTGCATATTTTAGATTATGTTTGTTTGTATTTTTATACTCTGTATTCAGATCTGGGAAGTCGGGGAGGTTTGTATTCAAAAACCTATTGTAAAACTTTTCAATAAAAAAAAAGAAATATACAGCAATATCGATCAATATCAGGTGGATGCCAAGGAAAGTCCGTGCTTGACTTGAAGGAGGCATCTCTGATCCCCTTTGGTTGCACCATCGCAAACGCTGAATGTCAGCAAAGCCGGAGACAGGCAGATGGGAGGGCAAAGAGAAGGAAACGTTTTTCTTCTAGCTCCCAAGAGTATTTCAATGGCAGAATTCACTACGCAAAGGAACCTCTACTTTCAGAGGCAGTCTACCCTAGAATAACAGCTGGGCCAGCCACTCTCCAGATATGGGCTTCTCCTCTTTCCCCCTCAAGGCTCCCAGGGACCCTCTCTAGGCAGAGCATAACAGGGAGAAAGTCCCACCACCAGAATGGAGCACAACTGCCTTGAATAGCACACTTCACTCCGATACGTCAGTCTTCATTTGTCTCACTGTATTTCCACTCTGGGTGACCTGTTTCTCACCAGTCAGCTTCCTGGTGCAATTCAAGGTGTTTGGGGGTCCCTTAAAAGCCCTTCATGATAGGGGTCCAGGTTCCTCACTCCACTGGGATTGGCCCGTCCCATTCGTGCCAGCAGAGGAGGTGTGCTGAGGGTCCCGTCAGCCTGACTATTCCAGCTGGAGGGTCCAGGAGGAGAAGCTTCTCTGCTGTGGCTCCTGCCTTCTAGAATATCCTGCCCCCCAAAGTGAGGTGGGCCAAAACCCGTGCTATCTTTTTGTAAGGGCCTAAAGACGGGGCTGTGCCAGTCCGCTTGGGGCCCCAGTGGGGGAAATCACGCAATGGAGGTGCTTGATTGAGTAATAACAGATCCCACTTCTACCCCACTCCATTCCCGCCCTCCCCATCTTTCTTTGGTCTTAACTTTTTATGTTTTAACTAAGATTATAATATAAGCCACACCCGGAGTTACCCTAGGGTAAGATGGGCAGCCAATCAGTTTTATATAAAAAAAATAAAGAATAAAATCCTCAACCAGCAACAAAGCCTACCTGGGTCCTCGCACATGAAGGCCACCAACAGCAACGTGAATAGCAAAGCTTTCATCTTGCACTCTCTTCTGCAGCCTTCAAAGTGCAGTCCGGGACGGGAGAAGGCAGTTCTATATATACCACTGCCCCAGCTTGTGGGGGCGGGTGATCCAGATCCAAGAGGGAAGAACAGGAAAACTTGGGGAAGAAGGGAGGGGTAGCCCATTACCAAAAGATGAAGAACCAACTGGTCCCTGTCTTAAAGAAAGCAGCTACCATACCACGTTCAAAAGGTGGGCTCCTGGACAATTGCCATCTCCTCCTGAACTTATAAACGGTAGCACAACCTGTGCAGAGTACAAAATTAAACCAAGCCTAAATATCATATGAACTCCCTACAAGAAGAGAAACAAATCGAGCTGATTCCTGATCAAGCTTGAATGATTAATGCTTTTAGGTTCAATCCCAAACATGCTGCCTAAGTACGTTTGGGGACTGTAAGCTTTCTTCACTTGGTTTGATAAGCTGAAGTTTGTGGCTAAGATGTTCAGTAGATAGCAGGCAAAAGAACACCCTGCTTAAACGATTCCATTCTGCTTGTTCTTTCTATGCTTGAGGTGTCTCTGCAGAGGTTTGCTGATCAGGCCAGGTAACATGGTCCGTGCATGAGAAAATGAGGTTTTCCTACCATCCCATGCTCAGATAATTTTATATTGCCTCCTAAAAAAAAGATCTGCAGGAAAACAGCCACAATCAGAGAGAAGAATCCATTTGGGGGAACCTCAAGAAGATCTCAAAGAACTTAGGCCATTAAAAACAATGATTGTGGAGCCAAAGTTGACAAGTTGTTTGATTGGTGCCTTCTCTTAGACCCCATAGGAGAATTATTTTAATTGGCCACAAGGTCACCTGGCTCAGAACTAGTCCCAGGCTGACATAGTCCTTTTGAAAGAGGTCGATCTCTTTCAAATGCGGAGGATGAGATGAGAAGCAAGGATTCCTGCCCACCAGGGTTCACTTAGACCAGAGGTCTTCAAACTTGGCCCTTTTATGACTTGTGGAGTGTGCCTGGCTGAGGAATTCTGGGAGTTGAAGTCCACAAGTCATAAAAGGGCCAAGTTTGAAGACCCCTGACTTAGACAAAGACTCACCTGTAAAGAAAGGCAACCTTTTTCACAAAGGTCTGTTGAGACTCCAGCAAAGAATATAAGAGAGGAGATCTGTCCAGACTCTCTGTTGCTAGCAGGAACACTACTCGAGAGCAGGCCAGATGTTCAGGCGGGCCACATGCTGCTAGCAGCAAGTTGAGGTAGGTCGTTATCAAGGGCTGGTGCCACTTCAGGAGCTCTGAAGTAGGGATTCAATGTAGGACAGGTGCTCTAGACCTCTTTTCACACAGGACTGTAGTGATTTCAGATGTGATGATAACTTTTGGGGGACCACAGAACTACAGCTGTTTTTCCAATGCCATTGATTGCAATAGAAGTGTTAAAGACAGTTGACCAAGTTCTTCTTCATCTCCAGTGATAATGGAGCAGGACCATGATAGTCATTCTTGCAACATCTGGATAGGACAATGGAGGCACTGTCTCACCTCTGCAGCTTTTAGAGGAATTGGATAGTAGTGTAGCTTGTTCTATGGAGGGCTTTGTTGCTCCATTGATGGGTGGAAGTAATAGGCCGGGTAGGAGATGGGTTCCACTTATGGGGGAACCAGCACTAGGCTTGGTCTTGAAGGAGATCCCCACATCACTGCAGGCTGATTTCACTGGATTGCAAGGCACAGGCAAACAGAGTTCTGGCTTCCATCTTTGTTTTTTGCCGATGTTGGATGGCAAACTCCAGTAGGGTGGCTGTACATGATGCTGAGGAAGAGAACCTCAATCGGGAACTGATGGTGCTGCAAGGTCATGGGTAGGAGCTGCTGGAGGAGAATGATTGGATGCTGGATGGTCCAATGGTGGAAGGACCCATGTGGTGAGTTGGAGGTGCTTCTTTGTGGCTTCTGAGGAGCGACCTGGGAAGTGGAGAGCAGAGCAGTGTAAAGAGCTCCTTTTTTAGCATCCCTGTCTTCCAGAGATGCTTGATAGCTCATAATCCAGCAGATCAGAGGCACAAGACCATTTGGGAAACAAGATACGCATCTCTCAGCTCTGAAGTTTGAGGATCTGCAAGGAAAGTCCTAATGCCTTCTTTTTGTCATCTTGCGCATAATTCCTGAATTCAATATTTTCCCTCATATACCTTCAATAAACACATCAACTCTGAGGTAAGATACATCAAATTCACAGGGGAAGATGCTAAGGAAAATAGTCTGGCCTTCCTGGACTTTGCAGTACACATTAAGGAAAACAGAAGCCTCAACACTGAAGTTTACAGAAAAACCCCATGCACAGGTCAATATTTACATTTCGATTCTCACCACCCACCGGAGCACAAAATGGGAGTTATCAGAAGAACCCAATACCATCAAGTGGAAGGCCTGCCTACCCAGAAAAGATAGGAAGGAAAAAGAACTAAAACACATGGGGCTATTCCAAGTGGGTCTTCATCAAATCCCCCCACCTCCAAAAATACCCAAAACCCCAGCAGGATCTTCTGCATAACAAACAAGGAAGCAATCAATAAACAAAGCAAGATTATCATTCCATACATTGCAGGAATATCGGAAAAACACAGGAGGATTTTCAGCCAACACAACATACATGCACGCTTCAAACCCATGAATACACTAAGACAGAAGCTTGCCCACCCCAGGGATAAAACACTCAGACATAAACCAAGCAACATGGTACAGTATATGCCATACAATGCAGTGAGCCATGGGCAGTTCTGTATGTTGGGAAAACGAAACAACCGCTTCATAAATGCCTGGCACAACATAGGAGAACAAACCCCTCAGGAGAAGAGTCAGCAGTCCATCGGCATTAAAAAGACAAAGGCCACTCTTTCGAAGACTCTGTCCACATTTTGGACAGAGAGGACCGCTGGTTTGAAAGAGGGGTCAAAGAGCCCATTTATGTCAAAATTGAGCAGCCCTCTCTCAACAGAGGGGGAGGGATACGACACCATCTGTCTCCAGTCTACCACACAGTCCTTTCAGCAGTTCCAAGAAGGCTCGACACACATTTGGTCAGGAGACCCAGAGGACACAGATAAATCTCCAAGTGGTCTCAATGACTCTCTAAAAGAATGCAAATGACCAGCTGTCTGCAAGGAGTATAAATCCTTCCAAACAGGGGACCCCGTACACACAGATAAGGCACCAGGTAGCATTAATGACATTCTAAAACAGACATGTCAAACACAAGGCCTGGGGGCCGGATCCAGCCCGCGAAGTGGTTTCATGTGGTCCACGAAGCCATCCTGGAAACAGTGAGGGAACGGCCCCCACTGCCTTGGCCCTGGCCCAGAGACCCTCCTTCTGCCAGAGATCCTCAGATCTGTCCCACTCCTGCCCAGGCCCCCATAGGCAACCTTGATGCGAATGATGTAGAGGTGGCCATGCCCACCCTGTAGGCCATACACACTCTAGCCACGCCCACCCAGTAGGCCACGTCCACCCAGGCCATACCCACCCAGCCCCTTGAGGGCAACCACAATGCTGATGCGGCCCTCCATGAAATTGAGTTTGACACCCCTGCTCTAAAAGAAGGGAAATGACCAGCTGTCTGCAAGGAGTATAAATCTTTCCATTCCCCACTATCCAGTCAGACCTGAAGAAGCTTCTTAGATGAGAAGTGAAACATCTTCAAAGGAAAACAAAAAAATCCAGTCACCTCACAAAAAAGCACTTTTGGGTTCCAAGAGATTTCTAATCAACGTAGCTGACAACTTTGTCATCCAAAAGGTAGAGGAGGGAGCTAGAAGAAAAGCTATACTAGACCTAATTCTTACTAATAGAGGAGACGTGATATAATAACAATAATAATATCCCTGACAGGGCTCAGCATAATCCCCGATCCATGTATTCCAGTTCCAAATTTTGTCACTTACTAAACTTCTAATGGGGTGGATGATGTACAGTAACTGGGAGGAGAATAGCTTAGTCCATCTAGAAAGAGTGCAGAGAAGAGCAACAAGGATGATCAGGGGACTGGAGGCTAAAACATATAGGGAACGGTTGCTGGAATTGGATATGTCTAGTTTAATGAAGAGAAGGACAAGGGGTGACAGGATAGCAGTCTTGCAATATCTCAAGGGATGCCCCAGAGAAGAGGGAGTCAAGCTATTCTCCAGAGCGCCTGAAGGCAGAAGAAGCAACGGATGGAAACTGGTCAAGGAGAGAAGCAACCTAGAACTAAGGAGAAACTTCCTGACAGTTAGAACAATTAACCAGTGGAACCACCTGCCTCCAGAAGCTGTGAATGCTCCAACACTGGAGGTTTTTAAGAAGAGACTGGACAGCCATTTGCCTGAAATGGTATAGGGTTTCCTGCCTGAGCTGGGGGTTGGACTAGATGACCTCCAAGGTCCCTTCCAACTTTATTATTGTTGTTGTTGTTGTTGTTGTTGTTGTTGTTGTTATTGTTATTATTATTATTATTATTATTATTATTATTATTATTATTATTATTATTATTATTATTATTATTATTATTATCTCCCTGCTGGGCTTCAAAGGTTACAACCAACACCTGGAACCAGAACCGGAAGCAAACTGACAATGAATGCAGCTGGTGGAGCAGTGGTGTAATATGCACTGCCCTAAAAACAGACATAAATGTCCATTTCACTGCTTTCTGTACCCACTGACAATTATCTAGGTGTCCCAGCATCCAATCTATGTGCCGAAGGGTGGGCCTCTGCCTTCCCATTGGACTTGACAGTGTTGGGTGAAGCAGGGAATGGGCTCTGATGCTGGGGAGGCAATGTGCTTGTCCCACCACAGCCACCCATTGTGTCCTGCCTGACCCTGCTCTGTATCCAGCTCCTCCCCACAACACTGGAGCATCCCAGAGGATCTGGGTGAAGAGCTGGGGCAGGCAGGATACAATTTGCAGTGGTGGCTATGGCAGTGCTGTGCTCCCCTGCACCAGAGGCCACTGCCTGCCCCACCTGGCACTGCCGAGTCCAATGGGAAGGCAGCGGCTCTCCCTTCAGTATGCAGATCGGCTGCCAGGATGCGCGGCTAGTTGTCCTGGGCTGTGAATTGGCCGGGGCAAATGTTCCTTGGCAAAATTTCCTGGGTAGGGTAAGAGCACCAATGGACTAGTGGCAGTGGAGGAGCACTGGCAGAAGACCCCCCTTTCTCTCTCTCTCCCCTCCCTCTCCCTTTCTCCAATCTTCTGCTCACCTGGCCAGCTGGCCTCACGCTGTTCTCCAACAAGCTGACACACATTCTTATTGGGCTGGGTCTCCTGCCCTTGGTCTGCCAGTCCTACTCCCCCACTCAGTGTGTGTGTGTGTGTGTGTGTGAGAGAGAGAGAGAGAGAGAGAGAGAGAGAGAAAGGGGAGAGAGAGAGAGAGAGAGAGAGAGAGAAAGGGGAGAGAGAGAGAGAGAGAGAGAGAGAGAGAGAGAGAGAGAGAGAGAGAGAGAGAGAGAAAGGGGGGGAGGAGAGAGCTGCTGCTTTCTGCTTTTTGCTGCTTCCTGTGGAGACGCAGCAAAGGCAGGAGCCCCGCCCAATAATCTTGTCAGCTTGTCAGAGAACAGCGTAAAGCTACTCTCTTTTTTACACACACACACACAGACACATAGACACACAGACACACAGACACACACACACACACACACACAGAGAGAGAGAGAGAGAGAGAGAGAAGGGAAGCACAAGTGCCTCTGTGTGTGTGTGTGTCTCTCTCTCTCTGCAAATGGCGGAGGATGACTGGGAGCAGCATGCAGCTCCAGAGCCGTGGGTTGCCAACCTGTGTCCTAGACCCTACATGCTGTCTGAATATTCTACGTTGTCCCTTTTGAGTTGTATGGGAGGAGCCATCTTTGTTGGAATGTGAATAAATGTATCTCTTAGAGAGAATTGAGAAGAACAAAGATCTTCCTCTTTGTTCACATCGGGTCTGACCTGGAGAGAGTGGAAGATAAGATCATATCACCGCGGTTCCTACAGGAATGCCAGAGATGCAGTTTAGCCAAGGTCCTGGATCAGGCTGCAGATAACCTGGCATAGCTCCATGGCAGCCATTGAAACCAAGAAATAGATGCCACCTTGGATTCCATCCCCCAGAGAAGGCAAATTAATGTCCCCTAGGACCATAGATCTGGGGAAATCCATCACCAACCTGCCTTCAACAGCAGTACCAACTTTGATTAGAACAAAAGCGATTCTTAAAACCTTTCTTTACTAGTGTTTTTCCAATTTCTTTTGATATAAATATCATTTGGCTTTCAAGAAATTGAATTTCGACTTACTTTTTATTTATGGTCAATAGAAATACACCCTCCCTGCTTGTAAATCTGCCCAGAGACGTTGGTTACGAGATGGGCAGCAAATAAATTTCATAACAAACAAACAAATCAATAAAATTACTTTGATTACTAAAGCTGTGCAAAAAGTATTGTTATTCTTGATTAACCTACATAGTTTGAGCTGCTGAGTATCCCCAACAGACATTTCAAATTAGTTTAAGTTATAGCCAGAAGCCAACATGGCTTTGTCCAAAACAGATCATGACAAACATTTTGTTATATGGTTTTTTTTTGATAAAGTGACTAAATTATGGGTTGCCAAAATGCTGTGGACATACCGTATTTTCCGGCGTATAAGACGACTGGGTGTATAAGACGACCCCCTACATTTCCTGTTAAATTATAGGGTTTGGGCTATACTCGCCATATAAGACTACCCCTCTTCCAACGCACACCAAATAAAAATTAAAAAACATCAGATTTGATTTTAATATGGTAATTTTAATGCAAATGCTTATGACATGCAGGTGCTTAGTAGGAAAACTGTCACTTATAAACATAAGGCTGTTTGTCATCAAACATGTAAACATAAAACAGTGCAAGTGGTTTAAACTTTTCCTAATTCACTCTAAAGCTTTCCCTACGCAGAGCCTTAAGTAACACCAGCTGCCTGCAATTAGTACAGGTTCGCATCCCACCAGGCTCAAGGTTGACTCAGCTTTCCATCCATCCTTCCTCATTTCCGTAAAATGAGGACCCAGATTGTTGGGGGCAATAAGCTGACTTTGTAATAAAGCCGCTTGGGGGGGGGCGAAAGCCCTAATAAGCAGGCATATACATAGATGGCTATTGCTAAGCACATTGATTTGTGCTTTAAATTGTAAGCCACCCTGAGTCTTTGGAGAAGGGCAGGATATAAATGGGATTTTTTTAAAAAAAGACCAAATGGGAGATCCACTCCAGGTTTTCCAGCCCGCCCGCCCAGTTCCTGAGTCAAATGTGTCCTTAGAGCTAAGCAGCTGTTCTGGCTGCTGCATTCCCCACCTGCCTTTCAAGTTGGGATAGACTGCACCTGCTCTTCAACTTTAGAAGGAAAGACGCCCAGACCCCAGCCTGTAAAAAATCACAGACTGCAGCTTCTTCTCCAATTGGTCCCGCTTTCCCTGCACAGACAAAATGGGAGATCCACTCCAGGTTTTCCAGCCACCCCTGTCCCTAAAATTTCAGCACCCGGCGTATAAGACGACCCCTGACTTTTGAGAAGATTTTCATGGGTTAAAATGTCGTCTTATACACCGGAAAATACGGTAATTTACTTGGAGTTCAGTAAAGCATTTGACAAAAGAGAACACAACCTATTTCTTGACAAGCTAAAAAATATGTGGGATGGACTAGATGGGTTTGTAACTGGCTGATTAATCTTACTCAAGGTGTATCCTCAACGGAACGACATCCACATGGAGGGAAGTAAGCAGTGGGGTATTGCAAGGCCCAGTTCTCTTCAATATCTTCATTAACCATCTAGATGAGGAAATAGTATGGAAACGGATCAAATTTGTTGACTATTAAATGTGCAGGAATACCAACACCCCAGAAGACAAGCTCAGGATCCAAAAAGATCTTGACAGACTTGAACACAGGGCTCTATCTTAACAAAATGAAATGCAACATAGATAAAAAAATAAGGTTTTACACCTGGGCAAACACCCCCCAACTAAAGAGGTACAGACTTGGTGAAACTTGTCTTAATTCTAGTAACCGTGAGATGGATCTTGGATCCCTAGTGGACAATCACTTCAATATGAACCAACGGTGTGCGGCAGCCGCCACAAAAGCCAATGCAGTTCTAGGTTGCATTAACAGAAGGATAGAATCAATATCCTGTGAAGTTCTAGAACAGAGAAGAGATCTGGAAGGGAAATGGGAGATCTTCTTTCCCAACCCCCTGTTCAAGCAGGGGACCCTGGAACAGAACATGTCAAACTCGCGATGTCTCGTGAAGTCACACAACGTATCGGGGACAGTTTTGCCATTGCCGGCAATGGGGTGGACGTGGCTTCTGCGTGACGCATCCGGGCCACGGGCCAGCACTTTGATCCCCGTGCCCTAGACCATTTCAGAAAGGTAGCTATCCAGTCTTTTCATAAAAACCTCCAGTGATGGGACATTCAGAACTTCTGGAAGTAAGTCTTTCCTCTGCTTAATTGTCCTCACTGTTAGGAAGTTTCTCCTTAATTCTGGGTTCCTTCTCTCCTTGATTAGATTCCATCCATTGTTTCTTGTTTTGCCTTCTGGTGCTTTGTTTAGATCCAGAGTTTGTTTAGTGTAGTTTCAGAGTGGCTAGAGCTGCCTCTATACCCTTTGCTTTTACCCTTCCCTGCTGTCGTTATTTTTATTTTTTATTTTTTTAAATTCCATTTATATCCCGCCCTTCTCCGAAGACTCAGGGCGGCTTACAAGCTTAGCAGTAGCCTTTATTCTATGTATATGCCTGCTTATTAGGGCTTTCACACACACCCCAAGCGGCATTATTACAAAGTCAGCTTAATTGCCCCCAACAATCTGGGTCCTCATTTTACCTACCTGGGAAGGATGGAAGGCTGAGTCAACCTTGAGCCTGGTGGGACTCGAACCTGCACTAATTGCAGGCAGCTGGTGTTACTTAAGGAGGCATTAGCCCACTGCTCCACCAAGGCTCTTATTGCTGATGTTATTGCTGATGTGCAACAGGCATAATTGAGAAAAAAACAGCAAGGTGGCATAATTTTATAGGTTAAATGGAATAATTTCACATTGTGCTTTGGCTGGTAAATAAACAAAGATTAATCCCTCAGTCTGTCTTTGATCATCGCCCAAAATCAAAGGTTCATGAGCCTACCTGGGTCCTGGCACATGAATGCCACCATCAACAACACAAACAGCAAATCTTTCATCTTGCAATCTTTTCTGCAGCCTTCAAGAGAGAAGAGTGGGGAGACTTGGGAAAGAAGGGAGGGGTAGGGGGGTGATCTCATGTTCCCCACTACACAAAGGGTTATCGGTTTGATAAGATAAGGTTTATGGCCAAGATTTCTGTAGACAGCAGGCAAGAGAACACCCTGCCTGCTTAAATGGTTCCGTTCTGGCTGTTGTTCTTATGCTTGCCTTGTCCCTGCAGATCAGGAAACACTTTCCATGCACAAGAAAATCAGGTTTTCCTTCCATTCCATGCTCAGATAATTTTATGTCACCTGCTAAAAAAGGCTCTGCAGGAAAGCAGTCATAATTAGAGAGAACCTCATAGGTGGTCAATTGGTGCTTTCTCCCTGACTCGTAGGAGAATACTTTTGATCATCTACAAATCTGATCAATTTCTGTGCTATTCCCTCATCTAGATGGTTAATGAAGATATTGAAGAGTCCTGGGCCTAGAACACAACCTTGTAGGACAGGGGTCTTCAAACCTGGCCCTTTTATGACTTGTGGACTTCAGCTCCCAGAATTCCTCAGCCAGCTGAGGACAATCAACCAGTGGAACAGCTTGCCACCAGAAATCGTGGGCGCTCCATCACTGGAAGTTTTTAAGAAGAAGCTAGACAATCACCTGTCTGAGATGGTATAGGTCAGGGGTAGGCAACCTCGGCTCTTTTAGCTGACTCAGGAATTCTTACCTTCTATTCTATTCTATTCTTTTCTATTCTATTCTATTCTATTCTATTCTATTCTATTCTATTCTATTCTATTCTATTCTATTCTATTCTATTCTATTCTATTCTATTCTATTCTATTCTATTCTATTCTATTCTATTCTATTCTATTCTATTCTATTCCATTCCCTTCCCTTCCCTTCCCTTCTTCATTCTATTCTATTCCATTCCATTCCATTCCATTCCATTCCATTCCATTCCATTCCATTCCATTCCATTCCATTCCATTCTATTCTATTCTATTCTATTCTATTCTATTCTATTCTATTCTATTCTATTCTATTCTATTCTATTCTATTCTATTCTATTCTATTCTATCTTAGATAAGATGGGCAGCCAAAAAGTTTTATAAATAAATGCATAATAAAATCCTCAACCGAGACCAAAGGTTCATGAGCCTACCTGGGTCCTTGCACATGAATGCCACCAACACCAATACAAATAGCGAAGTTTTCATTTTGCAATCTCTTCTGCAGCCTTCGAAGTGCAGTCCAGGATGGAAGAAGGCAGTTCTACATATATATACACCACTGCCCCACCTTGTGGGGGCTGGAGATCCAGGTTCAAGAGAGAAGAGTGAGGAGACCTGGGAAATAAGGGAGGGGTAGGGGGTGTGATCTCGTTTTCCCCACTGCAGAAAGAAAAATTGGTTTCATAAGCTGAGGTTTATGGCCACGATTTCAGTAGATAGCAGGCAAGAGAACACCCTGCTTAAATAGTTGCATTCTGGGTGTTCTTTCTATGCCTGCCATCTTTCTTTTCTTTGAACAACACTGGAACAGCCACTCGAGATTTCACCGGTTGGATAAACTCTCCGGCTAAGTTCTTATCAATGTACGCCCTGAGTTCTTTCAGTTCACGAGGGTCACTGAATGCAGTTTAAGAAAATAATAAATTTATCTGTAAGGTGGAGTACAACCCCCCCCACACACACCTTCCGCCTTCTACTACTCTGCAATTGAAGTTTCCAAAAAAAAAAGGAAAATGGACACATCCACTACACTTGAATTTAAATGCAGAAATTTATTCAGTTGCCAAACTAAAGAAAGAGCAGAACAAGGCTTGTAGTCTTGGGGAGGGGGGGGGACAGGGAGAGAGAGTGAGGTGCGAAAGAAAGCAGAGGGGTTGAATTATGGACCGTAAAGGCCACAAGTCTAAATCTGCAAGGATGGTCCTTGATGAAGGATAGCAAAACTCCGAAGGATATTTCAAATATTGCAATAGTCAGTGGTGCAGCATTCAAAATCCAGGAGGCTGCTCCCTTCATAGCATAATGGAGAACAGCCTTTCTTCATCGCCCGTCCTGGAAAGGAAACATAAAGCAAAACATTTACACGGCCAAAGAGTTGATCTGTGGTTGTTTCTGAACAAAACGGTAAACCCGCACTGGAAACACAGTCATGCATTCCCACACCTTCCTCCTCCACTGACTACTCGGGAGTAAAATAGGAAGCAAGCATTCTGGGGAAGGTCCTCAACGCTTGGATGTTTCATGGCTTAATCAGCAAGGTCCAAACTTGGTCACGTCCTTAGGAAACCCCCAACTCTCCCAGCCTTTTCCTCCTGCCCCTTTTCTGTAAAGAATGTGTCCCTCCCAAATTGGGGTGCTCCTGGGATGGACGGGGGTCTGCATTCTAAGCCCCCCCTTTCCTGGTATCCCTTAGGCTGTCAGGCCATGATCTCAGGGGAACACAGACAGGCCCTAGATAATGTCCAATTCTCAGCTGCATTTGGGAGTTTCCACACAAGAAGAAAAACTGTCAAGAAGGATAGAAACTTTGCTTACTCGTTAGACCGTGCAGAGTATAACAGAATTTATCTCCTCGCTGACATAATATTCTGTGTTTACAATCACCTGCATAACATCGGTAACATTTCAGACCGGCGACTGGATGAAAGAAATAAAAGAGAGGATTCTTACTATGATATTTCTTTGATTTTCGCTTATTATCTGTTAGATATTAGATTATAGGAGAATAAGGTTGGCTGTGAAAATTTTATTAGAAAGATAATAAAATGGTCTGCCAACCAGTCCCACCTTAGCCAAGAAAGGCATCTGGGTGGCTCTGGCCAGTCACTCTTTCTTAGCCCAACCACTTCACTGGGTCGTTCTTCAGGGAAAAATGGTATTTGACACAGAAAAGTGTATTAAGATTGTTTACCATCCTGGGTTATTTATAAAAATAATGAAGGTGAGATTTAAAGAAAACATCTTTTCTTGAACAGGCCATGAATGGTCAGCAGGGAAGAACTTGAGAGGCTGGTCTCCGTTTGGAAGCTAAGAAGGGTTGGGGCTGGTTAATCAATAATAATAATAATAATAATAATAATAATAATAATAATAATAATAATAATAATAATAATAATAATAATAATAATAATAATATAAAGTTGGAAGGGACCTTGGAGGTCATCTAGTCCAACCCCCTGCTCAGGCAGGAAACCCTATACCATTTCAGACCAATGGCTGTCCAGTCTCTTCTTAAAAACTTCCAGTGTCGGAGCATTCACAGCTTCTGGAGACAGGCTGTTCCACTGGTTAGTTGTTCCAACTGTCAGGAAGTTTCTCCTTAGTTCTAGGTTGCTTCTCTCCTTGACTAGTTTCCATCCGTTGCTTCTTGTCCTGCTTTCAGGTGCTTTGCAGAATAGCTTGACTCCCTCTTCTTTGGGGCAGCCCCTGAGATATTGGAACACTGCTATCATGTCACCCCTCACCCTTCTCTTCATTAAACTACACATACCCAATTCCAGCAACCGTTCCCTATATGTTTTAGCCTCCAGCCCCCTAATCATCTTGGTTGCTCTTCTCTGTACCCTTTCTAGAGTCTTGACATCTTTTTTACATCGTGGTGACCAAAACTGGATGCCGTATTCCAGGTGTGGCCTCACCAAAGCATTGTGGTATTAGTACTTCACTTGATCTTGATTCTATCCCTCTGTTAATGCAGCCTAGGAGGGGAGACCTCCCTAGGTTGTAGGCTAGGCTGTGGAGTCTGAGAAATTGCAGCAGTGTTGACCGATCTCAGGTGGATGTGAAGGAAAATCCGTGCTTGACATGAAGGAGGCAGCTCTGCTCCCCTTTGGTTGCACCATCGAAAACGCAGAATGTCAGCAAAGCCGGAGGGAGGCGGGGGGGGGGGGGCAAAGAGAAGGAAACATTTTTCCTCTCACTCCAAAGAGTATTTCCATGGCAGAATTCACTACGCAAAGAACCTCTACTTTCAGAGGCAGTCTACCCCAGAATAACAGCTGGGCCAACCGCTGTCTCAGCTATGGGCTTCTCTCCCAATGGAGACCCCCTCTTTCCTTTTAAAGGCTACCAGGGACCCTCCCTATGCAGAGCAGAACAGGGAGAATGTCCCACTGCCAGAATGGAGCACAACTCCTTCAAATACCACACTTTGCTCCAATCCCTCAGTCTGTCTTTGATCATTGCCCAAAATCAAAGGTTCATGAGCCTACCTAGGTCCTCGCACATGAATGCCACCACCAACATCACAAACAGCAAAGCTTTCATCTTGCAATCTTTTCTGCAGCCTTCAAAGTGCAGTCCAGGATGGGAGAAGGCAGTTGTGTGTATATATATATACATACACACACACCTCCGCCCCACCTTGTGGTGGCTGGAGATCCAGATTCAAGAGAGAAGAGTGGGGAGACTTGGGAAAGAAGGGAGGGGTAGGGGGGTGATCTCATGTTCCCCACTACACAAAGGGTTATCGGTTTGATAAGATAAGGTTTATGGCCAAGATTTCAGTAGACAGCAGGCAAGAGAACACCCTGCCTGCTTAAATGGTTCCGTTCTGGCTGTTGTTCTTATGCTTGCCTTGTCCCTGCAGATCAGGAAACACTTTCCATGCACAAGAGAATCAGGTTTTCCTTCCATTCCATGCTCAGATAATTTTATGTCACCTGCTAAAAAAGGCTCTGCAGGAAAGCAGTCATAATTAGAGAGAACCTGACAGGTGGTCGATTGGTGCTTTCTCCCTGACTCGTAGGAGAATACTTTTGATCATCTACAAATCTGATCAATTTCTGTGCTATTTATTTTAATTTAATTCCATTTATGTCCCGCCCTTCTCCGAAGACTCAGGGCGGCTTACAAGCTTAGCAATAGCCTTCATTCTATGTATATGCCTGCTTATTAGGGCTTTCACACACACCCCCAAGCGGCATTATTACAAAGTCAGCTTATTGCCCCCAACAATCTGGGTCCTCATTTTACCTACCTCGGAAGGATGGAAGGCTGAGTCAACCTTGAGCCTGGTGGGATGCGAACCTGCACTAATTGCAGGCAGCTGGTGTTACTTAAGGAGGCATTAGCCCACTGCTCCACCAAGGCTATTCCCTCATCTAGATGGTTAATGAAGATATTGAAGAGTCCTGGGCCTAGAACACAACCTTGTAGGACAGGGGTCTTCAAACTTGGCCCTTTTATGACTTGTGGACTTCATCTCCCAGAATTCCTCAGCCAGCAATGCTGGCTGAGGAATTCTGGGAGCTGAAGTCCACAAGTCATAAAAGGGCCAAGTTTGAAGACCCCTGTTGTAGGAGCACACTGCTTCCTTCCCTCCATGTGGATGTAGTTCCATTGAGGACTACATGTTGAGTACGGTTTGTCAGCCAGTTACAACCCATCTGGTGGTGCTGCTGTCTACCCCACATTTTTTTTAAGTTTACCAAGAAGTAGCTTGTGTTCTCTTTTGTCAAATGCTTTACCGAAACCCAAGTATACTATGTCCACAGCATTTCGCTGATCCACTAATTTAGTCACTTTATCAAAAAACGAAATAGGAAAATGTTTGGCATGATCTGTTTTGGAGAATGCCATGTTGGCTTCTGGTTATAACTTAATTTGAAATGTCTCTTGGGGATATGCAGCAGCTCAAACTATGTACAGTAACGTGAACCAAGAAAAAATAATAATAATGTTGGGGCTGCTTTAGTAATCAAAGTAATTTTACTGACCTCTTTGTCTATTATGAAATGTATTTGCTGCCCATCGCAAATCCAACATCTCTGGGCAGATTTACAAGACAGGCAGGGTATATTTCTATTGAGAATAAATTTTAAGTAAGTTGAAATTCTATTTCTTGACCAAAACTACCAAATACCTTGAAAGCCAAATGAAGTTTATTTCAAAAGAGATTAGAAAAACAGCAGTAAAGAAAGGTTTTTAAGAATTGTTTTTGTACCAGTCAAAGTTGGTAAACCATCCGTGCTGTTGAAGCCACTACCAGACTGGTGACGGAGTGCCCCAGATTTCTGGTTTGGGGCGGGCATTAATTTGCTTTCTCTGGGAGAGGAATCTGAGGTAGCAGGCAGTTCATGATTTCAATGAGAGACATGGAGCTGTTCCAGTGTCATGGTTCCAATAGGTGAGACCAGTAGAAATAAGAACTCTGAGGCAATTGCTTTTCTCAAAGAGCAATTTTAATGGCGAGATAATATAGCACGAAGATAGGTGTCAAAGCTGCTAACATCAGATGTTCTTGCTCTGACAACATGTGGAGAGGTAGCTTTGCTTCCTTAAAACTTGTGTGTTACTTTTAGAGTTAGAATTAGTTGATGCTGGGGGAGGGAAAGTAGGAAGAATGTCTCTCAAGGCTGTTTTGAAATAAGAGAAGAGAAGGATTTGGTGGGTTCTTTAACAGGAGGGTAAAGCTTACAATTCAAACTAATTGGAGAATGTGATTTATGACGGTTGAACTGTGTGCTTAGGGGAGGGGAAATCCAGATTTCGGCTTGACCATGTACATGCCGAAGCTATGCTCTTTTGAATAAAGACTCCTTAAGGTAAACAATGCATCGAGGTTCTTTGAAGAATTGCATCTGTTGGAACCATGACAGTAGGTGAAACCAGGTCTAGAAGTCTCCCCCCATGAAAAAAAAAATGTTGCAAAGTAAAAATTAAACTTCCCACCCACTAAATATGTAATGAGTCACATTCTCCAATTAACACCTTTGGCGGGCTCTCTAATGGTAGTTCTAGCCCGCCAAACACTTGAGCAATTTGACCTTGGTTCCCACAAAAAAGTTATTGTTATGACTGAACTAGAAGAATGCTTCTCCCCTCCCCCTTAGTGGTCGCACTAACCAACACACAATCTCATCACCCCATCTTTCTTTTCTTTGAACAACACTGGAACAGCCACTCGAGATTTCACCGGTTGGATAAACTCTCTGGCTAAGGTCTTGTCAATGTACGCCCTGAGTTCATTCAGGTCACGAGGGTCATTGAATGCAGTTTAAGAAAATAATAATATAAATTTATCTCTAAGATGGATTACAAAAGAAAACCAAAACACTTTCAGCCTTCTACTATTCTGGAATTGAACTTTCAAAAAAGGAAAATGGACACGTCATATCAAACACATCCACTACGTTTGAATTTAAATGCAGAAATTTATTCGGTTGCCAAACTAAAGAAAGAGCAGAACAACGCTTGTAGACCAGAGGGAAAGGGAGGGAGGGTGAGGTGTGAAAGAAAGCAGCGGGGTTGAATTATGGACTAAAAAGGCCTTAAATCTGCAAGGATAGTCCATGAGGGTTGACAGCAAAACTCAGAAGGATATTTTATTAAGCCTGGTTGCAAAAGTCAGTTTGGCAACATTCAAGCAACTTTCCGTAGGCCTCTCCAGGACACCATTTAGCACATCCTTTGTCCTTTTGGAATCCTGCAAAGGAAACATAAAGCCAAACATTTACAGTACCAAAGAACGGATGTGCGGTTATTTCTGAACAAAATGGTAAACCAAAACTGAATACGCAGTCATGCATTCCCACACAGCTTGAAGGAAGACCTCCTTCCTCCTCTACTGACTACTCGGCAGTAAAATAGTAAGCAAGAATTCTGGGGAAGGTCCTCCGCCCTTGGATATTTCATGGCTTAATCGGCAAAGTCCAAACTTGGTCATGTTGATTGGAAACCCCCACCTCATCTGGGCTTTTCCTCCTCCCCCTCTCTATAAAGAATGTGCTTCTCCAAAACTGGGGTGCTCCTGGGATGGGCACAGGTCCCCATTTTAAGCCTCTCCTTTCCTGGAAATCACTTAGACTCTCTGGCTATGACCTCAGGAGATCCTGTACAGGGCACCGACAAGCCCTAGATAATGTCCAATCCTCCGCTGCATTTGGGAGTTCTAGTTTCCATCCAAGAAGAAAAAACTGTCAGAAAGGATAGGATTTTTGCTTACCATTTGGTTTAATCAAAGTAACACAGAACTGTTCATTTTCCACACAGTGCATTTTCCAATTACAATAAGCTCGACCACACATGTAACATTTTAGACTCGAGACTGAATGAAAGAAATAAAAGAGAGCAGTCTTACTTTGGTATCTATTTCTTTGATATCATCTTATTATGTATTGGATAATAGATTATCAAAGAATAAGCTAATAATAATAATAATAATAATAATAATAATAATAATAATAATAATAATAATAATAATAATAATAATACGTTGGAAGGGACCTTGGAGGTTATCTAGTCCAACCCCCTGCTAAGGCAGGAAACCCTATACCATTTCAGACAAATGGCTCTCCAGTCTCTTCTTAAAAACTTCCAGTGTTGGAGCATTCACCACTTCTGGAGGCAGGTTGTTCCACTGGTTAGTTGTTCTAACTGAAAGGTAGTTTCTCCTTAGTTCTAGGTTGCTTCTCTCCTTGACTAGTTTCCATCCGTTGCTTCTTGTCCTGCTTTCAGGTGCTTTGGAGAATAGCTTGGCTCCCTCTTCTTTGGGGTAGCCCCTGAGATATTGGAACACTGCTATCATGTCACCCCTCACCCTTCTCTTCGTTAAACTACACATACCCAATTCCAGCAACCGTTCCCTATATGTTTTAGCCTCCAGCCCCCTAATCATCTTTGTTGCTCTTCTCTGTACTCTTTCTAGAGTCTCGACATCTTTTTTACATCGTGGTGACCAAAACTGGATGCAGTATTCCAGGTGTGGCCTTACCAAGGCATTGTAAAGTGGTATTAGTACTTCACGTGATCTTGATTCTATCCCTCTGTTAATGCAGCCTAGCACTGTGTTGGCTTTTTTGGCAGCTGCAGCACACTGCTGGCTCATATTTAAGTGATTGTCCACTAGGACTCCAAGGTCTCTCTCACAGTTACTACTATTGAGCAAGGTACCACCTATACTATACCTGTGCATTTGATTTTTCCTGCCTAAATGTAGAACCTTACTTTTTTCACAATTGAATTTCATTTTGTTAGATAGTGCCCAGTGTTCGAGTCTGTCCAGATCCTCCTGTATCTTAAGCCTATCTTCTGGAGTATTGGCTATTCCTGCCAGCTTGGTGTCGTCTGCAAATTTCATGAGTTCCCCATCTATCCCCTCATCCAAATCGTTGATGAAGATGTTGAAGAGCACTGGGCCCAGAACAGAGCCCTGGGGCACCCCACTACACACTTCCCTCCATGTAGATGCGGTTCCATTGAGGACCACACGCTGAGTACGGCCTGTCAGCCAGCTACGAATCCATCTGGTGGTAATGCTATCTAACCCACATTTTTCTATCTTATCAAGTAGTAGGTTGTGATCTACTTTATCAAATGCCTTACTGAAGTCCAAGTTAATTATATCTACAGCATTCCTCTGGTCCACTAGTTTTGTCACTTGGTTAAAAAATGAAATAAGGTTTGTCTGGCATGATCTGTTTTTGACAAACCCATGTTGGCTTTTAGTGATAACTTTGTTCGCATCAAGGTGTTTGCTGATTTGTTGTTTGATTATCTTTTCCAGAATCTTCCCAGTATTGAGGTCAGGCTGATAGGTCTGTAGTGTCCTGGATCTATTTTTTTCCTTTTTTTGAATATGGGAACTACATCAGCTCTCTTCCAGTCCTCTGGTAGTTCCCCAGTGCTCCAGGATCTTTGAAAAATATAGTTCAGTGGTTCTGAGATCACGTCTGCCAGTTCCTTGAGAACCTTGGGGTGTAATCTATCTGGTCCTGGTGATTTGAACTCGTCTAGGCTGGATAGGTGCTCCCTTACCATTTTCTTGCCTATGTGAAAATTTCACTAGAAAGGTAATTAAACGGTCTGCAGACAAGGACTCTGGGAGTTCCAGTCCAGCCTTAGCCAAGAAAGGCATTTGGGTGACTCTGGGCCAGTCCCTCTTTCTCTCCCTCAACATATTTTACTGGGTCGTTGTTCAGAAATTGTTAAGAAATTATCTGAGTGGGCTCAGAATTTTCAAGAAGTTATAACAATGGATACTTGGGAAAAGATCTGGGTTAGAAATGTAAAATTTACACAGGCCCAAAATTTAAGAGAGAATTTTTATAAAATGTTTTATAGGTGGCATTTAGATCCTAAAAAATTAGCAAGTATGTATCCGAACTGCCACCCCAAATGTTGGAGGTGTGGTTGTGAGGATGCAACGTATTTTCATATATGGTGGACTTGTAAAAAGGTTAAAGCTTTTTGGATTAAAATTTGGTAGAATATGCAAAAGATATTTAAGAAAAGGATAAAGTTCTCTCTGCAATTGTTTTTATTGGGTATTATTACAGATACCACTGTTATAGATACTAAGTTGATGTTGAATTTAATTACGGCAGGGAGACTTTTAGTAGCGCAATATTGGAAGAAGGAAGAACTGCCGACTATAGAAGAATGGACTTTAAAAGTTTCTAACTTGGCGGAAATGGCAAAGATCTCAGCGTATTTGAAAGACCAGTCGCAACAGAGATATATTGTGGAGTGGAGAAGATGGATTGATTACATCCAGAATAAATATGGGACTAAAAAGTTTCACTTAGCATTTGAATAAGTAGCGGATTTATATGATGTATAATTAGTTAGTAGTTATTTTACTAAGAGTTAAAGTGCGATAGAATTTAACATTTTATTGTTGTTTGCATATTTTAGATTATGTTTGTTTGTATTTTTATACCCTGTATTCAGCTCTGGGAAGTCGGGGAGGTTTGTATTCAAAAACCTATTGTAAAACTTTTCAATAAAAAAAAAGAAATATACAGCAATATCGATCAATATCAGGTGGATGCCAAGGAAAGTCCGTGCTTGACTTGAAGGAGGCATCTCTGATCCCCTTTGGTTGCACCATCGCAAACGCTGAATGTCAGCAAAGCCGGAGACAGGCAGATGGGAGGGCAAAGAGAAGGAAACGTTTTTCTTCTAGCTCCCAAGAGTATTTCAATGGCAGAATACACTACGCAAAGGAACCTCTACTTTCAGAGGCAGTCTACCCTAGAACAACAGCTGGGCCAGCCACTCTCCAGATATGGGCTTCTCCTCTTTCCCCCTCAAGGCTCCCAGGGACCCTCTCTATGCAAAGCATAACAGGGAGAAAGTCCCACCACCAGAATAGAGCACAACTGCCTTGAATAGCACACTTCACTCCGATACGTCAGTCTTCATTTGTCTCACTGTATTTCCACTCTGGGTGACCTGTTTCTCACCAGTCAGCTTCCTGGTGCAATTCAAGGTGTTTGGGGGTCCCTTAAAAGCCCTTCATGATAGGGGTCCAGGTTCCTCACTCCACTGGGATTGGCCCGTCCCATTCGTGCCAGCAGAGGAGGTGTGCTGAGGGTCCCATCAGCCTGACTATTCCAGCTGGAGGGTCCAGGAGGAGAAGCTTCTCTGCTGTGGCTCCTGCCTTCTAGAATATCCTGCCCCCCAAAGTGAGGTGGGCCAAAACCCGTGCTATCTTTTTGTAAGGGCCTAAAGACGGGGCTGTGCCAGTCTGCTTGGGGCCCCAGTGGGGGAAATCACGCAATGGAGGTGCTTGATTGAGTAATAACAGATCCCACTTCGACCCCACTCCATTCCCGCCCTCCCCATCTTTCTTTGGTCTTAACTTTTTATGTTTTAACTAAGATTATAATGTAAGCCACACCCGGAGTTACCCTAGGGTAAGATGGGCAGCCAATCAGTTTTATATAAAAAAAATAAAGAATAAAATCCTCAACCAGCAACAAAGCCTACCTGGGTCCTCGCACATGAAGGCCACCAACAGCAACGTGAATAGCAAAGCTTTCATCTTGCACTCTCTTCTGCAGCCTTCAAAGTGCAGTCCGGGATGGGAGAAGGCAGTTCTATATATACCACTGCCCCAGCTTGTGGGGGCGGGTGATCCAGATCCAAGAGGGAAGAACAGGAAAACTTGGGGAAGAAGGGAGGGGTAGCCCACTACCAAAAGATGAAGAACCAACTGGTCCCTGTCTTAAAGAAAGCAGCTACCATACCACGTTCAAAAGGTGGGCTCCTGGACAATTGCCATCTCCTCCTGAACTTATAAACGGTAGCACAACCTGTGCAGAGTACAAAATTATACCAAGCCCAAATATCGTATGAACTCCCTACGAGAGGAGAAGTGAACTGAGCTGATTGCTGATCAAACTTGAATGATTTGTGCTTTTAGGTTCAATCCCAAACATGCTGCCTAAGTATGTTTGACAAGAGAAGAAGGGGATGACAGAGAATGAGGTGCCTGGATGGAGTCCCTGAAGCAGGAGGCATGAGCTTAAATGGACTCCAGAAGATGGTAGAGGGCAAGAAGGCCTGGAGGAACATTGTCCATGGGGTCGCGATGGGTCGGACACGACTTCGCATCTAACAACAACAACAAAGTATGTTTGGGGACTGTAAGCTTTCTCCGCTTGGTTTGAAAAGCTGAGTTTTATGGCCAAGATGTTCAGTAGATAGCAGGCAAGAGAACACCCTGCTTAAATGATTCCATTCTGGTTGTTCTTTCTATGCTTGAAGTGTCCCTGCAGAGGTTCTCCTGATCAGGACAGGTAACATGGTCCTTGCTAGAGAGAGTAAGGTTTTCCTTCCATCCCATGCTCAGATAATTTTATGTTGCCTGCTAAAAAAAGGGTCAGCACGAAAACAGCCACTATCAACTGATATTTCAACCCTGAGCTACACATCGGAGTGTTGAAGTGTTGTGCTGGAGGAACACAGACAGAAAAGAACTGGATGAATTCTAGGATGCCAAAGAAGTTGATCATTGCCACAATGAGTGAGATGCTCACACACAACAAGAAAAGCTTCGCCTTGAACCTATAGCATGAGCTTCTCTTTCAAGCTTGGTTGAGCTTGGAGGTACACCAAGTCTGGCAATTAAAGCATAATGCCCTTCCATATAATTCTTTCCCAAATCCTGTTAGATATTCAGCCAGCTTGAAACACCAAAATTCAGGTGGGGGAGAGGTGTTAGGGAGGATCAGAAACAGACGTAGCCAGGTTGGCCCACCCCAGAGTCAGACTGATCAGCAGAGTAGGTGCAGCGGTTGCTGACGTTTGGATGGCTTGCTCCTTCAGGGGATCCATGTTGCATTCCAGGACTCCCCACTTCTCCCTCTGGTTCCACCTCAGTTATGAAGGAAAAGTCCAGAGAGTCCATGTGAGGGCTGGCTTGGCCGCAAGTTTGAGGACCTTGGGAGGGACTTATGACACAGTCCTCACTTTGTGGCTATTCTGGAAACCTTTTCCTGAGCTGATCAATGTGTCCTCTGACAACTCGCCCTCCCTCGAACCCCACTTCATAAGACAGGGGTCCGGATGCCTTGGTAATTTGACCAGGAACCCACAGATTCACATGACCATAGTTCCTGGCCCAAACCCAATCACCCATGTGCAGCCCCCTCAGGGGTTTTGGTTGAGAGGCTTCTGCTGCCACTCTATCTGGATGCAACCTGTCCAGTTTAGTGATCAAACGCCTCCCCCAACATGGTTCTGCAGGACTTTTGCCTGTAGCAGTGCAGGGCATAGAATGCTGGCAGAGTAGAAAATCTGCCAATCTGTGATGCCAGTCACCTGTGACAATGCGCTTGAGTGATTCCTTCATTGTCCTCACCATGCGTTCAGCTTGACCGTTAGAAGATGGATGAAAATGCGCAGACATCGCATGTCTGATGAGATTAGCTCTAAGGAAGGCCTGAAATTCAGCAGCAGTGAATTGGGCTCCATTGTCTGAAACTAAGACATCTGGCAACCCATGTGTGGCAAAGAGTTTTCTCAGCACCTGGATGGTCCTAGCAGTAGTCATGTTAGGGACTGGAATTACTTCCAGCCATTTGGAGTGGCTATCCACTACTATAAGGAAGAGCTGTCCCTGAAAGGGCCCAGCGTAGTCTATGTGAATCCTAGACCAGGGAGTGTGCATTTCCTCCCACCTGTGAATTGGAGCCTGTGGCATTTCGGGCCTAGATTGCTGGCATGTATAACAACCATGGACTTGTGCCTCGATGTCCTTATCAAGGCCAGGCCACCAAAGGTAGCTTCTAGCTAAAGCTTTCATTCTGACTGTCACTGCACTTTTTTTTTAGTTCATCAGAAAAGTTCATTTCTAACTGTACATTTCCCCTGCTTTCTGCACCTGTGGTGATATCTTATCATGTAACCATAGTGACCCTCATATGTGCAGCTATGTTATGGTTTCAGACTGTTTTGTGCGCATGCCTAGAAAAAGTTTCTCACAGTTATTCTTTTATTTTCTTTCACTTTGCTGTTACTGTCTGTTATGTTAGGATGTAGTCAGCTAGCTCTCTTTATAATATATATTTAGTTTTTGTAATTAAAAGATATTTAGTAAGATTATGCATCGTGTTTTATTTCCTTCCTTCATGCACATCATGCATCCTCTGAAGCACAGTTCTTCGCCCTCTACTAAGGTGATTTATACCTTAACACTGACAATGCCTGGATGGCCTTCATGTAATGACTGTAAAACCTTGTCTCTTAGGGAAGGGGGAATTATGGCTCTGTTTCCCCATAAAATGCACCCCTTGTGGGCAGATAACTCATGCCTTCTGATATAATAGTTTTGAAATTCAGAACCTGGGCTTTTATCCAACCAGCCCATGTATACCCATGACAATACTCTACTAAGTATTTTATCTGTGGCAGTTTCAGCAGCAATGTCCCCCACATGGAGGGACAAAGAAGAGGAAGTCAAGCTATTCTCCAAAGCTCTTGAAGGCAGGAGAAGAAGCAACGGATGGAAATTAACCAAAGAGAAAAGCAACCTAGAACTAAGCAGAAGTGCCTCCAGAAGCTGTGAATGCTCCAACACTGGAAGGTTTAAGATTTAAGTTTTAAGAAAAAAATTGGATAAACATTTGTCTGAAGATCCCTTCCACCATCATTCTATTCTATTCTAACTTAGATGTAGAGCTGATAACTCCCAGAAGTACCCTTTGGTAAGATGGGCAGACAATAAGTTTTATAAATAAATACATAATAAAATCCTCAATCGAGACCAAAGGTTCATGAGCCTACCTTGGTCCTTGAACATGAGTGCCACCAATAACCTTTCATCTTGCAATCTCTTCTGCAGCCTTCAAAGTGCAGTCCAGGATTGGAGAAGGAAGTTATATGTACATATACCACTGTCCCAAATCCCAGATCCAGGTTAAAGAGAGAAGAGCGGGGAGACATGGGAAAGAAGGGAGGGGGAAGGGGTGTGTGATCTCAGGTTCCCCACTACACAAAGGGAAATTGGTTTAATAAGATAAGGTTTATGGCCAAGATGTTGAGTAGATAGCAGGCAAGAGAACACCCTGCTTCAATGGTTGCGTTCTGGGTGTTCTCTATATCCTTGCGGTGTCCCTGCAGAGGTTTCCTGATCAGGCTAGGTAACACTCTCCATGCAGGAGAGAGTGAGGTTTTCCTTCCATTTCATGCTCAGATAATTTTATATCACCTGCTAAAAGAAGCCATGATTAGAGAGAGTTGGTTGATTGTTGCATTCTCTTAGACCCCATAGGAGAATTATTTTGATCATCTACAAATCTGGTTAATTTCTGTGCTATTCGTTCATCTAGATGGTTAATGAAGATATTGAAGAGTATTGGGCCTAGAACATAACTTTGTAGGAACCCACTGCTTCCTTCCCTCGGTGTGGATGTAGTTCCGTTGAGGACTACACTTTGAGTATGCTTTATCAGCCAGTTACAAATGGTGCTGGTGCTGTTTATCCCACACTTTTTAAGCTTTCCAAGAATTAAATGGTGTTCTCTTTTGTCAAACACTTTACTGAAATGCAAGTATCCACAGCATTTCACTGATCCACTAATTTGGTCACTTTACCAAAAAACAAAATAAGAAAGTGTTTGGCATGATCAGTTTTGGAGAAGGAAACAGCAGTAAAGAAAGGTTTTAAGAACCATTTCTGTACTAAGGTGTTAGTTATGACTTACAAAGCCCTTCATGGCATGGGTCCGGATTACCTACGGCAACACCTGCGGCCGGCGTCAACTTCCCTCCGTCCAGTGCGCTCCCACAGAGAGGGCCTCCTCAGGGTGCCGCCGATCAAAGAATGCCGATTGGTGACCCCCAGGGGGAGAGCGTTCTCTGTGGGTGCGCCAGACCTTTGGAACCGCTTGCCGGTTGAGCTCCGGATGGCCCCCGACCTTCGCTCCTTCCGGCGCGATCTCAAAACATTCTTTTTCGAACAAGCTGGCCTGGACTGACGGGATGGGGTTGGGTTGGGTTTTTAAAGCTAGTTTTAACTTTAATATGTATTGATTTTATGGGCATGATGTTTAATGGCTTTTTAATTTTTGTATTCGATTTTTATTGTGTATTGCCCTGTTCACCGCCCTGAGTCCTTCGGGAGAAGGGTGGTATAGAAATCAAATTATTAAACTAAATTAAATTAAATTAATCAAAGTTGGTAAACCATCCGTGCTGTTGAAGCCACTACCTGGTTGGTGACGGAGTTTTCCCAGATTGATGGTTCTGGGGGGGACATTACTTTGCTTTTTCTGGGAGGGGGATCCAAGGTGGAAGGGAGTTCATGGTTGACCATGGAGCTAACCCCGGTTATCCAGAGCCTGATTCTGGACCATGGTCGAACTACACCTTTGCTGTTCCTGTAGGAACCGTGGGGAGGAACTGGGTGCAGAGTGGGGCCATGCAGGACACAAAGGACAGCTGTGGTTGGAGAGGAGAGTTGCCTCCCCAGCATCAGAGGCCACTCCATGCTCCGCCCAGCAGTGCCACGTCCAATGGGAAGGCAGAGGCCCACTTCTTCGCACAGGGATTGGATTTTGTGACAGCACTTCCATTGCCACCATTGCAAATTGTATCCTGCCTGCCCCAGCTCTTCACCCAGATCCTCTGAGATGATGCGGTGTTGTGGGGAAGAGCTGGATACAGAGCAGGGTCAGGCAGGACACAATGGGTGCCCATGGTGGGACAAGCACATTGCCTCCCCAGCACCAGAGCCCACTCCCTGATCCGCCCAGCAGTGCCACATCCAATGGGAAGGCAGAGACTCACCTCTTGGCACATAGATTGGATGCCGGGATGCCTGGATAATTGTCCCATGCTGCTTCAGTTAGTGGAGAAAGCAATCAAATTGACATATATGTCTGTTTTTAGGGCAGTGCATATTACACCACTGCTCCCCCAGCTGCTTTGTTTGCCAGTTTGCTTCCTGGTCCAGTTCCAGGTTTTGGTTCTCTCCTTTATAAAGCCCAGCAGGGAGATGGACCAAGCTATCGGTGGGACTCTCTCCCCCTAGTTACTGTACAGCATCCGACCCCATTAGAAGTTTAGTAAGTGTTCAAATCTAGAACTGGAATACGCATAAAGGAGATTATGCTGAGTCCTGTCCAGGATAGGAAAGGATTGGAGCAGGAGTCCAACTTCTAGGTCTTCCTCTGAACCACGCTGCTTCTAAAGGAAAATGACGTATTTATGCACCGTCTGAGATGGGCGTCTAAGGCAGACCTGCAGCCATTGGGGAAGGAAGAGGACTATTGCACATATAATCTGCTTGACCTGAGAGGGTAAACCAGCTGGAAAGGGGCCAACTTAGAAATCTCTTTTTTCATTTCAATCCTTCTCTCTTCTTTGCCCATGGTGATGGATTAAGGTTCTCTCCAGACCATGTTTAGCAGAGCTCCTGATTGAGGGATTCTCCTTCTGTTTCAATCTCCTGGATCTCTTTAAGGAAGGACAGGGAATGACACTGATTTTCAATGTGTTTTCCTATCATTTGTCACAGAAAGCCCACGCATGCTCATCACTCTTGCCCGGTTAAGAAAAAAAACAATAATTAAAAATTTATCAGTAAGATGGACTACAAAAAACAAACAAAAAACCAAAAAACCTTTTGGCCTTCTAACTATTTGGTAATAGAACTTTCAAAAAAAGGGTAAGAGACACCTCATAACAAACACATCCACTACACTTGAATTTCAATGCAGAAATTTATTCAGTTGCCAAACTAAAGAAAGAGCAGAACAAGGATCGTAGACCAGGGGGAAAGGGAGAGAGGGTGAGGTGTCAAAGAAAGCAGAGGGGGTTGAATTATGGACCGTCAAGGCCACAAGCCTAACTCTGCAAAGGATGGTCCATAATGGATGACAGCAAAACTCAGAAGGATATTTTATTAAAGATTGTTGCAATAGTCCGTCGTGCAACATTGAGGCTTTCCGAAGCTCTGTTCAGGGCACATTTGAGCACATCCTTTCTTTTTTTGGACTGTGGGAAAGAAAACACAAAACAAAACATTTACAGTAGCAAAGATTTGATCTGTGGTTGTTTCTGAACAAAACGGTAATCCCACACTGGAGACACAGTAGGTGTATCTCCACACAGCGTGAAGGTGGACCTCCTTCCTCTTCTACTGACTACTCGGGAGTAAAATAGTAAACAAGCATTCTGGGGAAAAGTCCTCCTCCCTTGGATATTTCATGGCTTTATCTCCAAGTTCCAAACTTGATGACCGCCACAGGAAACCTCCACCTCCCCCAGCCTTTTCCTCCGCCCCACTTTCTATAAAGAATGTGCCCCTCCCAATTTGGGCTGCTCCCGGCATGGGCAGGGCTCCCCATTCTAAGCCCCCCCCTTTTCTGGCATCCCTTAGACCAGGGGTAGGCAACCTTGGCTCTTTTATGACGGGTGGACTTCAACTCCCAGAATTCCTGAGCCAGCATGGCTCAGCTTGGAAACCTCTCCCTTTCCCCACAGCATGGCTGGCTCAGGAATTCTGGGAGTTGAAGTCCACGAATCATGAAGGGGCCATAGATTCCCCAATGCCGGCTCAGGAATTCTGGGAGTTGAAGACCACGAGTCATAAAAGAGCCAAGGTCGCCTACCCTTGCCTTAGATTGTCTGGCCGTGATCTCAGGGGATCCCAGACAGGGCACAGAAAGATCCTAGTTGATCTGGAATCCTGAGCCTCATTTGGGACTTCTAGTTTCCCTACAGGAAGAAAAACTGCCAGAAAGCATTGGAACTTTTCTTACTGTTGCGTGTAGTCACAGTATAACAGAACTTTTCTTCTTTCAAACAATGCCTTTTCCATTGACAAGTTAATTCACCACATGTGTAACATTTTAGACTCGTGACTGAATGAAAGAAATAAAAGAGAGCAAACTTACTTTGTTATTTATTTCTCTGATCTTGTCTTATTATGTATCGGATAATAGATTATCGAAGAATAAGGTGGGCTGTGAAAATCTCACTAGGAAGATAATGAAACCGTCTGCAGACCAGGAGTCTGTGAGTTCCAGTCCAGCTTTAACCAAGAAAGGCATTAGGGGGGCCCTGGGCCAGTCCCTCTTTCTTTCCCCCAACATATTTTACTGGATCGTTGTTCAGAAATTGTTAAGAAAGTACAGCAATGACAACCAATCTCAGGTGGATGTCAAGGAAAATCCGTGCTTGACTTGAAGGAGGCATTTCTGATCCCCTTTGGTTGCACCATCACAAACGCTGAATGGTCAGCAAAGCCGGAGGGAAGCAGAGGGAGGGCGGAGAGAAGGAAACATTTTTCCTCTCGCTCCCAAGACCGAGTGGCTATGGATAGCGGCATCTCGTACTGTCCAACAGGTTCCATCTCTTCTGATGGGGGGGGGGGCAGCTATTGCCCCCCTCAGAAAGGGCCTGCAACTTGGGTGTCCTCCTGGATTCACGACTTAATTTGGAAGATCATCTAACTGCTGTGACCGGGGGGGGGGGCTTTTGCACAGGTTCACCTGGTATGCCAGTTGCGCCCCTTTTTGGACCGAGATGCCCTATGCACGGTCACCCATGTCCTTGTCACCTCTCGCCTGGATTACTGCAATGTTCTCTACATGGGGCTGCCCTTGAAGTGTGCCCGGAGGCTTCAACTGGTGCAAAATGCAGCCGCGCGGGTGCTTATGGGAGTATCTCGATACTCCCATGTTACACCACTCCTGCGCGAGCTGCATTGGCTTCCAGTTGCCCTCCGGGTGAGATTCAAGGTGCTGATAATCACCTTTAAAGCCCTACATGGCTTAGGCCCGGGGTACTTGCGAGACCACCTGCTGCCAATGTCAACCTTCCATCGCCCGGTTCACTCCCACAGAGTCGGCCTCCTCAGGGTGCCGTCGGCCAGGCAATGCTGGCTGGCGACTCCCAGTTGGAGAGCCTTTTCTGTGGGCACACCGACCCTCTGAAACAAACTGCCCCTGGAGCTGCGGATGGCCCCTGACTTTCGGTCCTTCTGCCGTGACCTAAAGACCTGGTTATTCCAACAAGCAGGCCTGGACTGATCATAGTTTTTAAATTTGTTTTTTTACTGGTTTAAATTGTTCTTATTTCTTATATTGTTTAATCCTCTTTTAATTTTTGTATTTTGTATTTATATCTTTTAACTTTTTATTGTTGTGAGCCGCCCTGAGTCCTCAGGGAGAAGGGCGGCATATAAATTTAATAAACCTTAAACCTTATTTCCAAGGCAGAATTCACTACACAAAGAACCTCTACTTTCAGAGGCAGTCTACCCTAGAATAACAGCTGTGCCAACCACTGTCTCAGCTACGGGCTTCTCTCCAAATGGAGAGTTCCTCTTTCCACTCAAGGCTCCCAGGGACCCTCCCTATGCAGAGCAGAACAAGGAGAAAGTCCCACCGCCAGAATGGAGCACAATTGCTTCTAATACCAACCTTCCCTCTGTCCCCTCAGTCTGTCTTTGATCATCACCCAAAATCAAAGGTTCATGAGCCTACCTGGGTCCTCGCACACGAATGCCACCAACAGCAACACAAATAGCAAAGCTTTCATCTTGCAATCTTGCAATCTCTTCTGCAGTCCAGGGTGGGAGAAGGCAGTTATATATACACCTCTGCCCCACCTTATGGGGGCTGGAGATCCAGGTTCAAGAGAGAAGAGAGGGGAGACTTGGGAAAAAAGGGAGGGGTAGAGGTGTGATCTTGTTTTCCCCACTACACAAAAGGAAATCAGTTTGATGAGCTGAGGTTCAAGGCCAAGATGTTCAGTAGATAGCAGGCAAGAGAACAGCCTGCTTAAATGGTTGCGTTCTGGCTGTTCTCTATGCTTGAGGTGTCCCTGCAGAGGTTTCCTGATCAGGCTAGGTCACACTGTCCAGTGAGATTTTCCTCCCATCCCACGCTCAGATAATTTTATGTTGCCTGCTAAAAAGAAGGCTCTGCAGGAAAACAGCCACAATCAGAGAGAAGAATCAGATGGGGAAGTTCAAGATGATCTCAAAGAACTTAGGCCATTAAAAGCAATGACTGTGGAGCCAACATTGACAAGTTGGTTGATTGGGGCCTTCTCTTAAACCCCATAGGAGAATTATTTTAATTGGCCACAAAGTCACCTGCCTCAGAAGTAGCCCCAGGCTGACATAGTTCCTTTTCAAGGAGGTCAAACTCTTTCAAGCTCTGGACCTAGAACATAACCTTGCAGGACCCCACTGCTTCCTTCCCTCCGTGTGGAGGTAGTTTCCGTTGAGGACTACACATTGAGTATCATTTATCAGCCAGTTACAAACCCATCTAGTGTTGTTTATCCCACACTTTTTAAGCTTACCAAGAAGTAGGTTGTGTTCTCTTGTGTCAAACGCTTTACTGAAATCCAAGTATGCTACATCCACAGCATTTTGCTTTATCAAAATACAAAATAAGAAAATCTTTGGCATGATCAGTTTTGGAGAAAGAAAGAGCATTAAAGAAAGGTTTTAAGAACTGTTTCTGTACTAATCAAAGTTGGTAAACCATCCGTGCTGTTGAAGCCACTACCTGGTTGGTGACGGAGTTTTCCCAGGTTTAAACTGGGAAAATATCTGACCTGAGAGTGTAAACCAGCTCAAAAGGGGCCAGCTTAGAAATCTCTTTTTGGATTGCAATCCTTCTCTCTTCTTTGGCCATGGTGATGGATCAAGGTTCTCCCAAGACCATGTTTAGCAGAGCTCCTGATTGAGGGATTCTCCTTCTGTTTTAATCTCCTGGATCTCTTTAAGGAAGGACATGGAATGCCGCTCATCTTCAATGTGTTTTCCTGTCATTTCTCACAGAAGGGCCATGCATGCTCGACACTCTGACCCCGCTTAAGAAAAATAATAATGAAAATATATCAGATGGATTACAAGATGTATTACAAAATAACAAACAAACAAACAAACCTTCAGCCTTCTACCATTCCACAACTGAACTTTCAAAAAACGAAAATGGACACGTCCCACCGAACACATCCACTGCGCTTGAATTTAAATGCAGAAATTTATTCAGTCACCAAAGTGCAAAAAGAGCAGAACAACACTTGTAGACAAGGGGGAGAAGGAAAGAGGGCGAGGTGTCCAAAGAAGCCAAGGGGTTGAAGTATGGACCGTAAAGGCCACAAGCCTAAATCTGCAAAGGATGGTCCATGATGGATGATAGCAAAACTCCAAGGGATATTTTAATATAGCTAGTTGCAAAAGTCAGTTCTGCAACATTCCACCGGCTTTCCGAAGACCTCTTCAGGGCACCTTCAAGCACATCCTTTGTTCTTTTGGACCACTGCCAACGAAACATAAAGCAAAACATTTACAGTGCCAAAGAATTGATGTGCGGCTATTTCTGAACAAAAAAGGTAAGCCCACACTGGACACACAGTCATGTATTCCCACACTGCATGAAGGCAGACGTCCTTCCTCCTTTACTGATTACTCGGGAGTAAAATAGTAAGCAAGCATTTTGGGGAAGGCCCTCCTCCCTTGGATGTTTCATGGCTTAATCTGTAAGGTCCAAACATGGTGCTGTCCTTAGGAAACCCCCAGCTCTCCCAGCCTTTTCCTCTTCCTTTCTTTCTGTAAAGAATGTGCCTCTGCCAATCTGGAGAGCGCCTGAGATGGGCAGGGCTCCCCATTCTAAGCCCCCCTTTTCCTGGCATCCCTTAGACCAGGGGTAGGCAACCATGGTTCTTTTATGACTCGTGGACTTCAACTCCCAGAATTCCTGAACCAGCATGGCTCAGCTTGGAAACCTCTCCCTTTTCCATCAGCATGGCTGGCTCAGGAATTCTGGGAGTTGAAGTCCATGAGTCATAATAGAGCCAAGGTCGCCTACCCCTGGCTTAGACTGTCTGACCATGACCTCAGGGGATCCCAGACAGGGCACACAAAGGTTCTAGTTGATTTGGAATCCTGAGCCTCATTTGGTTTTAGTTCTAGTTTCCATACAAGAAGAAAAACTTTAAGAAAGGATAGGAACTTTGCTTACCAAATTTATTATACACAGTATAGCAGATATTTTCATCTTTCAAACATGGTGTTTTCTGATTACAAAAAAATTCACCACACGTGTAACATTGTAGACTCTTGACTGAATGAAAGAAATAAAAGAGAGCAAACTTACTTTGGTATTTATTTCTTTGATCTCGTCTTATTATGTATTGGATCATAGATTATCGAAGAACAAGGTGGGCTGTGAAAATCTCACTAGGAAGACTCCTGCAAACCAGGAGTCTGTGAGTTCCAGTCCAAACTTATCCAAGAAAGGCATTAGGGGGGCTCTGGGCCAGTCCCTCTTTCTTTCCCCCAACATATTTTACCAGATCGTTGTTCAGAAATCGTTAAGAAAGTACAGCGATGTCAACCAATCTCAGGTGGATGTCAAGGAAAATCCGTGCTTGACTTGAAGGAGGCATCTCTGATCCCCTTTGGTTGCACCATCGCAAACGCTGAATGGTCAGCAAAGCTGGAGGGAAGCAGAGGGAGGGCAAAGAGAAGGAAACATTTTTCCTATCACTCCCAAGAGGATTTCCATGGCAGAATTCACTGCCTGACCTCAGAATTCACTATGCAAAGGAACCTCTACTTTCAGAGGCAGTCTACCCCAGAATGCCAGTCCAGACCTGCCAAGATTTTACAACCATTTGTCTGAAGATCTCTTCCACCTTTATTCTATTCTATTCTATTCTATTCTATTCTATTCTATTCTATTCTATTCTATTCTATTCTATTCTATTCTATTCTATTCTATTCTATTCTATTCTATTCTATTCTATTCTATTCTATTCTATTCTATTCTATTCTATTCTATTCTATTCTATTCTATTCTATTCTATTCTATTCCATTCCATTCCCTTCCCTTCCCTTCCCTTCCCTTCCCTTCCCTTCTTCATTCTATTCTATTCCATTCCATTCCATTCCATTCCATTCCATTCCATTCCATTCCATTCCATATTGTCTTTTCTATTCTATTCTATTCTATTCTATTCTATTCTATTCTTTTCCGTTCCATTCCGTTCCATTCCATTCCATTCCATTCCATTCCATTCCATTCCATTCCATTCCATTCTATTCTATTCTATTCTATTCTATTCTATTCTATTCTATTCTATTCTATTCTATTCTATTCTATTCTATTCTATTCTATTCTATTCTATTCTATTCTATTCTATTCTATTCTATTCTATTCTATCTTAGATAAGATGGGCAGCCAAAAAGTTTTATAAATAAATGCATAATAAAATCCTCAACCGAGACCAAAGGTTCATGAGCCTACCTGGGTCCTTGCACATGAATGCCACCAACACCAATACAAATAGCGAAGTTTTCATTTTGCAATCTCTTCTGCAGCCTTCGAAGTGCAGTCCAGGATGGAAGAAGGCAGTTCTACATATATATACACCACTGCCCCACCTTGTGGGGGCTGGAGATCCAGGTTCAAGAGAGAAGAGTGAGGAGACCTGGGAAATAAGGGAGGGGTAGGGGGTGTGATCTCGTTTTCCCCACTGCAGAAAGAAAAATTGGTTTCATAAGCTGAGGTTTATGGCCACGATTTCAGTAGATAGCAGGCAAGAGAACACCCTGCTTAAATAGTTGCATTCTGGGTGTTCTTTCTATGCCTGCCATCTTTCTTTTCTTTGAACAACACTGGAACAGCCACTCGAGATTTCACCGGTTGGATAAACTCTCCGGCTAAGTTCTTATCAATGTACGCCCTGAGTTCTTTCAGTTCACGAGGGTCACTGAATGCAGTTTAAGAAAATAATAAATTTATCTGTAAGGTGGAGTACAACCCCCCCACACACACACCTTCCGCCTTCTACTACTCTGCAATTGAAGTTTCCAAAAAAAAAAGGAAAATGGACACGTCATATCAAACACATCCACTACACTTGAATTTAAATGCAGAAATTTATTCAGTTGCCAAACTAAAGAAAGAGCAGAACAAGGCTTGTAGTCTTGTGGAGGGGGGGGGGACAGGGAGAGAGAGTGAGGTGCGAAAGAAAGCAGAGGGGTTGAATTATGGACCGTAAAGGCCACAAGTCTAAATCTGCAAGGATGGTCCTTGATGAAGGATAGCAAAACTCCGAAGGATATTTCAAATATTGCAATAGTCAGTGGTGCAGCATTCAAAATCCAGGAGGCTGCTCCCTTCATAGCATAATGGAGAACAGCCTTTCTTCATCGCCCGTCCTGGAAAGGAAACATAAAGCAAAACATTTACACGGCCAAAGAGTTGATCTGTGGTTGTTTCTGAACAAAACGGTAAACCCGCACTGGAAACACAGTCATGCATTCCCACACCTTCCTCCTCCACTGACTACTCGGGAGTAAAATAGGAAGCAAGCATTCTGGGGAAGGTCCTCCTCGCTTGGATGTTTCATGGCTTAATCAGCAAGGTCCAAACTTGGTCACGTCCTTAGGAAACCCCCAACTCTCCCAGCCTTTTCCTCCTGCCCCTTTTCTGTAAAGAATGTGTCCCTCCCAAATTGGGGTGCTCCTGGGATGGACGGGGGTCTGCATTCTAAGCCCCCCCCTTTCCTGGTATCCCTTAGGCTGTCAGGCCATGATCTCAGGGGAACACAGACAGGCCCTAGATAATGTCCAATTCTCAGCTGCATTTGGGAGTTTCCACACAAGAAGAAAAACTGTCAAGAAGGATAGAAACTTTGCTTACTCGTTAGACCGTGCAGAGTATAACAGAATTTATCTCCTCGCTGACATAATATTCTGTGTTTACAATCACCTGCATAACATCGGTAACATTTCAGACCGGCGACTGGATGAAAGAAATAAAAGAGAGGATTCTTACTATGATATTTCTTTGATCTTCGCTTATTATCTGTTAGATATTAGATTATAGGAGAATAAGGTTGGCTGTGAAAATTTTATTAGAAAGATAATAAAATGGTCTGCCAACCAGTCCCACCTTAGCCAAGAAAGGCATCTGGGTGGCTCTGGCCAGTCACTCTTTCTTAGCCCAACCACTTCACTGGGTCGTTCTTCAGGGAAAAATGGTATTTGACACAGAAAAGTGTATTAAGATTGTTTACCATCCTGGGTTATTTATAAAAATAATGAAGGTGAGATTTAAAGAAAACATCTTTTCTTGAACAGGCCATGAATGGTCAGCAGGGAAGAACTTGAGAGGCTGGTCTCCGTTTGGAAGCTAAGCAGGGTTGGGGCTGGTTAATCAATAATAATAATAATAATAATAATAATAATAATAATAATAATAATAATAATAATAATAATAATAATAATAATAATAATAATAATATAAAGTTGGAAGGGACCTTGGAGGTCATCTAGTCCAACCCCCTGCTCAGGCAGGAAACCCTATACCATTTCAGACCAATGGCTGTCCAGTCTCTTCTTAAAAACTTCCAGTGTCGGAGCATTCACAGCTTCTGGAGACAGGCTGTTCCACTGGTTAGTTGTTCCAACTGTCAGGAAGTTTCTCCTTAGTTCTAGGTTGCTTCTCTCCTTGACTAGTTTCCATCCGTTGCTTCTTGTCCTGCTTTCAGGTGCTTTGCAGAATAGCTTGACTCCCTCTTCTTTGTGGCAGCCCCTGAGATATTGGAACACTGCTATCATGTCACCCCTCACCCTTCTCTTCATTAAACTACACATACCCAATTCCAGCAACCGTTCCCTATATGTTTTAGCCTCCAGCCCCCTAATCATCTTGGTTGCTCTTCTCTGTACCCTTTCTAGAGTCTTGACATCTTTTTTACATCGTGGTGACCAAAACTGGATGCCGTATTCCAGGTGTGGCCTCACCAAAGCATTGTAAAGTGGTATTAGTACTTCACTTGATCTTGATTCTATCCCTCTGTTAATGCAGCCTAGGAGGGGAGACCTCCCTAGGTTGTAGGCTAGGCTGTGGAGTCTGAGAAATTGCAGCAGTGTTGACCGATCTCAGGTGGATGTGAAGGAAAATCCGTGCTTGACATGAAGGAGGCAGCTCTGCTCCCCTTTGGTTGCACCATCGAAAACGCAGAATGTCAGCAAAGCCGGAGGGAGGCGGGGGGGGGGGGCAAAGAGAAGGAAACATTTTTCCTCTCACTCCAAAGAGTATTTCCATGGCAGAATTCACTACGCAAAGAACCTCTACTTTCAGAGGCAGTCTACCCCAGAATAACAGCTGGGCCAACCGCTGTCTCAGCTATGGGCTTCTCTCCCAATGGAGACCCCCTCTTTCCTTTTAAAGGCTACCAGGGACCCTCCCTATGCAGAGCAGAACAGGGAGAAAGTCCCACCGCCAGAATGGAGCACAACTCCTTCAAATACCACACTTTGCTCCAATCCCTCAGTCTGTCTTTGATCATTGCCCAAAATCAAAGGTTCATGAGCCTACCTAGGTCCTCGCACATGAATGCCACCACCAACATCACAAACAGCAAAGCTTTCATCTTGCAATCTTTTCTGCAGCCTTCAAAGTGCAGTCCAGGATGGGAGAAGGCAGTTGTGTATGTATATATATATATATATATATATATATATATATATATATATATATATATATATATATATATATATATATATATACACACACACACACCTCCGCCCCACCTTGTGGTGGCTGGAGATCCAGATTCAAGAGAGAAGAGTGGGGAGACTTGGGAAAGAAGGGAGGGGTAGGGGGGTGATCTCATGTTCCCCACTACACAAAGGGTTATCGGTTTGATAAGATAAGGTTTATGGCCAAGATTTCAGTAGACAGCAGGCAAGAGAACACCCTGCCTGCTTAAATGGTTCCGTTCTGGCTGTTGTTCTTATGCTTGCCTTGTCCCTGCAGATCAGGAAACACTTTCCATGCACAAGAGAATCAGGTTTTCCTTCCATTCCATGCTCAGATAATTTTATGTCACCTGCTAAAAAAGGCTCTGCAGGAAAGCAGTCATAATTAGAGAGAACCTGACAGGTGGTCGATCTCCCTGACTCGTAGGAGAATACTTTTGATCATCTACAAATCTGATCAATTTCTGTGCTATTTATTTTAATTTAATTCCATTTATGTCCCGCCCTTCTCCGAAGACTCAGGGCGGCTTACAAGCTTAGCAATAGCCTTCATTCTATGTATATGCCTGCTTATTAGGGCTTTCACACACACCCCCAAGCGGCATTATTACAAAGTCAGCTTATTGCCCCCAACAATCTGGGTCCTCATTTTACCTACCTTGGAAGGATGGAAGGCTGAGTCAACCTTGAGCCTGGTGGGATGCGAACCTGCACTAATTGCAGGCAGCTGGTGTTACTTAAGGAGGCATTAGCCCACTGCTCCACCAAGGCTATTCCCTCATCTAGATGGTTAATGAAGATATTGAAGAGTCCTGGGCCTAGAACACAACCTTGTAGGACAGGGGTCTTCAAACTTGGCCCTTTTATGACTTGTGGACTTCAGCTCCCAGAATTCCTCAGCCAGCAATGCTGGCTGAGGAATTCTGGGAGCTGAAGTCCACAAGTCATAAAAGGGCCAAGTTTGAAGACCCCTGTTGTAGGAGCACACTGCTTCCTTCCCTCCATGTGGATGTAGTTCCATTGAGGACTACATGTTGAGTACGGTTTGTCAGCCAGTTACAACCCATCTGGTGGTGCTGCTGTCTACCCCACATTTTTTTTAAGTTTACCAAGAAGTAGCTTGTGTTCTCTTTTGTCAAATGCTTTACCGAAACCCAAGTATACTATGTCCACAGCATTTCGCTGATCCACTAATTTAGTCACTTTATCAAAAAACGAAATAGGAAAATGTTTGGCATGATCTGTTTTGGAGAATGTCATGTTGGCTTCTGGTTATAACTTAATTTGAAATGTCTCTTGGGGATATGCAGCAGCTCAAACTATGTACAGTAACGTGAACCAAGAAAAAATAATAATAATGTTGGGGCTGCTTTAGTAATCAAAGTAATTTTACTGACCTCTTTGTCTATTATGAAATGTATTTGCTGCCCATCGCAAATCCAACATCTCTGGGCAGATTTACAAGACAGGCAGGGTATATTTCTATTGAGAATAAATTTTAAGTAAGTTGAAATTCTATTTCTTGACCAAAACTACCAAATACCTTGAAAGCCAAATGAAGTTTATTTCAAAAGAGATTAGAAAAACAGCAGTAAAGAAAGGTTTTTAAGAATTGTTTTTGTACCAGTCAAAGTTGGTAAACCATCCGTGCTGTTGAAGCCACTACCAGACTGGTGACGGAGTGCCCCAGATTTCTGGTTTGGGGCGGGCATTAATTTGCTTTCTCTGGGAGAGGAATCTGAGGTAGCAGGCAGTTCATGATTTCAATGAGAGACATGGAGCTGTTCCAGTGTCATGGTTCCAATAGGTGAGACCAGTAGAAATAAGAACTCTGAGGCAATTGCTTTTCTCAAAGAGCAATTTTAATGGCGAGATAATATAGCACGAAGATAGGTGTCAAAGCTGCTAACATCAGATGTTCTTGCTCTGACAACATGTGGAGAGGTAGCTTTGCTTCCTTAAAACTTGTGTGTTACTTTTAGAGTTAGAATTAGTTGATGCTGGGGGAGGGAAAGTAGGAAGAATGTCTCTCAAGGCTGTTTTGAAATAAGAGAAGAGAAGGATTTGGTGGGTTCTTTAACAGGAGGGTAAAGCTTACAATTCAAACTAATTGGAGAATGTGATTTATGACGGTTGAACTGTGTGCTTAGGGGAGGGGAAATCCAGATTTCGGCTTGACCATGTACATGCCGAAGCTATGCTCTTTTGAATAAAGACTCCTTAAGGTAAACAATGCATCGAGGTTCTTTGAAGAATTGCATCTGTTGGAACCATGACAGTAGGTGAAACCAGGTCTAGAAGTCTCCCCCCATGAAAAAAAAAATGTTGCAAAGTAAAAATTAAACTTCCCACCCACTAAATATGTAATGAGTCACATTCTCCAATTAACACCTTTGGCGGGCTCTCTAATGGTAGTTCTAGCCCGCCAAACACTTGAGCAATTTGACCTTGGTTCCCACAAAAAAGTTATTGTTATGACTGAACTAGAAGAATGCTTCTCCCCTCCCCCTTAGTGGTCGCACTAACCAACACACAATCTCATCACCCCATCTTTCTTTTCTTTGAACAACACTGGAACAGCCACTCGAGATTTCACCGGTTGGATAAACTCTCTGGCTAAGGTCTTGTCAATGTACGCCCTGAGTTCATTCAGGTCACGAGGGTCATTGAATGCAGTTTAAGAAAATAATAATATAAATTTATCTCTAAGATGGATTACAAAAGAAAACCAAAACACTTTCAGCCTTCTACTATTCTGGAATTGAACTTTCAAAAAAGGAAAATGGACACGTCATATCAAACACATCCACTACGTTTGAATTTAAATGCAGAAATTTATTCGGTTGCCAAACTAAAGAAAGAGCAGAACAACGCTTGTAGACCAGAGGGAAAGGGAGGGAGGGTGAGGTGTGAAAGAAAGCAGCGGGGTTGAATTATGGACTAAAAAGGCCTTAAATCTGCAAGGATAGTCCATGAGGGTTGACAGCAAAACTCAGAAGGATATTTTATTAAGCCTGGTTGCAAAAGTCAGTTTGGCAACATTCAAGCAACTTTCCGTAGGCCTCTCCAGGACACCATTTAGCACATCCTTTGTCCTTTTGGAATCCTGCAAAGGAAACATAAAGCCAAACATTTACAGTACCAAAGAACGGATGTGCGGTTATTTCTGAACAAAATGGTAAACCAAAACTGAATACGCAGTCATGCATTCCCACACAGCTTGAAGGAAGACCTCCTTCCTCCTCTACTGACTACTCGGCAGTAAAATAGTAAGCAAGAATTCTGGGGAAGGTCCTCCGCCCTTGGATATTTCATGGCTTAATCGGCAAAGTCCAAACTTGGTCATGTTGATTGGAAACCCCCACCTCATCTGGGCTTTTCCTCCTCCCCCTCTCTATAAAGAATGTGCTTCTCCAAAACTGGGGTGCTCCTGGGATGGGCACAGGTCCCCATTTTAAGCCTCTCCTTTCCTGGAAATCACTTAGACTCTCTGGCTATGACCTCAGGAGATCCTGTACAGGGCACCGACAAGCCCTAGATAATGTCCAATCCTCCGCTGCATTTGGGAGTTCTAGTTTCCATCCAAGAAGAAAAAACTGTCAGAAAGGATAGGATTTTTGCTTACCATTTGGTTTAATCAAAGTAACACAGAACTGTTCATTTTCCACACAGTGCATTTTCCAATTACAATAAGCTCGACCACACATGTAACATTTTAGACTCGAGACTGAATGAAAGAAATAAAAGAGAGCAGTCTTACTTTGGTATCTATTTCTTTGATATCATCTTATTATGTATTGGATAATAGATTATCAAAGAATAAGCTTATAATAATAATAATAATAATAATAATAATAATAATAATAATAATAATAATTAATAATAATAATAATAATAATAATAATAATAATAATAATAATAATAATAATAATAATAATAATAATAATAATAATAATAATAATAATAATAATAATACGTTGGAAGGGACCTTGGAGGTCATCTAGTCCAACCCCCTGCTAAGGCAGGAAACCCTATACCATTTCAGACAAATGGCTCTCCAGTCTCTTCTTAAAAACTTCCAGTGTTGGAGCATTCACAGCTTCTGGTGGCAAGGAGTTCCACTGGTTAGTTGTTCTCACTGAAAGGTAGTTTCTCCTTAGTTCTAGGTTGCTTCTCTCCTTGACTAGTTTCCATCCGTTGTTTCTTCTCCTGCTTTCAGGTGCTTTGGAGAATAGCTTGGCTCCCTCTTCTTTGGGGCAGCCCCTGAGATACTGGAAGACTGCTATCATGTCACCCCTCTCCCTTCTCTTTGTTAAACTACACATACCCAATTCCAGCAACCGTTCCCTATATGTTTTAGCCTCCAGTCTCCCAATCATCTTTGTTGCTCTTCTCTGTACTCTTTCTAGAGTCTCGACATCTTTTTTACATCGTGGTGACCAAAACTGGATGCAGTATTCCAAGTGTGGCCTTACCAAGGCCTTGTAAAGTGGTATTAGTACTTCACTTGATCTTGATTCTATCCCTCTGTTAATGCAGCCTAGCACTGTGTTGGCTTTTTTGGCAGCTGCAGCACACTGCTGGCTCATATTTAAGTGATTGTCCACTAGGACTCCAAGGTCTCTCTCACAGTTACTACTATTGAGCAAGGTGCCACCTATACTATACCTGTGCATTTGATCTTTCCTGCCTAAGTGTAGAACCTTACTTTTTTCACCATTGAATTTCATTTTGTTAGATAGCACCCAGTGTTCAAGTCTGTCCAGATCCTCCTGTATCTTAAGCCTATCTTCTGGAGTATTGGCTATTCCTGCCAGCTTGGTGTCGTCTGCAAATTTCATGAGTTCCCCATCTATCCCCTCATCCAAATTGTTGATGAAGACGTTGAAGAGCACTGGGCCCAGAACAGAGCCCTGGGGCACCCCACTACACACTTCCTTCCATGTAGATGCAGTTCCATTGAAGACCACATGCTGAGTACGGCCTGTCAGCCAGCTACGAATCCATCTGGTGGTGATGCTATCTAACCCACATTTTTCTATCTTATCAAGTAGTAGGTTGTGATCTACTTTATCAAATGCCTTACTGAAGTCCAAGTAAATTATATCTACAGCATTCCTCTGGTCCACTAGTTTTGTCACTTGGTCAAAGAATGCAATAAGGTTTGTCTGGCATGATCTGTTTTTGACAAACCCATGTTGGCTTTTAGTGATAACTTTGTTCGCATCAAGGTGTTTGCTGATTTGTTGTTTGATTATCTTTTCCAGAATCTTCCTAGGTATTGAGGTCAGGCTGATAGGTCTGTAGTTTCCTGGATCTATTTTTTTCCCTTTTTTGAAGATGGGAACTACATCAGCTCTCTTCCAGTCCTCTGGTAGTTCCCCAGTGCTCCAGGATCTTTGAAAAATATAGTTCAGTGGTTCTGAGATCACGTCTGCCAGTTCCTTGAGAAGCTTGGGGTGTAATCCGTCTGGTCCCGGTGATTTGAACTCGTCTAGGCTGGATAGGTGCTCACTTACCATTTTCTTATGTGAAAATTTCACTAGAAAGGTAATTAAACGGTCTGCAGACAAGGACTCTGGGAGTTCCAGTCCAGCCTTAGCCAAGAAAGGCATTTGGGTGACTCTGGGCCAGTCCCTCTTTCTCTCCCTCAACATATTTTACTGGGTCGTTGTTCAGAAATTGTTAAGAAATTATCTGAGTGGGCTCAGAATTTTCAAGAAGTTATAACAATGGATACTTGGGAAAAGATCTGGGTTAGAAATGTAAAATTTACACAGGCCCAAAATTTAAGAGAGAATTTTTATAAAATGTTTTATAGGTGGCATTTAGATCCTAAAAAATTAGCAAGTATGTATCCGAACTGCCACCCCAAATGTTGGAGGTGTGGCTGTGAGGATGCAACGTATTTTCATATACGGTTGACTTGTAAAAAGGTTAAAGCTTTTTGGATTAAAATTTGGTGGAATATGCAAAAGATATTTAGAAAAGGATAAAGTTCTCTCCGCAATTGTTTTTATTGGGTATTATTACAGATACCACTGTTATAGATACTAAGTTGATGTTGAATTTAATTACGGCAGGGAGACTTTTAGTAGCGCAATATTGGAAGAAGGAAGAACTGCCGACTATAGAAGAATGGACTTTAAAAGTTTCTAACTTGGCGGAAATGGCAAAGATCTCAGCGTATTTGAAAGACCAGTCGCAACAGAGATATATTGTGGAGTGGAGAAGATGGATTGATTACATCCAGAATAAATATGGGACTAAAAAGTTTCACTTAGCATTTGAATAAGTAGCGGATTTATATGATGTATAATTAGTTAGTAGTTATTTTACTAAGAGTTAAAGTGCGATAGAATTTAATATTTTATTGTTGTTTGCATATTTTAGATTATGTTTGTTTGTATTTTTATACTCTGTATTCAGATCTGGGAAGTCGGGGAGGTTTGTATTCAAAAACCTATTGTAAAACTTTTCAATAAAAAAAAAGAAATATACAGCAATATCGATCAATATCAGGTGGATGCCAAGGAAAGTCCGTGCTTGACTTGAAGGAGGCATCTCTGATCCCCTTTGGTTGCACCATCGCAAACGCTGAATGTCAGCAAAGCCGGAGACAGGCAGATGGGAGGGCAAAGAGAAGGAAACGTTTTTCTTCTAGCTCCCAAGAGTATTTCAATGGCAGAATTCACTACGCAAAGGAACCTCTACTTTCAGAGGCAGTCTACCCTAGAATAACAGCTGGGCCAGCCACTCTCCAGATATGGGCTTCTCCTCTTTCCCCCTCAAGGCTCCCAGGGACCCTCTCTAGGCAGAGCATAACAGGGAGAAAGTCCCACCACCAGAATGGAGCACAACTGCCTTGAATAGCACACTTCACTCCGATACGTCAGTCTTCATTTGTCTCACTGTATTTCCACTCTGGGTGACCTGTTTCTCACCAGTCAGCTTCCTGGTGCAATTCAAGGTGTTTGGGGGTCCCTTAAAAGCCCTTCATGATAGGGGTCCAGGTTCCTCACTCCACTGGGATTGGCCCGTCCCATTCGTGCCAGCAGAGGAGGTGTGCTGAGGGTCCCGTCAGCCTGACTATTCCAGCTGGAGGGTCCAGGAGGAGAAGCTTCTCTGCTGTGGCTCCTGCCTTCTAGAATATCCTGCCCCCCAAAGTGAGGTGGACCAAAACCCGTGCTATCTTTTTGTAAGGGCCTAAAGACGGGGCTGTGCCAGTCCGCTTGGGGCCCCAGTGGGGGAAATCACGCAATGGAGGTGCTTGATTGAGTAATAACAGATCCCACTTCTACCCCACTCCATTCCCGCCCTCCCCATCTTTCTTTGGTCTTAACTTTTTATGTTTTAACTAAGATTATAATGTAAGCCACACCCGGAGTTACCCTAGGGTAAGATGGGCAGCCAATCAGTTTTATATAAAAAAAATAAAGAATAAAATCCTCAACCAGCAACAAAGCCTACCTGGGTCCTCGCACATGAAGGCCACCAACAGCAACGTGAATAGCAAAGCTTTCATCTTGCACTCTCTTCTGCAGCCTTCAAAGTGCAGTCCGGGACGGGAGAAGGCAGTTCTATATATACCACTGCCCCAGCTTGTGGGGGCGGGTGATCCAGATCCAAGAGGGAAGAACAGGAAAACTTGGGGAAGAAGGGAGGGGTAGCCCATTACCAAAAGATGAAGAACCAACTGGTCCCTGTCTTAAAGAAAGCAGCTACCATACCACGTTCAAAAGGTGGGCTCCTGGACAATTGCCATCTCCTCCTGAACTTATAAACGGTAGCACAACCTGTGCAGAGTACAAAATTAAACCAAGCCTAAATATCATATGAACTCCCTACAAGAAGAGAAACAAATCGAGCTGATTCCTGATCAAGCTTGAATGATTAATGCTTTTAGGTTCAATCCCAAACATGCTGCCTAAGTACGTTTGGGGACTGTAAGCTTTCTTCACTTGGTTTGATAAGCTGAAGTTTGTGGCTAAGATGTTCAGTAGATAGCAGGCAAAATAACACCCTGCTTAAACGATTCCATTCTGCTTGTTCTTTCTATGCTTGAGGTGTCTCTGCAGAGGTTTGCTGATCAGGCCAGGTAACATGGTCCGTGCATGAGAAAATGAGGTTTTCCTACCATCCCATGCTCAGATAATTTTATATTGCCTCCTAAAAAAAAGATCTGCAGGAAAACAGCCACAATCAGAGAGAAGAATCCATTTGGGGGAACCTCAAGAAGATCTCAAAGAACTTAGGCCATTAAAAACAATGATTGTGGAGCCAAAGTTGACAAGTTGTTTGATTGGTGCCTTCTCTTAGACCCCATAGGAGAATTATTTTAATTGGCCACAAGGTCACCTGGCTCAGAACTAGTCCCAGGCTGACATAGTCCTTTTGAAAGAGGTCGATCTCTTTCAAATGCGGAGGATGAGATGAGAAGCAAGGATTCCTGCCCACCAGGGTTCACTTAGACCAGAGGTCTTCAAACTTGGCCCTTTTATGACTTGTGGAGTGTGCCTGGCTGAGGAATTCTGGGAGTTGAAGTCCACAAGTCATAAAAGGGCCAAGTTTGAAGACCCCTGACTTAGACAAAGACTCACCTGTAAAGAAAGGCAACCTTTTTCACAAAGGTCTGTTGAGACTCCAGCAAAGAATATAAGAGAGGAGATCTGTCCAGACTCTCTGTTGCTAGCAGGAACACTACTCGAGAGCAGGCCAGATGTTCAGGCGGGCCACATGCTGCTAGCAGCAAGTTGAGGTAGGTCGTTATCAAGGGCTGGTGCCACTTCAGGAGCTCTGAAGTAGGGATTCAATGTAGGACAGGTGCTCTAGACCTCTTTTCACACAGGACTGTAGTGATTTCAGATGTGATGATAACTTTTGGGGGACCACAGAACTACAGCTGTTTTTCCAATGCCATTGATTGCAATAGAAGTGTTAAAGACAGTTGACCAAGTTCTTCTTCATCTCCAGTGATAATGGAGCAGGACCATGATAGTCATTCTTGCAACATCTGGATAGGACAATGGAGGCACTGTCTCACCTCTGCAGCTTTTAGAGGAATTGGATAGTAGTGTAGCTTGTTCTATGGAGGGCTTTGTTGCTCCATTGATGGGTGGAAGTAATAGGCCGGGTAGGAGATGGGTTCCACTTATGGGGGAACCAGCACTAGGCTTGGTCTTGAAGGAGATCCCCACATCACTGCAGGCTGATTTCACTGGATTGCAAGGCACAGGCAAACAGAGTTCTGGCTTCCATCTTTGTTTTTTGCCGATGTTGGATGGCAAACTCCAGTAGGGTGGCTGTACATGATGCTGAGGAAGAGAACCTCAATCGGGAACTGATGGTGCTGCAAGGTCATGGGTAGGAGCTGCTGGAGGAGAATGATTGGATGCTGGATGGTCCAATGGTGGAAGGACCCATGTGGTGAGTTGGAGGTGCTTCTTTGTGGCTTCTGAGGAGCGACCTGGGAAGTGGAGAGCAGAGCAGTGTAAAGAGCTCCTTTTTTAGCATCCCTGTCTTCCAGAGATGCTTGATAGCTCATAATCCAGCAGATCAGAGGCACAAGACCATTTGGGAAACAAGATACGCATCTCTCAGCTCTGAAGTTTGAGGATCTGCAAGGAAAGTCCTAATGCCTTCTTTTTGTCATCTTGCGCATAATTCCTGAATTCAATATTTTCCCTCATATACCTTCAATAAACACATCAACTCTGAGGTAAGATACATCAAATTCACAGGGGAAGATGCTAAGGAAAATAGTCTGGCCTTCCTGGACTTTGCAGTACACATTAAGGAAAACAGAAGCCTCAACACTGAAGTTTACAGAAAAACCCCATGCACAGGTCAATATTTACATTTCGATTCTCACCACCCACCGGAGCACAAAATGGGAGTTATCAGAAGAACCCAATACCATCAAGTGGAAGGCCTGCCTACCCAGAAAAGATAGGAAGGAAAAAGAACTAAAACACATGGGGCTATTCCAAGTGGGTCTTCATCAAATCCCCCCACCTCCAAAAATACCCAAAACCCCAGCAGGATCTTCTGCATAACAAACAAGGAAGCAATCAATAAACAAAGCAAGATTATCATTCCATACATTGCAGGAATATCGGAAAAACACAGGAGGATTTTCAGCCAACACAACATACATGCACGCTTCAAACCCATGAATACACTAAGACAGAAGCTTGCCCACCCCAGGGATAAAACACTCAGACATAAACCAAGCAACATGGTACAGTATATGCCATACAATGCAGTGAGCCATGGGCAGTTCTGTATGTTGGGAAAACGAAACAACCGCTTCATAAATGCCTGGCACAACATAGGAGAACAAACCCCTCAGGAGAAGAGTCAGCAGTCCATCGGCATTAAAAAGACAAAGGCCACTCTTTCGAAGACTCTGTCCACATTTTGGACAGAGAGGACCGCTGGTTTGAAAGAGGGGTCAAAGAGCCCATTTATGTCAAAATTGAGCAGCCCTCTCTCAACAGAGGGGGAGGGATACGACACCATCTGTCTCCAGTCTACCACACAGTCCTTTCAGCAGTTCCAAGAAGGCTCGACACACATTTGGTCAGGAGACCCAGAGGACACAGATAAATCTCCAAGTGGTCTCAATGACTCTCTAAAAGAATGCAAATGACCAGCTGTCTGCAAGGAGTATAAATCCTTCCAAACAGGGGACCCCGTACACACAGATAAGGCACCAGGTAGCATTAATGACATTCTAAAACAGACATGTCAAACACAAGGCCTGGGGGCCGGATCCAGCCCGCGAAGTGGTTTCATGTGGTCCACGAAGCCATCCTGGAAACAGTGAGGGAACGGCCCCCACTGCCTTGGCCCTGGCCCAGAGACCCTCCTTCTGCCAGAGATCCTCAGATCTGTCCCACTCCTGCCCAGGCCCCCATAGGCAACCTTGATGCGAATGATGTAGAGGTGGCCATGCCCACCCTGTAGGCCATACACACTCTAGCCACGCCCACCCAGTAGGCCACGTCCACCCAGGCCATACCCACCCAGCCCCTTGAGGGCAACCACAATGCTGATGCGGCCCTCCATGAAATTGAGTTTGACACCCCTGCTCTAAAAGAAGGGAAATGACCAGCTGTCTGCAAGGAGTATAAATCTTTCCATTCCCCACTATCCAGTCAGACCTGAAGAAGCTTCTTAGATGAGAAGTGAAACATCTTCAAAGGAAAACAAAAAAATCCAGTCACCTCACAAAAAAGCACTTTTGGGTTCCAAGAGATTTCTAATCAACGTAGCTGACAACTTTGTCATCCAAAAGGTAGAGGAGGGAGCTAGAAGAAAAGCTATACTAGACCTAATTCTTACTAATAGAGGAGACGTGATATAATAACAATAATAATATCCCTGACAGGGCTCAGCATAATCCCCGATCCATGTATTCCAGTTCCAAATTTTGTCACTTACTAAACTTCTAATGGGGTGGATGATGTACAGTAACTGGGAGGAGAATAGCTTAGTCCATCTAGAAAGAGTGCAGAGAAGAGCAACAAGGATGATCAGGGGACTGGAGGCTAAAACATATAGGGAACGGTTGCTGGAATTGGATATGTCTAGTTTAATGAAGAGAAGGACAAGGGGTGACAGGATAGCAGTCTTGCAATATCTCAAGGGATGCCCCAGAGAAGAGGGAGTCAAGCTATTCTCCAGAGCGCCTGAAGGCAGAAGAAGCAACGGATGGAAACTGGTCAAGGAGAGAAGCAACCTAGAACTAAGGAGAAACTTCCTGACAGTTAGAACAATTAACCAGTGGAACCACCTGCCTCCAGAAGCTGTGAATGCTCCAACACTGGAGGTTTTTAAGAAGAGACTGGACAGCCATTTGCCTGAAATGGTATAGGGTTTCCTGCCTGAGCTGGGGGTTGGACTAGATGACCTCCAAGGTCCCTTCCAACTTTATTATTGTTGTTGTTGTTGTTGTTGTTGTTGTTGTTGTTGTTATTATTATTATTATTATTATTATTATTATTATTATTATTATTATTATTATTATTATTATTATTATTATTATCTCCCTGCTGGGCTTCAAAGGTTACAACCAACACCTGGAACCAGAACCGGAAGCAAACTGACAATGAATGCAGCTGGTGGAGCAGTGGTGTAATATGCACTGCCCTAAAAACAGACATAAATGTCCATTTCACTGCTTTCTGTACCCACTGACAATTATCTAGGTGTCCCAGCATCCAATCTATGTGCCGAAGGGTGGGCCTCTGCCTTCCCATTGGACTTGACAGTGTTGGGTGAAGCAGGGAATGGGCTCTGATGCTGGGGAGGCAATGTGCTTGTCCCACCACAGCCACCCATTGTGTCCTGCCTGACCCTGCTCTGTATCCAGCTCCTCCCCACAACACTGGAGCATCCCAGAGGATCTGGGTGAAGAGCTGGGGCAGGCAGGATACAATTTGCAGTGGTGGCTATGGCAGTGCTGTGCTCCCCTGCACCAGAGGCCACTGCCTGCCCCACCTGGCACTGCCGAGTCCAATGGGAAGGCAGCGGCTCTCCCTTCAGTATGCAGATCGGCTGCCAGGATGCGCGGCTAGTTGTCCTGGGCTGTGAATTGGCCGGGGCAAATGTTCCTTGGCAAAATTTCCTGGGTAGGGTAAGAGCACCAATGGACTAGTGGCAGTGGAGGAGCACTGGCAGAAGACCCCCCTTTCTCTCTCTCTCCCCTCCCTCTCCCTTTCTCCAATCTTCTGCTCACCTGGCCAGCTGGCCTCACGCTGTTCTCCAACAAGCTGACACACATTCTTATTGGGCTGGGTCTCCTGCCCTTGGTCTGCCAGTCCTACTCCCCCACTCAGTGTGTGTGTGTGTGTGTGTGTGTGAGAGAGAGAGAGAGAGAGAGAGAGAGAGAAAGGGGAGAGAGAGAGAGAGAGAGAGAGAGAGAAAGGGGAGAGAGAGAGAGAGAGAGAGAGAGAGAGAGAGAGAGAGAGAGAGAGAGAGAGAAAGGGGGGGAGGAGAGAGCTGCTGCTTTCTGCTTTTTGCTGCTTCCTGTGGAGACGCAGCAAAGGCAGGAGCCCCGCCCAATAATCTTGTCAGCTTGTCAGAGAACAGCGTAAAGCTACTCTCTTTTTTACACACACACACACAGACACATAGACACACAGACACACACACACACACACACACACACACACACAGAGAGAGAGAGAGAGAGAGAGAAGGGAAGCACAAGTGCCTCTGTGTGTGTGTGTGTCTCTCTCTCTCTGCAAATGGCGGAGGATGACTGGGAGCAGCATGCAGCTCCAGAGCCGTGGGTTGCCAACCTGTGTCCTAGACCCTACATGCTGTCTGAATATTCTACGTTGTCCCTTTTGAGTTGTATGGGAGGAGCCATCTTTGTTGGAATGTGAATAAATGTATCTCTTAGAGAGAATTGAGAAGAACAAAGATCTTCCTCTTTGTTCACATCGGGTCTGACCTGGAGAGAGTGGAAGATAAGATCATATCACCGCGGTTCCTACAGGAATGCCAGAGATGCAGTTTAGCCAAGGTCCTGGATCAGGCTGCAGATAACCTGGCATAGCTCCATGGCAGCCATTGAAACCAAGAAATAGATGCCACCTTGGATTCCATCCCCCAGAGAAGGCAAATTAATGTCCCCTAGGACCATAGATCTGGGGAAATCCATCACCAACCTGCCTTCAACAGCAGTACCAACTTTGATTAGAACAAAAGCGATTCTTAAAACCTTTCTTTACTAGTGTTTTTCCAATTTCTTTTGATATAAATATCATTTGGCTTTCAAGAAATTGAATTTCGACTTACTTTTTATTTATGGTCAATAGAAATACACCCTCCCTGCTTGTAAATCTGCCCAGAGACGTTGGTTACGAGATGGGCAGCAAATAAATTTCATAACAAACAAACAAATCAATAAAATTACTTTGATTACTAAAGCTGTGCAAAAAGTATTGTTATTCTTGATTAACCTACATAGTTTGAGCTGCTGAGTATCCCCAACAGACATTTCAAATTAGTTTAAGTTATAGCCAGAAGCCAACATGGCTTTGTCCAAAACAGATCATGACAAACATTTTGTTATATGGTTTTTTTTTGATAAAGTGACTAAATTATGGGTTGCCAAAATGCTGTGGACATACCGTATTTTCCGGCGTATAAGACGACTGGGTGTATAAGACGACCCCCTACATTTCCTGTTAAATTATAGGGTTTGGGCTATACTCGCCATATAAGACTACCCCTCTTCCAACGCACACCAAATAAAAATTAAAAAACATCAGATTTGATTTTAATATGGTAATTTTAATGCAAATGCTTATGACATGCAGGTGCTTAGTAGGAAAACTGTCACTTATAAACATAAGGCTGTTTGTCATCAAACATGTAAACATAAAACAGTGCAAGTGGTTTAAACTTTTCCTAATTCACTCTAAAGCTTTCCCTACGCAGAGCCTTAAGTAACACCAGCTGCCTGCAATTAGTACAGGTTCGCATCCCACCAGGCTCAAGGTTGACTCAGCTTTCCATCCATCCTTCCTCATTTCCGTAAAATGAGGACCCAGATTGTTGGGGGCAATAAGCTGACTTTGTAATAAAGCCGCTTGGGGGGGGGCGAAAGCCCTAATAAGCAGGCATATACATAGATGGCTATTGCTAAGCACATTGATTTGTGCTTTAAATTGTAAGCCACCCTGAGTCTTTGGAGAAGGGCAGGATATAAATGGGATTTTTTTAAAAAAAGACCAAATGGGAGATCCACTCCAGGTTTTCCAGCCCGCCCGCCCAGTTCCTGAGTCAAATGTGTCCTTAGAGCTAAGCAGCTGTTCTGGCTGCTGCATTCCCCACCTGCCTTTCAAGTTGGGATAGACTGCACCTGCTCTTCAACTTTAGAAGGAAAGACGCCCAGACCCCAGCCTGTAAAAAATCACAGACTGCAGCTTCTTCTCCAATTGGTCCCGCTTTCCCTGCACAGACAAAATGGGAGATCCACTCCAGGTTTTCCAGCCACCCCTGTCCCTAAAATTTCAGCACCCGGCGTATAAGACGACCCCTGACTTTTGAGAAGATTTTCATGGGTTAAAATGTCGTCTTATACACCGGAAAATACGGTAATTTACTTGGAGTTCAGTAAAGCATTTGACAAAAGAGAACACAACCTATTTCTTGACAAGCTAAAAAATATGTGGGATGGACTAGATGGGTTTGTAACTGGCTGATTAATCTTACTCAAGGTGTATCCTCAACGGAACGACATCCACATGGAGGGAAGTAAGCAGTGGGGTATTGCAAGGCCCAGTTCTCTTCAATATCTTCATTAACCATCTAGATGAGGAAATAGTATGGAAACGGATCAAATTTGTTGACTATTAAATGTGCAGGAATACCAACACCCCAGAAGACAAGCTCAGGATCCAAAAAGATCTTGACAGACTTGAACACAGGGCTCTATCTTAACAAAATGAAATGCAACATAGATAAAAAAATAAGGTTTTACACCTGGGCAAACACCCCCCAACTAAAGAGGTACAGACTTGGTGAAACTTGTCTTAATTCTAGTAACCGTGAGATGGATCTTGGATCCCTAGTGGACAATCACTTCAATATGAACCAACGGTGTGCGGCAGCCGCCACAAAAGCCAATGCAGTTCTAGGTTGCATTAACAGAAGGATAGAATCAATATCCTGTGAAGTTCTAGAACAGAGAAGAGATCTGGAAGGGAAATGGGAGATCTTCTTTCCCAACCCCCTGTTCAAGCAGGGGACCCTGGAACAGAACATGTCAAACTCGCGATGTCTCGTGAAGTCACACAACGTATCGGGGACAGTTTTGCCATTGCCGGCAATGGGGTGGACGTGGCTTCTGCGTGACGCATCCGGGCCACGGGCCAGCACTTTGATCCCCGTGCCCTAGACCATTTCAGAAAGGTAGCTATCCAGTCTTTTCATAAAAACCTCCAGTGATGGGACATTCAGAACTTCTGGAAGTAAGTCTTTCCTCTGCTTAATTGTCCTCACTGTTAGGAAGTTTCTCCTTAATTCTGGGTTCCTTCTCTCCTTGATTAGATTCCATCCATTGTTTCTTGTTTTGCCTTCTGGTGCTTTGTTTAGATCCAGAGTTTGTTTAGTGTAGTTTCAGAGTGGCTAGAGCTGCCTCTATACCCTTTGCTTTTACCCTTCCCTGCTGTCGTTATTTTTATTTTTTATTTATTTTAATTCCATTTATATCCCGCCCTTCTCCAAAGACTCAGGGCGGCTTACAAGCTTAGCAGTAGCCTTCATTCTATGTATATGCCTGCTTATTAGGGCTTTCACACACACCCCAAGCGGCATTATTACAAAGTCAGCTTAATTGCCCCCAACAATCTGGGTCCTCATTTTACCTACCTGGGAAGGATGGAAGGCTGAGTCAACCTTGAGCCTGGTGGGACTCGAACCTGCACTAATTGCAGGCAGCTGGTGTTACTTAAGGAGGCATTAGCCCACTGCTCCACCAAGGCTCTTATTGCTGATGTTATTGCTGATGTGCAACAGGCATAATTGAGAAAAAAACAGCAAGGTGGCATAATTTTATAGGTTAAATGGAATAATTTCACATTGTGCTTTGGCTGGTAAATAAACAAAGATTAATCCCTCAGTCTGTCTTTGATCATCGCCCAAAATCAAAGGTTCATGAGCCTACCTGGGTCCTGGCACATGAATGCCACCATCAACAACACAAACAGCAAATCTTTCATCTTGCAATCTTTTCTGCAGCCTTCAAGAGAGAAGAGTGGGGAGACTTGGGAAAGAAGGGAGGGGTAGGGGGGTGATCTCATGTTCCCCACTACACAAAGGGTTATCGGTTTGATAAGATAAGGTTTATGGCCAAGATTTCTGTAGACAGCAGGCAAGAGAACACCCTGCCTGCTTAAATGGTTCCGTTCTGGCTGTTGTTCTTATGCTTGCCTTGTCCCTGCAGATCAGGAAACACTTTCCATGCACAAGAAAATCAGGTTTTCCTTCCATTCCATGCTCAGATAATTTTATGTCACCTGCTAAAAAAGGCTCTGCAGGAAAGCAGTCATAATTAGAGAGAACCTCATAGGTGGTCAATTGGTGCTTTCTCCCTGACTCGTAGGAGAATACTTTTGATCATCTACAAATCTGATCAATTTCTGTGCTATTCCCTCATCTAGATGGTTAATGAAGATATTGAAGAGTCCTGGGCCTAGAACACAACCTTGTAGGACAGGGGTCTTCAAACCTGGCCCTTTTATGACTTGTGGACTTCAGCTCCCAGAATTCCTCAGCCAGCTGAGGACAATCAACCAGTGGAACAGCTTGCCACCAGAAATCGTGGGCGCTCCATCACTGGAAGTTTTTAAGAAGAAGCTAGACAATCACCTGTCTGAGATGGTATAGGTCAGGGGTAGGCAACCTCGGCTCTTTTAGCTGACTCAGGAATTCTTACCTTCTATTCTATTCTATTCTTTTCTATTCTATTCTATTCTATTCTATTCTATTCTATTCTATTCTATTCTATTCTATTCTATTCTATTCTATTCTATTCTATTCTATTCTATTCTATTCTATTCTATTCTATTCTATTCCATTCCCTTCCCTTCCCTTCCCTTCTTCATTCTATTCTATTCCATTCCATTCCATTCCATTCCATTCCATTCCATTCCATTCCATTCCATTCCATTCTATTCTATTCTATTCTATTCTATTCTATTCTATTCTATTCTATTCTATTCTATTCTATTCTATTCTATTCTATTCTATTCTATTCTATTCTATTCTATCTTAGATAAGATGGGCAGCCAAAAAGTTTTATAAATAAATGCATAATAAAATCCTCAACCGAGACCAAAGGTTCATGAGCCTACCTGGGTCCTTGCACATGAATGCCACCAACACCAATACAAATAGCGAAGTTTTCATTTTGCAATCTCTTCTGCAGCCTTCGAAGTGCAGTCCAGGATGGAAGAAGGCAGTTCTACATATATATACACCACTGCCCCACCTTGTGGGGGCTGGAGATCCAGGTTCAAGAGAGAAGAGTGAGGAGACCTGGGAAATAAGGGAGGGGTAGGGGGTGTGATCTCGTTTTCCCCACTGCAGAAAGAAAAATTGGTTTCATAAGCTGAGGTTTATGGCCACGATTTCAGTAGATAGCAGGCAAGAGAACACCCTGCTTAAATAGTTGCATTCTGGGTGTTCTTTCTATGCCTGCCATCTTTCTTTTCTTTGAACAACACTGGAACAGCCACTCGAGATTTCACCGGTTGGATAAACTCTCCGGCTAAGTTCTTATCAATGTACGCCCTGAGTTCTTTCAGTTCACGAGGGTCACTGAATGCAGTTTAAGAAAATAATAAATTTATCTGTAAGGTGGAGTACAACCCCCCCCACACACACCTTCCGCCTTCTACTACTCTGCAATTGAAGTTTCCAAAAAAAAAAAGGAAAATGGACACATCCACTACACTTGAATTTAAATGCAGAAATTTATTCAGTTGCCAAACTAAAGAAAGAGCAGAACAAGGCTTGTAGTCTTGGGGAGGGGGGGGGGACAGGGAGAGAGAGTGAGGTGCGAAAGAAAGCAGAGGGGTTGAATTATGGACCGTAAAGGCCACAAGTCTAAATCTGCAAGGATGGTCCTTGATGAAGGATAGCAAAACTCCGAAGGATATTTCAAATATTGCAATAGTCAGTGGTGCAGCATTCAAAATCCAGGAGGCTGCTCCCTTCATAGCATAATGGAGAACAGCCTTTCTTCATCGCCCGTCCTGGAAAGGAAACATAAAGCAAAACATTTACACGGCCAAAGAGTTGATCTGTGGTTGTTTCTGAACAAAACGGTAAACCCGCACTGGAAACACAGTCATGCATTCCCACACCTTCCTCCTCCACTGACTACTCGGGAGTAAAATAGGAAGCAAGCATTCTGGGGAAGGTCCTCAACGCTTGGATGTTTCATGGCTTAATCAGCAAGGTCCAAACTTGGTCACGTCCTTAGGAAACCCCCAACTCTCCCAGCCTTTTCCTCCTGCCCCTTTTCTGTAAAGAATGTGTCCCTCCCAAATTGGGGTGCTCCTGGGATGGACGGGGGTCTGCATTCTAAGCCCCCCCTTTCCTGGTATCCCTTAGGCTGTCAGGCCATGATCTCAGGGGAACACAGACAGGCCCTAGATAATGTCCAATTCTCAGCTGCATTTGGGAGTTTCCACACAAGAAGAAAAACTGTCAAGAAGGATAGAAACTTTGCTTACTCGTTAGACCGTGCAGAGTATAACAGAATTTATCTCCTCGCTGACATAATATTCTGTGTTTACAATCACCTGCATAACATCGGTAACATTTCAGACCGGCGACTGGATGAAAGAAATAAAAGAGAGGATTCTTACTATGATATTTCTTTGATTTTCGCTTATTATCTGTTAGATATTAGATTATAGGAGAATAAGGTTGGCTGTGAAAATTTTATTAGAAAGATAATAAAATGGTCTGCCAACCAGTCCCACCTTAGCCAAGAAAGGCATCTGGGTGGCTCTGGCCAGTCACTCTTTCTTAGCCCAACCACTTCACTGGGTCGTTCTTCAGGGAAAAATGGTATTTGACACAGAAAAGTGTATTAAGATTGTTTACCATCCTGGGTTATTTATAAAAATAATGAAGGTGAGATTTAAAGAAAACATCTTTTCTTGAACAGGCCATGAATGGTCAGCAGGGAAGAACTTGAGAGGCTGGTCTCCGTTTGGAAGCTAAGCAGGGTTGGGGCTGGTTAATCAATAATAATAATAATAATAATAATAATAATAATAATAATAATAATAATAATAATAATAATAATAATAATAATAATAATAATAATATAAAGTTGGAAGGGACCTTGGAGGTCATCTAGTCCAACCCCCTGCTCAGGCAGGAAACCCTATACCATTTCAGACCAATGGCTGTCCAGTCTCTTCTTAAAAACTTCCAGTGTCGGAGCATTCACAGCTTCTGGAGACAGGCTGTTCCACTGGTTAGTTGTTCCAACTGTCAGGAAGTTTCTCCTTAGTTCTAGGTTGCTTCTCTCCTTGACTAGTTTCCATCCGTTGCTTCTTGTCCTGCTTTCAGGTGCTTTGCAGAATAGCTTGACTCCCTCTTCTTTGGGGCAGCCCCTGAGATATTGGAACACTGCTATCATGTCACCCCTCACCCTTCTCTTCATTAAACTACACATACCCAATTCCAGCAACCGTTCCCTATATGTTTTAGCCTCCAGCCCCCTAATCATCTTGGTTGCTCTTCTCTGTACCCTTTCTAGAGTCTTGACATCTTTTTTACATCGTGGTGACCAAAACTGGATGCCGTATTCCAGGTGTGGCCTCACCAAAGCATTGTGGTATTAGTACTTCACTTGATCTTGATTCTATCCCTCTGTTAATGCAGCCTAGGAGGGGAGACCTCCCTAGGTTGTAGGCTAGGCTGTGGAGTCTGAGAAATTGCAGCAGTGTTGACCGATCTCAGGTGGATGTGAAGGAAAATCCGTGCTTGACATGAAGGAGGCAGCTCTGCTCCCCTTTGGTTGCACCATCGAAAACGCAGAATGTCAGCAAAGCCGGAGGGAGGCGGGGGGGGGGGGCAAAGAGAAGGAAACATTTTTCCTCTCACTCCAAAGAGTATTTCCATGGCAGAATTCACTACGCAAAGAACCTCTACTTTCAGAGGCAGTCTACCCCAGAATAACAGCTGGGCCAACCGCTGTCTCAGCTATGGGCTTCTCTCCCAATGGAGACCCCCTCTTTCCTTTTAAAGGCTACCAGGGACCCTCCCTATGCAGAGCAGAACAGGGAGAATGTCCCACTGCCAGAATGGAGCACAACTCCTTCAAATACCACACTTTGCTCCAATCCCTCAGTCTGTCTTTGATCATTGCCCAAAATCAAAGGTTCATGAGCCTACCTAGGTCCTCGCACATGAATGCCACCACCAACATCACAAACAGCAAAGCTTTCATCTTGCAATCTTTTCTGCAGCCTTCAAAGTGCAGTCCAGGATGGGAGAAGGCAGTTGTGTGTATATATATATACATACACACACACCTCCACCCCACCTTGTGGTGGCTGGAGATCCAGATTCAAGAGAGAAGAGTGGGGAGACTTGGGAAAGAAGGGAGGGGTAGGGGGGTGATCTCATGTTCCCCACTACACAAAGGGTTATCGGTTTGATAAGATAAGGTTTATGGCCAAGATTTCAGTAGACAGCAGGCAAGAGAACACCCTGCCTGCTTAAATGGTTCCGTTCTGGCTGTTGTTCTTATGCTTGCCTTGTCCCTGCAGATCAGGAAACACTTTCCATGCACAAGAGAATCAGGTTTTCCTTCCATTCCATGCTCAGATAATTTTATGTCACCTGCTAAAAAAGGCTCTGCAGGAAAGCAGTCATAATTAGAGAGAACCTGACAGGTGGTCGATTGGTGCTTTCTCCCTGACTCGTAGGAGAATACTTTTGATCATCTACAAATCTGATCAATTTCTGTGCTATTTATTTTAATTTAATTCCATTTATGTCCCGCCCTTCTCCGAAGACTCAGGGCGGCTTACAAGCTTAGCAATAGCCTTCATTCTATGTATATGCCTGCTTATTAGGGCTTTCACACACACCCCCAAGCGGCATTATTACAAAGTCAGCTTATTGCCCCCAACAATCTGGGTCCTCATTTTACCTACCTCGGAAGGATGGAAGGCTGAGTCAACCTTGAGCCTGGTGGGATGCGAACCTGCACTAATTGCAGGCAGCTGGTGTTACTTAAGGAGGCATTAGCCCACTGCTCCACCAAGGCTATTCCCTCATCTAGATGGTTAATGAAGATATTGAAGAGTCCTGGGCCTAGAACACAACCTTGTAGGACAGGGTTCTTCAAACTTGGCCCTTTTATGACTTGTGGACTTCATCTCCCAGAATTCCTCAGCCAGCAATGCTGGCTGAGGAATTCTGGGAGCTGAAGTCCACAAGTCATAAAAGGGCCAAGTTTGAAGACCCCTGTTGTAGGAGCACACTGCTTCCTTCCCTCCATGTGGATGTAGTTCCATTGAGGACTACATGTTGAGTACGGTTTGTCAGCCAGTTACAACCCATCTGGTGGTGCTGCTGTCTACCCCACATTTTTTTTAAGTTTACCAAGAAGTAGCTTGTGTTCTCTTTTGTCAAATGCTTTACCGAAACCCAAGTATACTATGTCCACAGCATTTCGCTGATCCACTAATTTAGTCACTTTATCAAAAAACGAAATAGGAAAATGTTTGGCATGATCTGTTTTGGAGAATGCCATGTTGGCTTCTGGTTATAACTTAATTTGAAATGTCTCTTGGGGATATGCAGCAGCTCAAACTATGTACAGTAACGTGAACCAAGAAAAAATAATAATAATGTTGGGGCTGCTTTAGTAATCAAAGTAATTTTACTGACCTCTTTGTCTATTATGAAATGTATTTGCTGCCCATCACAAATCCAACATCTCTGGGCAGATTTACAAGACAGGCAGGGTATATTTCTATTGAGAATAAATTTTAAGTAAGTTGAAATTCTATTTTTTGACCAAAACTACCAAATACCTTGAAAGCCAAATGAAGTTTATTTCAAAAGAGATTAGAAAAACAGCAGTAAAGAAAGGTTTTTAAGAATTGTTTTTGTACCAGTCAAAGTTGGTAAACCATCCGTGCTGTTGAAGCCACTACCAGACTGGTGACGGAGTGCCCCAGATTTCTGGTTTGGGGCGGGCATTAATTTGCTTTCTCTGGGAGAGGAATCTGAGGTAGCAGGCAGTTCATGATTTCAATGAGAGACATGGAGCTGTTCCAGTGTCATGGTTCCAATAGGTGAGACCAGTAGAAATAAGAACTCTGAGGCAATTGCTTTTCTCAAAGAGCAATTTTAATGGCTAGATAATATAGCACGAACATAGGTGTCAAAGCTGCTAACATCAGATGTTCTTGCTCTGACAACATGTGGAGAGGTAGCTTTGCTTCTTTAAAACTTGTGTGTTACTTTTAGAGTTAGAATTAGTTGATGCTGGGGGAGGGAAAGTAGGAAGAATGTCTCTCAAGGCTGTTTTGAAATAAGAGAAGAGAAGGATTTGGTGGGTTCTTTAACAGGAGGGTAAAGCTTACAATTCAAACTAATTGGAGAATGTGATTTATGACGGTTGAACTGTGTGCTTAGGGGAGGGGAAATCCAGATTTCGGCTTGACCATGTACATGCCGAAGCTATGCTCTTTTGAATAAAGACTCCTTAAGGTAAACAATGCCTCGAGGTTCTTTGAAGAATTGCATCTGTTGGAACCATGACAGTAGGTGAAACCAGGTCTAGAAGTCTCCCCCCATGAAAAAAAAATGTTGCAAAGTAAAAATTAAACTTCCCACCCACTAAATATGTAATGAGTCACATTCTCCAATTAACACCTTTGGCGGGCTCTCTAATGGTAGTTCTAGCCCGCCAAACACTTGAGCAATTTGACCTTGGTTCCCACAAAAAAGTGATTGTTATGACTGAACTAGAAGAATGCTTCTCCCCTCCCCCTTAGTGGTCGCACTAATCAACACACAATCTCATCACCCCATCTTTCTTTTCTTTGAACAACACTGGAACAGCCACTTGAGATTTCACCGGTTGGATAAACTCTCTGGCTAAGTTCTTGTCAATGTACGCCCTCAGTTCATTCAGGTCACGAGGGTCATTGAATGCAGTTTAAGAAAATAATGATATAAATTTATCTCTAAGATGGATTACAAAAGAAAACCAAAACACTTTCAGCCTTCTACTATTCTGGAATTGAACTTTCAAAAAAGGAAAATGGACACGTCATATCAAACACATCCACTACGTTTGAATTTAAACGCAGAAATTTATTCGGTTGCCAAACTAAAGAAAGAGCAGAACAACGCTTGTAGACCAGAGGGAAAGGGAGAGAGGGTGAGGTGTGAAAGAAAGCAGCGGGGTTGAATTATGGACTAAAAAGGCCTTAAATCTGCAAGGATAGTCCATGAAGGTTGACAGCAAAACTCAGAAGGATATTTTATTAAGCCCGGTTGCAAAAGTCGGTTTGGCAACATTCAAGCAACTTTCCGTAGGCCTCTCCAGGACACCATTTAGCACATCCTTTGTCCCTTTGGAATCCTGCAAAGGAAACATAAAGCCAAACATTTACAGTACCAAAGAACGGATGTGCGGTTATTTCTGAACAAAATGGTAAACCAAAACTGAATACGCAGTCATGCATTCCCACACAGCTTGAAGGAAGACCTCCTTCCTCCTCTACTGACTACTCGGCAGTAAAATAGTAAGCAAGAATTCTGGGGAAGGTCCTCCTCCCTTGCATATGTCATGACTTAATCGGCAAAGTCCAAACTTGGTCATGTTGATTGGAAACCCCCACCTCATCTGGGCTTTTCCTCCTCCCCCTCTCTATAAAGAATGTGCTTCTCCAAAACTGGGGTGCTCCTGGGATGGGCACAGGTCCCCATTTTAAGCCTCTCCTTTCCTGGAAATCACTTAGACTCTCTGGCTATGACCTCAGGAGATCCTGTACAGGGCACCGACAAGCCCTAGATAATGTCCAATCCTCTGCTGCATTTGGGAGTTCTAGTTTCCATCCAAGAAGAAAAAACTGTCAGAAAGGATAGGATTTTTGCTTACCATTTGGTTTAATCAAAGTAACACAGAACTTTTCATTTTCCACACAGTGCATTTTCCAATTACAATAAGCTCGACCACACATGTAACATTTTAGACTCGAGACTGAATGAAAGAAATAAAAGAGAGCAGTCTTACTTTGGTATCTATTTCTTTGATATCGTCTTATTATGTATTGGATAATAGATTATCAAAGAATAAGGTTATAATAATAATAATAATACGTTGGAAGGGACCTTGGAGGTCATCTAGTCCAACCCCCTGCTAAGGCAGGAAACCCTATACCATTTCAGACAAATGGCTCTCCAGTCTCTTCTTAAAAACTTCCAGTGTTGGAGCATTCACCGCTTCTGGAGGCAGGTTGTTCCACTGGTTAGTTGTTCTAACTGAAAGGTAGTTTCTCCTTAGTTCTAGGTTGCTTCTCTCCTTGACTAGTTTCCATCCGTTGTTTCTTCTCCTGCTTTCAGGTGCTTTGGAGAATAGCTTGGCTCCCTCTTCTTTGGGGCAGCCCCTGAGATATTGGAACACTGCTATCATGTCACCCTTCTCTTCATTAAACTACACATACCCAATTCCAGCAACCGTTCCCTATATGTTTTAGCCTCCAGTCTCCCAATCATCTTTGTTGCTCTTCTCTGTACTCTTTCTAGAGTCTCGACATCTTTTTTACATCGTGGTGACCAAAACTGGATGCAGTATTCCAGGTGTGGCCTTACCAAGGCATTGTAAAGTGGTATTAGTACTTCACGTTGTTAGAGATTAAACTTGATTTGGGTGACAATATTATATAATGGAGTAAAAGCACCTTTAAGGAATTAAACGGCCTAAGGGTGTGGCTGTAATTATTCCACATAAAAGAGAGTTAGATGTTACACGTAGTTGCTCTTGTATATGTGTTTGATGTTAGTGTTTGGATACCTCTTGTTCTCTTGTTTGCTAACTTGATATTTATTCTCTCAAGAATCAACTGCTAGCTACAGTGTATATTGTTTTTGATATTGGTAAGCAGCTTTTGTATTTTGATACTATGTTTTTATGGACTGACTTTTATGTGCATGATACTGGATTGATACTTGGACTATTTCTTACTGTGTTTCTTTTTGTTGTCTGAGTAAAAATAAGTTATAAAACTCGTGTTAGTGCATTACTGTTTGCCTAAAAGTCCCAGTACAACTTCCACTGTGTATTAATAATACTCTGTTAAACAAACCATTTTTTTTTCAACAACATATTCTAACAATGGTTATGGGCCCAGATCCAGTGTGGTGCTGAGGACAGGCACAGTATTGTATTTATATTTCCTAACTGAGTTTTCGAATTCAGACAATGGCACAAGGACTATTCAATCCATTTTGCATTACCCGGCTTAATGGGTCAAACTACGTATCCTGGTCTACACAATGTACTTTGCTATTACAAAATCAAGGTCTTTGGAAAATAGTCCATAATCCTCCTGATGTAACTGCCTGGGATCCAACTAATGAAGAAGATAACAAGAAGATTGTAGACTTCAATAAAGACAATGATAAGGCTTTATCTATCATTGGACTAACATTAGGAGACCAACAGCTAGTCCATGTGCGTGGAGAAGAATCTGCTGCTAAATGTTGGGCTAAGTTGAAAAAGATTTTTGTTCAGGACAGTGTTGGTGCTCATATAAATCTTACCAGAAAGCTATTTAGAGCTAGACTGGAAAAGAATGGCGATATGTTAGCTCACCTTAACTTTATAAAAGCAACTTTGTTGGAACTGCAAGAAAAAGAACTTATTTTCTCAGAGCTTCACCAGGTTTACATCATTTTATCATCATTGGATGAGAGCTACGATGCCTTTGTATCGTCCTTGGAGGTTTTGTCCAAAGAAGACCTAACTGTTTCTTCAATAACTGGAAGGTTGTTGGAAGAATCAAGATGTCGTATGGAGAGAAAACAGTTGAGAGAGCCATTGCAACAAGAAATAAAGAAGACTGAATCTGCTTATATTTTAAGGAAATGCTTTAATTGTGGGTTAAAGGGACATATTGCTAAGTTTTGTCAGAATAGTAATTGTCAGAGAAAGGAAAGCCATAGAAAGAATAAAAAGCTGATTAATGTAGCTGTAGCTAATAGAACTACTAATAACCACAATTGGTGGGTGGTAGATAGTGGAGCTACACACTGTATTTCAAAAATAAAAAGGGATTTTGAGAATATAAGGTCTAGTAAAAAAATATATTTCTATGGCTAATGGCTGGAGAGTCAAGGTCTCTGGAGAGGGTAAGGTTTACTGTTCATTTTTAAAACAAAATTTGGAAATGCTATATGTTCCCAGATGTGATTATAATCTATTATCAGTTAAGGCATTATTGGAAGCAGGTTTTAAAGTTACTTTCCAAGGGGAGGAATGTCTTATTCAAAAGAATGAAGTGAACTTAATAGCTAATATGAAAGACGGTTTGTTTGTAATTAGCAATGATCCTATTATAATGGCTACTACTTGTATAAATCAAAAACCACATGATGAATGTATTCATTTATTACATAGAAGATTGGGTCATGTGAATTTTAATACACTAAAAAGAACTGTAGCTTTGTCTAATGGGTTTAAGTTAAAGGCTTGTAAGAAATATCTGCAGTGTAACGTATGTGGTAGAGAAAAGAGCAGGGCAGCACCAGCTAATAGGTTAGATGGATTTAAAACCACAACTCCATTAGAACTGGTATTTATGGATTTGATAGGTCCTATGAAACCCAGTTTAGGGGGTGCTTGCTACATATTAAATATTCTAGACCATTATAGCAGATATGGGTTCTGTTATCTCCTTACGTCAAAAACTGAAACTATACAAACAATATCTAATTGGCTCAAGTTTGTACAAAGGAAAACTCAGTTAAATGTAAAAACCATAATAACAGACAATGGAACTGAGTTTGTTAATAAACAGTTCAATGAGCTGTTAGTTTCAGAGGGAATAGAGCATAGACGTACAGCTCCTTATAGACCTCAGCATAATGCATTTGTTGAACGGAGGGGCCAAACATTGCAAGCTATGATTAGATCTATGATTGAAGATTCTGGTTTACCTGATAGCTTATGGGGAGAAGCAGCAAAATGTGCTAATCATATTTTAAACAATGTGGTTAGTTCAGCTACAGGTAAAATTCCTTATACCTTATGGTATAAGAGAAAACCAAATCTTAGTTATATTCACACATTTGGGACACCTGCTTGGGTACATATTCCAAGTTCAATAAGAAATAAAGGAGAACATAGAGCTAAACAATTATTTTTTGTTGGCTATGAGTTAAACCATAAGTCTTATCGGTTCTGGGAGAAAGGTACTAAAAACATTTATTGTAGTTCTAGCGCTGTTTTTCAAGAACAGTCAGGCTGGGAAAGGGTAGAAGATATTGTATATATTCCTCAACAAGATTTAACTAACTCCTCAAATGAAAGTGATAAAGAAGAGGAGGAACCTGCTAGAGAGATCAAACAAGAACCACTGATAGTGGAGACAGGAGAGGAAGAAGATAATAATGTAAATGTACCTATAAGTCCAATAATTCTCAGAAGGTCTAACAGGGAAAGACGACAGCCTGATCGTTTCGAGGCAGGTTTAATTTGTCAAATAGACATTGAACCTTCTAATGTTGAAGAAATAAAAATGTATCCTGAGAATGAAAGAAAGAATTGGAAAGTAGCTATGGATAAAGAAATAAAGTCTTTGCAAGATCTTAATGTTTATCAAGAGGTTAAAATACCTAAAACAGAAAAGTTAATTGGATGTAAATGGGTTTTTAAACTGAAAGAAAGTGTTACAGGAGAGGTAATACATAAAGCAAGATTAGTTGCTCAAGGATTTGCACAGAATAATAGTGACTATGATGAAGTATTTTCCCCAACGTTAAGAGCTTCCACTCTTAGGGCTGCTTTAGTTTGGGCAGCAAATAAGAATTATAGTATAAAACATGTAGATATTGAAACTGCTTATTTGCATGCAACATTAAACCATGATATATATATGAAAGTTCCATCAGGAATAGAAAGTAAGGTAGGGTACTGTTGGAAACTGAATAAGAGTTTGTATGGTTTAAAACAGTCAGGTTATGAGTGGAATAGATGTTTAGTAAAAGAGTTAAATAGTTTGGGATTTAAAGCTAGTATTGCAGATCCTTGTTTATTTATAAAACAGCAAAATAGTGAATTATCATTGTTATTATTATTCACTGATGATATTGCTATTATAGCAAAAGATGAAACAGAAACTGAAAGAATAATTTCAGGGTTAAAAAGAAAATTTAGAGTAAAAGATCTAGGAGCTATTAGTCATTATCTAGGGCTGGATATTGTCAGGACTAGTAAAGGATTTAAATTGTCTCAAGCTAAGAAAATTAATGGTTTGCTGAAACGTTATAATATGGAAAACTGTAAACCAGTAAAAACACCTATGGTTCAAGGTTTTGAGAGTTCAGCAGATAACAGCAATGTCTTTGATAAAAAGATATATCAATCATTAATAGGCAGCTTGATGTATTTATGTAACTGGTCAAGACCTGATATAGCATTTACAGTTAATCATTTAGCTAGATATTGTGAGAATCCTACAACCAGATGTTGGCAAGGTGCGAAAAGAGTTTTAAGATATTTGAAGCACACCATACATTATTCTCTATATCTAGAGCCAACAAAGGAATTGGAACTAAAAGCATTTGCAGATGCTAGTTTTGCATCTGATACTGTAACCAGGAAATCCACTTCAGGATTGGTTGTATTATTGGGAAACGCTTTAGTAGGATGGAGGTCTAACAGACAGAAGCATATAAGCTTATCAACAACTGAATCCGAATTTTCTTGTTTATCTTTATTATGTACTGAGCTATTGGTATGGAAACAATTATTGTTTGATATGGGTTTAAATTGTAATGAACCAATAAAAGTGTATGAAGACAATCAAGCAGCTATAAAATTAGCAACTAATGCTGCAGTGAAAACTAGATCAAAACATACGGATCTACGGTATCTAAATGTCAGACAATGTGTTAAAGATAATTTGATTAAACTGGAATATTGTGCAACTGAAGATAATATTGCTGACCAGTTTACTAAAGCTCAGGGTGCTATAAAGCATAAATCTGTTTGTGATATGTGTAATTTGAGATTGTAAAAATATATGTATAATATGCCACCCAAAAGGGGAGATTGTTAGAGATTAAACTTGATTTGGGTGACAATATTATATAATGGAGTAAAAGCACCTTTAAGGAATTAAACGGCCTAAGGGTGTGGCTGTAATTATTCCACATAAAAGAGAGTTAGATGTTACACGTAGTTGCTCTTGTATATGTGTTTGATGTTAGTGTTTGGATACCTCTTGTTCTCTTGTTTGCTAACTTGATATTTATTCTCTCAAGAATCAACTGCTAGCTACAGTGTATATTGTTTTTGATATTGGTAAGCAGCTTTTGTATTTTGATACTATGTTTTTATGGACTGACTTTTATGTGCATGATACTGGATTGATACTTGGACTATTTCTTACTGTGTTTCTTTTTGTTGTCTGAGTAAAAATAAGTTATAAAACTCGTGTTAGTGCATTACTGTTTGCCTAAAAGTCCCAGTACAACTTCCACTGTGTATTAATAATACTCTGTTAAACAAACCATTTTTTTTTTCAACAACATATTCTAACATATCTTGATTCTATCCCTCTGTTAATGCAGCCTAGCACTGTGTTGGCTTTTTTGGCAGCTGCAGCACACGGCTGGCTCATATTTAAGGGATTGTCCACTAGGACTCCGAGATCCCTCTCACAGTTACTACTATTGAGCAAGGTACCACCTATACTATACCTGTGCATTTGATTTTTCCTGCCTAAATGTAGAACCTTACTTTTTTCACAATTGAATTTCATTTTGTTAGATAGTGCCCAGTGTTCGAGTCTGTCCAGATCCTCCTGTATCTTAAGCCTATCTTCTGGAGTATTGGCTATTCCTGCCAGCTTGGTGTCGTCTGCAAATTTCATGAGTTCCCCATCTATCCCCTCATCCAAATCGTTGATGAAGATGTTGAAGAGCACTGGGCCCAGAACAGAGCCCTGGGGCACCCCACTAACACACTTCCCTCCATGTAGATGCGGTTCCATTGAGGACCACACGCTGAGTACGGCCTGTCAGCCAGCTACGAATCCATCTGGTGGTGATGCTATCTAACCCACATTTTTCTATCTTATCAAGTAGTAGGTTGTGATCTACTTTATCAAATGCCTTACTGAAGTCCAAGTAAATTATATCTACAGCATTCCTCTGGTCCACTAGTTTTGTCACTTGGTCAAAGAATGCAATAAGGTTTGTCTGGCATGATCTGTTTTTGACAAACCCATGTTGGCTTTTAGTGATAACTTTGTTCACATCAAGGTGTTTGCTGATTTGTTGTTTGATTATCTTTTCCAGAATCTTCCCAGTATTGAGGTCAGGCTGATAGGTCTGTAGTGTCCTGGATCTATTTTTTTCCTTTTTTTGAATATGGGAACTACATCAGCTCTCTTCCAGTCCTCTGGTAGTTCCCCAGTGCTCCAGGATGTTTGAAAAATATAGTTCAGTGGTTCTGAGATCACGTCTGCCAGTTCCTTGAGAACCTTGGGGTGTAATCCATCTGGTCCTGGTGATTTGAACTCGTCTAGGCTGGATAGGTGCTCACTTACCATTTTATTGCCTATGTGAAAAATTTCACTAGAAAGGTAATTAAACGGTCTGCAGACAAGGACTCTGGGAGTTCCAGTCCAGCCTTAGCCAAGAAAGGCATTTGGGTGACTCTGGGCCAGTCCCTCTTTCTCTCCCTCAACATATTTTACTGGGTCGTTGTTCAGAAATTGTTAAGAAATTATCTGAGTGGGCTCAGAATTTTCAAGAAGTTATAACAATGGATACTTGGGAAAAGATCTGGGTTAGAAATGTAAAATTTACACAGGCCCAAAATTTAAGAGAGAATTTTTATAAAATGTTTTATAGGTGGCATTTAGATCCTAAAAAATTAGCAAGTATGTATCCGAACTGCCACCCCAAATGTTGGAGGTGTGGTTGTGAGGATGCAACGTATTTTCATATATGGTGGACTTGTAAAAAGGTTAAAGCTTTTTGGATTAAAATTTGGTGGAATATGCAAAAGATATTTAGAAAAGGATAAAGTTCTCTCCGCAATTGTTTTTATTGGGTATTATTACAGATACCACTGTTATAGATACTAAGTTGATGTTGAATTTAACTACGGCAGCGAGACTTTTAGTAGCGCAATATTGGAAGAAGGAAGAACTGCCGACTATAGAAGAATGGACTTTAAAAGTTTCTAACTTGGCGGAAATGGCAAAGATCTCAGCGTATTTGAAAGACCAGTCGCAACAGAGATATATTGTGGAGTGGAGAAGATGGATTGATTCCATCCAGAATAAATACGGGACTAAAAAGTTTCACTTAGCATTTGAATAAGTAGCGGATTTATATGATGTATAATTAGTTAGTAGTTATTTTACTAAGAGTTAAAGTGCGATAGAATTTAATATTTTATTGTTGTTTGCATATTTTAGATTATGTTTGTTTGTATTTTTATACCCTGTATTCAGCTCTGGGAAGTTGGGGAGGTGGGAGGGGAGGGAGGAGAGGGGTTGGGGAGGGGGTTGGGGGAGGAGGGGGGTTGTTTGTATTCAAAAATCTATTGTAAAACTTTTCAATAAAAAAAAAGAAATTTACAGCAATATCGATCAATCTCAGATTGATGCCAAGGAAAATCCGTGCTTGACCTGAAGGAGGCATCTCTGATTCCCTTTGGTTGCACCATCGAAAACGCTGTATGTCAGCAAAGCCGGAGGGAAGCAGAGGGGGGGGGCAAAGAGAAGGAAACGTTTTTCTTCTAGCTCCCAAGAGTATTTCAATGGCAGAATTCACTACGCAAAGGAACCTCTACTTTCAGAGGCAGTCTACCCTAGAACAACAGCTGGGCCAGCCACTCTCCAGATATGGGCTTCTCCTCTTTCCCCCTCAAGGCTCCCAGGGACCCTCTCTATGCAAAGCATAACAGGGAGAAAGTCCCACCACCAGAATGGAGCACAACTGCCTTGAATAGCACACTTCACTCCGATACGTCAGTCTTCATTTGTCTCACTGTATTTCCACTCTGGGTGACCTGTTTCTCACCAGTCAGCTTCCTGGTGCAATTCAAGGTGTTTGGGGGTCCCTTAAAAGCCCTTCATGATAGGGGTCCAGGTTCCTCACTCCACTGGGATTGGCCCGTCCCATTCGTGCCAGCAGAGGAGGTGTGCTGAGGGTCCCATCAGCCTGACTATTCCAGCTGGAGGGTCCAGGAGGAGAAGCTTCTCTGCTGTGGCTCCTGCCTTCTAGAATATCCTGCCCCCCAAAGTGAGGTGGGCCAAAACCCGTGCTATCTTTTTGTAAGGGCCTAAAGACGGGGCTGTGCCAGTCCGCTTGGGGCCCCAGTGGGGGAAATCACGCAATGGAGGTGCTTGATTGAGTAATAACAGATCCCACTTCGACCCCACTCCATTCCCGCCCTCCCCATCTTTCTTTGTCCTTAACTTTTTATGTTTTAACTAAGATTATAATGTAAGCCACACCCGGAGCTACCCTAGGGTAAGATGGGCAGCCAATCAGTTTTATATAAAAAAAATAAAGAATAAAATCCTCAACCAGCAACAAAGCCTACCTGGGTCCTCGCACATGAAGGCCACCAACAGCAACGTGAATAGCAAAGCTTTCATCTTGCACTCTCTTCTGCAGCCTTCAAAGTGCAGTCCGGGATGGGAGAAGGCAGTTCTATATATACCACTGCCCCAGCTTGTGGGGGCGGGTGATCCAGATCCAAGAGGGAAGAACAGGAAAACTTGGGGAAGAAGGGAGGGGTAGCCCACTACCAAAAGATGAAGAACCAACTGGTCCCTGTCTTAAAGAAAGCAGCTACCATACCACGTTCAAAAGGTGGGCTCCTGGACAATTGCCATCTCCTCCTGAACTTATAAACGGTAGCACAACCTGTGCAGAGTACAAAATTAAATCAAGCCCAAATATCGTATGAACTCCCTACGAGAAGAGAAGTGAACCGAGCTGATTGCTGATCAAACTTGAATGATTTGTGCTTTTAGGTTCAATCCCAAACATGCTGCCTAAGTACGTTTGGGGACTGTAAGCTTTCTTCACTTGGTTTGATAAGCTGAAGTTTGTGGCTAAGATGTTCAGTAGATAGCAGGCAAAATAACACCCTGCTTAAACGATTCCATTCTGCTTGTTCTTTCTATGCTTGAGGTGTCTCTGCAGACGTTTGCTGATCAGGCCAGGTAACACGGTCCGTGCATGAGAAAATGAGGTTTTCCTACCATCCCATGCTCAGATAATTTTATATTGCCTCCTAAAAAAAAAGATCTGCAGGAAAACAGCCACAATCAGAGATAAGAATCCATTTGGGGGAACTTCAAGAAGATCTCAAAGAACTTAGGCCATTAAAAAGAATGGTTGTGGAGCCAACGTTGACAAGTTGGTTGATTGGCGCCTTCTCTTAGACCCCATAGGAGAATTATTTTAATTGGTCACAAGGTCACCTGGCTCAGAACTAGTTCCAGGCTGACATAGTCCTTTTGAAAGAGGTCGATCTCTTTCAAATGCGGAGGATGAGATGAGAAGCAAGGATTCCTGCCCACCAGGGTTCACTTAGACAAAGACTCACCTGTAAAGAAAGGCAACCTTTTTCACTAAGGTCTGTTGAGACTCCAGCAAAGAATATAAGAGAGGAGATCTGTCCAGACTCTCTGTTGCTAGCAGGAACACTACTCAAGAGCAGGCCAGATGTTCAGGCGGGCCACAAGCTGCTAGCAGCAAGTTGAGGTAGGTTGTTATCAAGGGCTGGTGCCAGTTCAGGAGCTCCGAAGCAGGGATTCAATGTAGGACAGGTGCTCTAGACCTCTTTTCACACAGGACTGCAGTGATTTCAGATGTGATGATAACTTTTGGGGGACCACAGGACTACAGCTGTTTTTCCAATGCAATTGATTGCAATAGAAGTGTTAAAGACAGTTGACCAAGTTCTTCTTCATCTCCAGTGATAATGGAGCAGGACCATGATAGTCATTCTTGCAACATCTGGATAGGACAATGGAGGCACCGTCTCACCTCTGCAGCTTTTAGAGGAATTGGATAGTAGTGTAGCTTGTTCTATGGAGGGCTTTGTTGCTCCATTGATGGGTGGAAGTAATAGGCCGGGTAGGAGATGGCTTCCACTTATGGGGGAACCAGCACTAGGCTTGGTCTTGAAGGAGATCCCCACATCACTGCAGGCTGATTTCACTGGATTGCAAGGCACAGGCAAACAGAGTTCTGGCTTCCATCTTTGTTTTTTGCAGATGTTGGATGGCAAACTCCAGTAGGGTGGCTGTATATGATGCTGAGGAAGAGAACCTCAATCGGGAACTGATGGTGCTGCAAGGTCATGGGTAGGAGCTGCTGGAGGAGAATGATTGGATGCTGGATGGTCCAATGGTGGAAGGACCCATGTGGTGAGTTGGAGGTGCTTCTTTGTGGCTTCTGAGGAGCGACCTGGGAAGTGGAGAGCAGAGCAGTGTAAAGAGCTCCTTTTTTAGCATCCCTGTCTTCCAGAGATGCTTGATAGCTCATAATCCAGCAGATCAGAGGCACAAGACCATTTGGGAAACAAGATACGCATCTCTCAGCTCTGAAGTTTGAGGATCTGCAAGGAAAGTCCTAATGCCTTCTTTTTGTCATCTTGCTCATAATTCCTGAATTCAACATTTTCCCTCATATACCTTCAATAAACACATCAACTCTGAGGAAAGATACATCAAATTCACAGGGGAAGATGCTAAGGAAAATAGTCTGGCCTTCCTGGACTTTGCAGTACACATTAAGGAAAACAGAAGCCTCAACACTGAAGTTTACAGAAAAACCCCATGCACAGGTCAATATTTACATTTCGATTCTCACCACCCACCGGAGCACAAAATGGGAGTTATCAGAAGAACCCTATACCATCAAGTGGAAGGCCTGCCTACCCAGAAAAGATAGGAAGGAAAAAGAACTAAAACACATGGGGCTATTCCAAGTGGGTCTTCATCAAATCCCCCCACCTCCAAAAATACCCAAAACCCCAGCAGGATCTTCTGCATAACAAACAAGGAAGCAATCAATAAACAAAGCAAGATTATCATTCCATACATTGCAGGAATATGGGAAAAACACAGGAGGATTTTCAGCCAACACAACATACATGCACGCTTCAAACCCATGAATACACTAAGACAGAAGCTTGCCCACCCCAGGGATAAAACACTCAGACATAAACCAAGCAACATGGTACAGTATATGCCATACAATGCAGTGAGCCATGGGCAGTTCTGTATGTTGGGAAAACGAAACAACCGCTTCATAAATGCCTGGCACAACATAGGAGAACAAACCCCTCAGGAGAAGAGTCAGCAGTCCATCGGCATTAAAAAGACAAAGGCCACTCTTTCGAAGACTCTGTCCACATTTCGAAGACTCTGTCCACAATGGCAGTAGGTTGGTGGATGGCCCAAATGTTCCACTCCTTACCTTCGAACCTCCTGTTGGATTTTTTAACCATTGGACTGCCCTCTCTGGACTTGCTCGGACTGTATGCTTCGATATTCTGATACGGACTTGCTCGCCCTCAGGGGTGCCCCCCTCTCCTGGGTGCGTCCCGCCTTCTTTTCTATCCCCAGTCTCGATGAAGGGCCCAATTATTGGGACCCTGAGAGATGGCCGGGTAAGGCCAGGGGCTCTCGATATAAATTTAATAAGAGGCCCCTGGTTAATTTTTTAGTCAAATTTTTTAGGGGGTTGGGGAGGGGGGTGGGGGGTAGTGGTTGTCTGGCTGTGGGGGGTGGCCATACAACTGTGTTGCAGGCCAGGCCTGGGTCTGACGGCGTTCGGGGAGAGCGGGTTGTGGTTACATCTGGGGCTCGGGAGCGGGTCGTGGGATTGCCGATTCCCACGACACTGGGGTATGGCAGCAGGCGTATGGACAGAGGGCCGTATCGTTACCGGGAGGGCCGTCTCCGCTGTTTGCAAGCGGTGAGGCGCTCCGACCCTCTGGTTCTTCCCCGAGGTGCCGGGAGCGAGGATGTGCAGCCTCCTGAGCTCCGGCTGGTGTACCTGAATGCCAGGTCCGTGGTTAATAAGGCTCCCCTTGTGCGGGATCTGGTGGAGGGTGAGCATGCGGACCTGGCTTGTATCACCGAGACCTGGTTGGGTCCAGAGGGTGGGGTCCCTTTGGTTGACCTTTGCCCACCAGGTTTCCGAGCGTTACACCGGCCTCGGGCTCAAGGTAGGGGCGGGGGAGTGGCGGTTGTTATTAGGGAGACCTTATGTCCGCGGGAGACCACCGTTCCTCAGATAGTCGGGTGTGAGTCTCTCTTTTTGAGGTTTGGTTCGGGGGCGCAGTTGGGCTTGCTGCTGGTGTACGTTTCGCCTAGTCACACAGCGGCAGCCCTGCCCGTGCTACTCGATGTCCTCTCCGGTTTGGTGATTGAGTTCCCCAAACTTCTAGTTTTGGGTGACTTCAATCTACCATCCCTGGGAGGGTCATCTGAGTTAGCCCGGGAGTTCATGGCTTCCATGACGGCCATGGACCTGACGCAGGTAATTTCTGAATCAACTCATGAGGGAGGCCACACCCTTGACTTGGTTTTTTTATCTGGACGGTGGTTGGATGATCTTGGTGGGGGCTCTCCATTTATTATGCCCCTGTCATGGACCGATCATCACCTCCTGCGGCTGGTCTTCCGTATTGCCACCCCCCACCGTGGGGATGCGGAACCAACTAGATGGTACCGCCCCAGACGCTTAATGGACCCTCTCGGGTTCCAGGCAGCGCTGGGATCCCCACCTGCCTCCGTCGCTCACAGCTCGGCAGATGCCTTAGTGGAAGCCTGGGAAAGGGCAGCCACTGAGGCACTGGACCGAGTTGTACCCCTGCGGCCCCTGACCCGGTGCAGATCCCATCGAGCTCCATGGTTCTCCGCGGAGCTCCGGGAGATGAAGCGTCGGAAACGGGGCCTAGAGAGCTGCTGGAGGTCCAGCCGATCCGAATCCGACCGGTTGCGGTTAAGAACCTATATTAGGTCTTATCTCGCAGCGATGAGGGCAGCGAGGTGCAATTACTTCTCTGCCCTCATCGCGTCCGCAGATAATCGCCCGGCCGCCCTGTTTAGGGTGACTCGCTCCCTCCTTAATCAGGAGGTGAGGGAGGATCCCTTGCAGGGTCGTGCTGAGGAGTTTGGTCAACATCTGTCGGATAAAATCGCTCGGATTCGGACCGGTTTGGACTCCAGCTGGGCAGAGTCTGACGATCAGGACACGGGCGGTCTTGTCAATGTTATCTGGGAGGAGTTTGATTCTGTGACCCCTGATGAAGTGGACAGGATTATGGGGAGGTTGAGCTCCACCACATGTTTATTGGATCCGTGCCCTTCCTGGCTGGTTTATGCAGCCAGGGAGAGGACACGAGGCTGGTTCCAGGCGGTAATATCTACTTCTTTGAGTGAGGGTAATTTCCCCACCGTCTTGAAGGAGGCGGTGGTGAGACCTCTCCTCAAGAAGCCTGCCTTGGACCCAGCTGTCTTGAACAACTTTCGTCCAGTCTCCAACCTTCGCTTTCTTGCGAAGGTTGTTGAGAGTGTGGTGGCGCATCAGCTCCCTCTGGTCCTGGATGAAGCGGATTATCTGGACCCGTACCAATCGGGTTTCAGGCCCGGGTACAGCACGGAGACGGCATTGGTCGCTCTGGTGAATGATCTCTGGAGGGCCCGGGATAGGGGATATTCCTCTGTCCTGGTCCTATTAGACCTCTCGGCGGCTTTCGATACCATCGACCATGGTATCCTGCTGCGGCGTCTCAGGGGATTGGGAGTGGGAGGCACAGTTCTTCGGTGGTTCTCCTCCTATCTCCTGGGACGTTCGCAGTCGGTGTTGGCAGGGGGGCAGAGATCGGCCCCTAGGTCTCTCGTTTGTGGAGTTCCTCAGGGTTCGGTTCTCTCGCCTCTCCTGTTCAACATCTACATGAAACCGCTGGGTGAGATCATTCGTGGTTTTGGAGTTGGGTATCATCAATATGCTGATGATACCCAACTTTTCATTTCGACCCCAAACCACCCCAGTGATGCCCTCGCTGTGATGTCCCGTTGCCTGGAGGCGGTTCGGGTCTGGATGGGGAGGAACAGACTTCAACTCAACCCTGACAAGACTGAGTGGCTGTACATTCCGGCATCCCAGGACATTCAAAACGTTCCTTCACTTTCTATGGGGGGTGACTCTTTACCCCCTGTAGATAGGGCTCGCAACTTGGGAGTCCTCCTGGATGCACGGCTTACCTTAGAAGATCATGTAGTAGCCGTGACCAGGGGGGCTTTCGCACAGGTTCGCCTGGTGCGGCAGTTGCAGCCCTACCTAGACCGGGATGCCCTGTGTACGGTCACTCATGCGCTCGTGACCTCTCGTCTTGACTATTGCAATGCTCTCTACATGGGGCTTCCCTTGAAGACCACTCGGAGGCTCCAACTGGTACAGAATGCGGCCGCGAGAGTTGTCTTGGGAGTTTCCCGGTACTCCCATGTTACACCTTTGCTCCGCGAGCTGCATTGGTTACCAGTTGTCTTCCGGGTGAGGTTCAAGGTCCTAGTGATGGTGTTTAAGTCCTTAAATGGCATGGGTCCGGAATACCTCGGGGACCACCTGCTGCCGGCGTCAACTCCCCTCTGCCCCGTGCGTTCCCACAGAGAGGGCCTCCTCAGGGTGCCTCCAGTCAGAGAATGTCGGCTGGTGGCCCCCAGGGGGAGGGCCTTCTCTGTGGGCGCTCCGGCTTTGTGGAACCAGCTGCCGGTTGAGCTCCGGATGGCACCGGATCTCCGCTCCTTCCGGCGCGGGTTAAAGACCCATTTATTTGAACAAGCTGGCCTGGCCTGATGGGGAATCACTTAGGGTTTTAATATTTATATATATATATTATTGTTTTTATTGTGGGCAATAATTTAATTCTTTTTTAACTTTTGTACTTTTGTAGTTTTAAGATATGCCCTGTTCACCGCCCTGAGTCCTTCGGGAGAAGGGCGGTATAAAAATTTAATTAAATAAATAAATAAAATAAATAAATTTTGGACAGAGAGGACCGCTGGTTTGAAAGAGGGGTCAAAGAGCCCATTTATGTCAAAATTGAGCAGCCCTCTCTCAACAGAGGGGGAGGGATACGACACCATCTGTCTCCAGTCTACCACACAGTCCTTTCAGTAGTTCCAAGAAGGCTCGACACACATTTGGTCAGGAGACCCAGAGGACACAGATAAATCTCCAAGTGGTCTCAATGACTCTCTAAAAGAATGCAAATGACCAGCTGTCTGCAAGGAGTATAAATCCTTCCAAACAGGGGACCCCGTACACACAGATAAGGCACCAGGTAGCATTAATGACATTCTAAAACAGACATGTCAAACACAAGGCCTGGGGGCCGGATCCAGCCCGCGAAGTGGTTTCATGTGGTCCACGAAGCCATCCTGGAAACAGTGAGGCAACGGCCCCCACTGCCTTGGCCCTGGCCCAGAGACCCTCCTTCTGCCAGAGATCCTCAGATCTGTCCCACTCCTGCCCAGGCCCCCATAGGCAACCTTGATGCGAATGATGTAGAGGTGGCCATGCCCACCCAGTAGGCCGTACGCACTCTAGCCACGCCCACCCAGTAGGCCACGTCCACCCAGGCCATACCCACCCAGCCCCTTGAGGGCAACCACAATGCTGATGCGGCCCTCCATGAAATTGAGTTTGACACCCCTGCTCTAAAAGAAGGGAAATGACCAGCTGTCTGCAAGGAGTATAAATCTTTCCATTCCCCACTATCCAGTCAGACCTGAAGAAGCTTCTTAGATGAGAAGTGAAACATCTTCAAAGGAAAACAAAAAAATCCAGTCACCTCACAAAAAAGCACTTTTGGGTTCCAAGAGATTTCTAATCAACGTAGCTGACAACTTTGTCATCCAAAAGGTAGAGGAGGGAGCTAGAAGAAAAGCTATACTAGACCTAATTCTTACTAATAGAGGAGACGTGATATAATAACAATAATAATATCCCTGACAGGGCTCAGCATAATCCCCGATCCATGTATTCCAGTTCCAAATTTTGTCACTTACTAAACTTCTAATGGGGTGGATGATGTACAGTAACTGGGAGGAGAATAGCTTAGTCCATCTAGAAAGAGTGCAGAGAAGAGCAACAAGGATGATCAGGGGACTGGAGGCTAAAACATATAGGGAACGGTTGCTGGAATTGGATATGTCTAGTTTAATGAAGAGAAGGACAAGGGGTGACAGGATAGCAGTCTTGCAATATCTCAAGGGATGCCCCAGAGAAGAGGGAGTCAAGCTATTCTCCAGAGCGCCTGAAGGCAGAAGAAGCAACGGATGGAAACTGGTCAAGGAGAGAAGCAACCTAGAACTAAGGAGAAACTTCCTGACAGTTAGAACAATTAACCAGTGGAACCACCTGCCTCCAGAAGCTGTGAATGCTCCAACACTGGAGGTTTTTAAGAAGAGACTGGACAGCCATTTGCCTGAAATGGTATAGGGTTTCCTGCCTGAGCTGGGGGTTGGACTAGATGACCTCCAAGGTCCCTTCCAACTTTATTATTGTTGTTTATTATTATTATTATTATTATTATTATTATTATTATTATTATTATTATTATTATTATTATTATTATTATTATTATTATTATTATTATCTCCCTGCTGGGCTTCAAAGGTTACAACCAACACCTGGAACCAGAACCGGAAGCAAACTGACAATGAATGCAGCTGGTGGAGCAGTGGTGTAATATGCACTGCCCTAAAAACAGACATAAATGTCCATTTCACTGCTTTCTGTACCCACTGACAATTATCTAGGTGTCCCAGCATCCAATCTATGTGCCGAAGGGTGGGCCTCTGCCTTCCCATTGGACTTGACAGTGTTGGGTGAAGCAGAGAATGGGCTCTGATGCTGGGGAGGCAATGTGCTTGTCCCACCACGGCCACCCATTGTGTCCTGCCTGACCCTGCTCTGTATCCAGCTCCTCCCCACAACACCGGAGCATCCCAGAGGATCTGGGTGAAGAGCTGGGGCAGGTAGGATACAATTTGCAGTGGTGGCTGTGGCAGTGCTGTGCTCCCCTGCACCAGAGGCCACTGCCTGCCCCACCTGGCACTGCCGAGTCCAATGGGAAGGCAGCGGCTCTCCCTTCAGTATGCAGATTGGCTGCCAGGATGCGCGGCTAGTTGTCCTGGGCTGTGAATTGGCCGGGGCAAATGTCCCTTGGCAAAATTTCCTGGGTTGGGTAAGAGCACCAATGGACTAGTGGCAGTGGAGGAGCACTGGCAGAAGACCCCCCTTTCTCTCTCTCTCCCCTCCCTCTCCCTTTCTCCAATCTTCTGCTCACCTGGCCAGCTGGCCTCACGCTGTTCTCCAACAAGCTGACACACATTCTTATTGGGCTGGGTCTCCTGCCCTTGGTCTGCCAGTCCTATTCCCCCACTCACTGTGTGTGTGTGTGTGTGAGAGAGAGAGAGAGAGAGAGAGAAAGGGGGAGAGAGAGAGAGAGAAAGGGGGGGAGGAGAGAGCTGCTGCTTTCTGCTTTTTGCTGCTTCCTGTGGAGATGCAGCAAAGGCAGGAGCCCCGCCCAATAATCTTGTCAGCTTGTCAGAGAACAGCGTGAAGCTACTCTCTTTTTTACACACACAGACACACACACACACACACACACAGACAGACAGAGAGAAGGGAAGCACAAGTGCCTCTCTCTCTCTCTCTCTCTCTGTGTGTGTGTGTGTGTGTGTGTGTGTGTGTGTGTCTGCAAATGGCAGAGGATGACTGGGAGCAGCATGCAGCTCCAGAGCCGTGGGTTGCCAACCTGTGTCCTAGACCCTACATGCTGACTGAATATTCTACGTTGTCCCTTTTGAGTTGTATGGGAGGAGCCATCTTTGTTGGAATGTGAATAAATGTATCTCTTAGAGAGAATTGAGAAGAACAAAGATCTTCCTCTTTGTTCACATCGGGTCTGATCTGGAGAGAGTGGAAGATAAGATCACATCACCGGGGTTCCTACAGGAATGCCAGAGATGCAGTTTAGCCAAGGTCCTGGATCAGGCTGCAGATAACCTGGCATAGCTCCATGGCAGTCATTGAAACCAAGAAATAGATGCCACCTTGGATTCCACCCCCCAGAGAAGGCAAATTAATGTCCCCTAGGACCATAGATCTGGGGAAATCCATCGCCAACCTGCCTTCAACAGCAGTACCAACTTTGATTAGAACAAAAGAGATTCTTAAAACCTTTCTTTACTAGTGTTTTTCCAATTTCTTTTGATATAAATATCATTTGGCTTTCAAGAAATTGAATTTCAACTTACTTTTTATTTATGGTCAATAGAAATACACCCTCCCTGCTTGTAAATCTGCCCAGAGACGTTGGTTACGAGATGGGCAGCAAATAAATTTCATAACAAACAAACAAATCAATAAAATTACTTTGATTACTAAAGCTGTGCAAAAAGTATTGTTATTCTTGATTAACCTACATAGTTTGAGCTGCTGAGTATCCCCAACAGACATTTCAAATTAGTTTAAGTTATAGCCAGAAGCCAACATGGCTTTGTCCAAAACAGATCATGACAAACATTTGTTATTTGGTTTTTTTTTTGATAAAGTGACTAAATTATGGGTCACCAAAATCCTGTGGACATACCGTATTTTCCGGCGTATAAGACGACTGGGCGTATAAGACGACCCCCTACATTTCCTGTTAAATTATAGGGTTTGGGCTATACTCGCCGTATAAGACTACCCGTCTTCCAACGCACACCAAATAAAAATTAAAAAACATCAGATTTGATTTTAATATGGTAATTTTAATTCAAATGCTTATGACATGCAGGCACTTAGTAGGAAAACTGTCACTTATAAACATAAGGCTGTTTGTCATCAAACATGTAAACATAAAACAGTGCAAGTGGATTAAACTTTTCCTAATTCACTCTAAAGCTTTCCCTGCGCAGAGCCTTAAGTAACACCAGGTGCCTGCAATTAGTGCAGGTTCGCATCCCACCAGGCTCAAGGTTGACTCAGCCTTCCATCCTTCCGAGGTAGGTAAAATGAGGACCCAGATTGTTGGGGGCAATAAGCTGACTTTGTAATAATGCTGCTTGGGGGGCGAAAGCCCTAATAAGCAGGCATATACATAGAATGAAGGCTATTGCTAAGCACATTGATTTGTGCTTTAGATTGTAAGCCGCCCTGAGTCTTCGGAGAAGGGCGGGATATAAATGGGATTAAAAAAAAAAGACCAAATGGGAGATCCGCTCCAGGTTTTCCAGCCAGCCCGCCCAGTTCCTGAGTCAAATGTGTCCTTAGAGCTAAGCAGCTGCTCTGACTGCTGCATTCCCCACCTGCCTTTCAAGTTGGGACAGACTGCACCTGCTCTTCAACTTTAGAAGGAAAGACGCCCAGACCCCAGCCTGTAAAAATTACAGACTGCAGCTTATTCTCCAATTGGTCCTGCTTTCCCTGCACAGACAAAATGGGAGATCCACTCCAGGTTTTCCAGCCAGCCCTGTCCCTAAATTTTCAGCACCCGGCGTATAAGACGACCCCTGACTTTTGAGAAGATTTTCGTGGGTTAAAAAGTCATCTTATATGCCGGAAAATACGGTAATTTACTTGGAGTTCAGTAAAGCATTTGACAAAAGAGAACACAACCTATTTCTTGACAAGCTAAAAAATATGTGGGATGGACAGCACCATCACTAGATGGGTTTGTAACTGGCTGATTAATCTTACTCAAGGTGTATCCTCAACGGAACGACATCCACATGGAGGGAAGTAAGCAGTGGGGTATTGCAAGGCCCAGTTCCCTTCAATATCTTCATTAACCATCTAGATGAGGAAATAGTATGGAAATGGATCAAATTTGTTGACTATTAAATGTGCAGGAATACCAACACCCCAGAAGACAAGCTCAGGATCCAAAAAGATCTTGACAGACTTGAACACAGGGCTCTATCTTAACAAAATGAAATGCAACATAGATAAAAAATAAGGTTTTACACCTGGGCAAACACCCCCCAACTAAAGAGGTACAGACTTGGTGAAACATGTCTTAATTCTAGTAACCGTGAGATGGATCTTAGATCCCTAGTGGACAATCACTTCAATATGAACTAACGGTGTGCGGCAGCCGCCAAAAAAGCCAATGCAGTTCTAGGTTGCATTAAAAGAAGCATAGAATCAATATCCTGTGAAGTTCTAGAACAGAGAAGAGATCTGGAAGGGAAATGGGAGATCTTCTTTCCCAACCCCCTGTTCAAGCAGGGGACCCTGGAACAGAACATGTCAAACTCGCGATGTCTCGTGAAGTCACACAACGTATCGGGGACAGTTTTGCCATTGCCGGCAATGGGGTGGAGGTGGCTTCTGCGTGACGCATCCGGCCCACGAGCCAGCACTTTGATCCCCGTGCCCTAGACCATTTCAGAAAGGTAGCTATCCAGTCTTTTCATAAAAACCTCCAGTGATGGAACATTCAGAACTTCTGGAAGCAAGTCTTTCCTCTGCTTAATTGTCCTCACTGTTAGGAAGTTTCTCCTTAATTCTGGGTTCCTTCTCTCCTTGATTAGATTCCATCCATTGTTTCTTGTTTTGCCTTCTGGTGCTTTGTTTAGATCCAGAGTTTGTTTAGTGTAGTTTCAGAGTGGCTAGAGCTGCCTCTATACCCTTTGCTTTTACCCTTCCCTGCTGTCGTTATTTTTATTTTTTATTTATTTTAATTCCATTTATATCCCGCCCTTCTCCAAAGACTCAGGGCGGCTTACAAGCTTAGCAGTAGCCTTCATTCTATGTATATGCCTGCTTATTAGGGCTTTCACACACACCCCAAGCGGCATTATTACAAAGTCAGCTTAATTGCCCCCAACAATCTGGGTCCTCATTTTACCTACCTGGGAAGGATGGAAGGCTGAGTCAACCTTGAGCCTGGTGGGACTCGAACCTGCACTAATTGCAGGCAGCTGGTGTTACTTAAGGAGGCATTAGCCCACTGCTCCACCAAGGCTCTTATTGCTGATGTTATTGCTGATGTGCAACAGGCATAATTGAGAAAAAAACAGCAAGGTGGCATAATTTTATAGGTTAAATGGAATAATTTCACATTGTGCTTTGGCGGGTAAATAAACAAAGATTATTTCCGTTTCAATTGACCTTATCTAATGAAGAGCCAGCAGGTCTACATTAAAAACAGGCAAAAGGAAGATGTTTCCTTACGGCAATTGTTGGTGTGCCGAAAGGCACAACTGGGAAGAACGGAGAAGTGTTATCAATATATTCTTATCTAATGAAGAGCTAGCACCCTCCTAGTGAAGGTAAAGGAAGGAAAATGTTGAATTCAGGAGTCGTGAGCAAAATGACGAAAAGAAGGCACAAGGACTTTCCTTGCAGATCCTCAAAGTTCAGAGTTGAGAGATGCTTATCTTGTTTCCCGAATGCTCTTGTGCCTCTGGCCTGCTGGATGAGTGAGCCATCAAGCATCTCTGGAATACGGGGATGCTAAACAAGGAGCTCTTTAAGCGACTGGCTCCCCAATTCCCAAGTTGTTCCTCAAAAATCACAAAGAAGCATCTCCAAATTATCCAATGGATCCCTTCATTATTGGACCATCCACCCACTGCCTTGGTGGAGCAGAGGGCTAATGCCTCCTTAAGTAAGACCAGCTGCCTGCAATTAGTGCAGGTTCGAGTCCCACCAGACTCAAGGTTGACTCAGCCTTCCATCCTTCTGAGGTAGGTAAAATGAGGACCCAGATTGTTGGGGGCAATTAAGCTGACTTTGTAATAATGCCGCTTGGGGGGGGGGCGAAAGCCCTAATAAGCAGGCATAAACATAGAATGAAGGCTACTGCTAAGCTTGTAAGCCGCCCTGAGTCTTTGGAGAAGGGTGGGATATAAATGGAATTAAAATAAAAATAAAATAAATAAAATATCTTCCTCCAGCAGCTCCTTTTTCTGACCGGGCAGCAACATCGGTTCCTGCTCCAGATCCTGTTCCCGTTCCCAAACCGATTCTTCTCTCTGATCATGGCTGTTTTCCTGCAGACCCTTTTTTTTAAGCAGGGGACATAGAATGATCTAAGCATAGTCTGGAAGGAAAACCTCACTCTCTCCTGCATGGGGAGTGTGACCTGGCCTGATCAGGAGAACCTCTGAAGGGACACCTCAAGCACGGAAAGAACAGCCAGAATGCAACCATTTAAGCAGGGTGTTCTCTTGCCTGCTATCTACGGAACATCTTGGCCTTGAACCTCAGCTCATCAAACTGATTTCCCTTTTCATACTGGGGAAAACGAGATCACGCCCCCCTACCCCTCCCTTCTTTCCCAAGTCTCCCCAATCTTCTCTCTTGAACCTGGATCTCCAGCCCACACAAGGTGGGGCATTGGTGAATATACAACTGCCTTCCCCCACCCAGGACTGCACTTTGAAGGCTGCAGAAGAGATTGCAAGATGAAAGCTTGGCTGCTTGTGGTGTTGATGGTGGCATTCACGTGCAAGGGACCAGGTAGGCTTTGATCCTGGTTGAGGATTTTGTTTGTTTGTTTGTTTATTTATACAATTTATTGGCTGCCCATCTTACCATACGACAACTCTGGATGGCATGCATTATCATCTAAGCCAGACATGTCAAACACAAGGCCCGGGGGCCAGATCCAGCCCGCTAAGTGGTTTCATGCGGCCTGCGAAGCCATCCTGGAAACAGTGAGGGAACGGCCCCCACTGCCTTGACCCTGGCCCAGAGACCCTCCTCCTGCCAGAGAACCTCAGATCTGTCCCACTCCTGCCCAGGCCCCCATAGGCACCCTTGATGCGAACCATGTAGAGCTGGCCACGCCCACCCAGCAGGCCATACGCACTCTAGCCACGCCCACCCAGTAGGCCACGCTCACCTAGGCCATACCCCCCAGCCCCCCCGAGGGCAACTGCAATGCTGATGCGGCCCTCAATGAAATTGAGTTTGACACCCCTGATCTAAGCTGAAAGATTAAAAGTTAAAATCAAAGGTCAAAACCAAAGAAAGACGGGGAGGGCGGGGATGGAGTGGGGTGGAAGTGGGATCTGTTATTACTCAATCAAGCCCCTCTGTTGTGTGATTCCTCCGCTGGGGCCCCAAGCCGACTGGCAGAGCCACATCTTTAGGCACTTATGAAAAGACAACAGGGTTGGGGCCAACCTCACATTGAGGGGCTGGATGTTCCAGAGGGCAGGAGCCACAGCAGAGAAGGCCCTCTTCCTGAACCCCACCAGCCAGAATAGTTGGGGTGAAAAGACCCTCAGCAGGGCTCCTCTGCTGGCATGAGTGGGATGGGCCAATCCCAGGGGGATGAGTAACCCCCAACATCTTGAATCGCACCCACAAACAGACTGGTAACCTGGGGAGCTCACGGAGGAGTGGGGTCACGAGGACCATTCTTGGGCACCCCAAAAGTACCCACACTGCCGCGCTCCACACCAGCTGTACTTTCCAAATGCTCTTCAAGGGTGGCCCCATTTGGGGTGCACTACCGTGAGAAGGTGGCGACAGCATCCCTTGGGTCACCCGAAGTGGAAATATAGAGGAGGACTGATTGGGATCGGAGCGAAGTGTGGTATTCAAAGCAGTTGTGCCCCATTCTGGCAGTGGGACTTTCTCCCTGTTCTGCTCTGCATAGGGAGGGTCCCTGGGAGACTTTAGGAGGAAAGAGGAACTCTCCATTTGGAGAGAAGCAGGTAGCTGGAGAGTGGCTGGCCCAGCTGTTATTCTGGGGTAGACTGCCTCTGAAAGTAGAGGTTCCTTTGCGTAGTGTATTCTGCCATGGAAATACTCTTGGGAGCTAGAAGAAAAACATTTCCTTCTCTTTGCCCCTTGTCTGCTTCCCTCCGGCTTTGCTGACATTCTGCGTTTTCGATGGTGCAACCAAAGGGGATCAGGGTTGCCTCCTTCAAGTCAAGCACGGATTATCCTTGGCATCCACCTGAGATTGGTTGACATTGCTGCCATTTCTCAGACTCCTCAGCCTAGCCTGCAGCCTCGGGAGGTCTCCCCTCCCAGGATTAACCAGCCCCAACCCTGCTTAGCTTCCAAACAGAGACCAGCCTCTCAAGTTCTTCCCTGCTGACCTTTCATGGCCTCTTTCAGAAAAGTCATTTTTTTCAATCTCCTACCTTCATTATTTTTAGGTCATACTTATGTAGTCTATATTGGACGTGGTGACATTTGAGAGCTAAATGCAACGAAATTTCATTTTTTTTATTAAAGAGTTTTAAAGTTTTACAATACATTTTAAACATAAAAATAACATACATTATCCAGTACATTTAAAACATAACCCCAATTCCCCTCCCTCCCCCTCCCCCCCGACTTCCCAGAGCTGAATACAGGGTATTGCCTTTAACAAACTTAAACTAAAATATGCTAAATAACTATAATTAAACTTTAAATCCTATCGCACTTTAACTCCCTTAAACATAACTAAATAATAACACATCTTATAATTCTAATAATTATACTAATACTCATTCATATGCTAAATGAAACTTTTTAGTCCCATATTTCTTCTGTATATAATCAATCCATCTTCTCCACTCCAATATATATCTCTGTTGCGATTGCTCTTTCAATTGTGCTGAAATTTTTGCCATTTCTGCCAAGTTTGAAACTTTCAAAATCCATTCTTCTATAGTAGGCACTTCCTCCTTCTTCCAATATTGCGATACCAAAAGTCTTGCTGCCGTTATTAAATGCAACATCAATTTAGTCTCTATAACAGTACAATCTGTAATAATACCCAACAAAAATAACTGTGGAGAAAACCTTCTCTTTTTCTTAAATATCTTCTGCATATTCCGCCAAATTTTAATCCAAAAAGCTTTAACCTTTTTACAAGTCCACCATATATGATAGTACGTTGCCTCATCACAACCACACCTCCAACATTTAGGCTGATAATTTGGATACATACATGCTATTTTTTTTAGGATCTAAATGCCATCTATAGAACATTTTATAAAAGTTCTCTCTTAAGTTTTGTGCTGTGTAAATTTTACATTTCTGACAGAGATTTTTTCCCCAAGTATCCATCGTAATTGGCTCTTGAATATTCTGGGCCCATTTTATTATACAATCTTTAACAAGTTCCATTTCAGAATCTATTTCTATCAATGCATTATATATCCTTTTTTATATGTGCTTGACTTTGATCTCTAATTTGTTTTACCAAATGTACATCTGATATTGAGATACCAATTTTCTGATCTTCTTTCCATCTAGCTTGTATCTGGCCATACTGAAACCAAGTTTCTACTATTTTTTCCTCTTTTAAAATATTAAATGGCTTTAATTGCCATACATTCCTTTCCAGTCTAAGGATTTCTTTATATGTAGTCACATCATGTTTAAATCCCACATTTATATTTTCTATCGCATGTTTAGGTGTTGCCCAAATTGGTATTTTATAACTTAACTTATATCAATATTTTTCCAAACTCGCAACAGGGCATACCTTAATATACAGTATGTGTCTTAAAAACATTATCCACCTTTTTATCATACAATAAATAAGCATGCCAGCCATATAACAAATCACACCCCTCAATATTCAATAATCTCCCTTCTGTTAAATTAAACCAATTACAAATTGATGATAGAGCCGCAACCTCATAATATAATTTAAGATTGGGCACTTTAAGACCACCTCTTTCACGTATATCTTGCATTATCTTAAGTTTAACTCGTGGTCTTTTCCCTGCCCAGATAAATTTATTGATACCTCTCTGCCATTCCTCCAAATTTGAGTCTTTTTTAAGTATAGGAATCATTTGAAGCAAAAATAAAAATTTTGGCAAAACATTCATTTTCACTGCTGCAATTCTTCCCAATAAAGACATTTGTAATTTTCTCCAGCTATCTAATTCTTTTTGTATTTTTAACCATAACAATTCATAATTATTTTTATAGAATTTCACATTTGAAGCTGAAAGATATATCCCCAAATATTTAATCTTTTTAACTATTTCAAATCCAGTTAATTCTCCTAAAACTTCCTTTTGTTCTGTAGTCATATTTTTAGACAATATTTTAGTTTTTTGCCTATTCACCTTAAATCCAGAAACTTGACCATTTTGCAAAATTATTTCCATTAAATCTACAACCGATTGAGTCAGTTGACTTAATGTAATAACCAAGTCATCCACAAACGCTCTCAATCTATAATCTTGATCTTTTATTTTAATTCCCTTTATTTTCTTTAATCATGTATCTTAATCAATAGTATTTCCAGTGTTAAAACAAACAGCAATGGCGACAATGGACATCCCTATCTCGTACCCTTTTCAATTTTACAAGCTTCTGTTAAACTACCGTTAATTATTATTTGAGCTGTTTGTTTTTGATAAATTGATCTAATAGGTTGTAAAAACTTATCACCAAACTCCATCTTCTCTAAAACTTTAAATAAAAATTGCCAATTCAATTGATCGAATGCTTTTTCAGCATCCAAAAAGATCAAAGCTGCCGGGACTTGATTATTTCTTTCCAAATATTCCAATAAGTTTACAATATGTCTCACATTATTTTTCATTTGCCTACCACTTATAAATCCTGTTTGATCAGTATAAATCATTTGCTGCATAACCTTCATTAATCTATTTGCTAAAATCTTTGCAAATATCTTATAATCATTATTTAAAAGTGATATACTGTAGGTCTATAATTTTTTGATTGAGTAAGGTCTTGATCTTCCTTTAGAATCAACGTTATAAATGCTGTTTTCCACGATGGAGGCACTTCTCCACCAGATTGAATTGTTCTAAAAAGTTCTTTTAAAGGTTCCACCATTTCTAATTGTAAATTTTTATAATAAATAGCTGTTAAACCATCCGTACCAGGTGCCTTACCCACTTTTAATTGTTTAATTGCTAAAATAATTTCTTCAGCAGTTATCAACTGATTCAACCCTTCCCATTGCTCTTGTGTAAGTACCAGGATATTCACTTCTTGTAAATAACTATCTATATCTAAGCCTTGAATTGTATCCCTAGCATACAATTTGGATTAAAATTCTACAAAAGCCTTTTTAATAAGATTTTGCTGAAATACTTCTTTACCGTTATATTCTATCTTATCTATATTATGAGATCTTTGTCTTTTCCTTAATAAATAAGCTAGCCACCTACCCGGTTTATTAGCATTGTTAAAAGTATTATGTTTAACATATCGTAAATTAGTTGCCACTTGATCTGCCATCAACATATCAAACTGTCCTCTTAACAACTTAATTGCTTCTCTCAGCCTCTTATCAGATGGGTTCAAAATAAAAGCTTTCTCTTTCATCTTTATTTCCTCTTCTATTTCTTTATGCTTATGTTCCATTCTATGTCTATGTTTATTATTCAAATATATTAACACTCCTCTCATATAAGCTTTACTTGCATTCCAAACCATTTCAATGGGAGTACCCTTATGCATATTCATAATAAAAAATTCTCTCATCTGCTTTTTACATTCTTTCACATTCTCTTCATATCTAAATAAATTTTCATTTAACCTCCATGAACTTCTATCCCCCTTCCCCTTCTTCAATTCCATCCATACTGGACTGTGGTCTCATAAAGTTCTTGGGCATTTCTTAATCTTCTTAACCCTAAAAAAAAATCATTAGTAGTTAATATAAAATCAATCCTAGAAAAAGATTGATGTCTATCAGAGAAAAAAGTAAAATCCTTTTCTTCCACATTGCGATCTCTCCAAACATCTCTCAGCTCCAAATCATCTTTCAAGTCAAAAAAGGATTTAGGCAATCTAGCATGATTTGGAATACTTTTTAAAAATCCTTTTTTATCTTTCTGTGTATCAATCACTCCATTCCAATCTCCCATTAAAATACACGATTTCTAATCCCATTGAGTTATTTTATAATGTAAAAATTTGTAAAATTCTCCTTGCTGTTGATTAGGTGCATATATTCCAATTAAGAGTATTTTCTTCCCTTCTATTAAAAGTTCAATTATAATATATCTTCCTTGTTTATCTGCTTCAATTAAGTTGGCTGTTAAATCCTTCTTCACATAAATAACTACACCGTTTTTCTTCTCTGGAGCAGATGCAATAAATTGTATGCCCAGTCTAGAATTTATCAAATATTTTTGATCAGATACACGAATACATGTTTCTTGCAAACATATAACATCATTTTTAAATTGTTTCAGGTACTGTAATATTTTCTTTCTCTTTTGTGGTGAATTTAAGCTGTTAACATTCCAGGTTAGAAACTTTGTTGCCATCTTTTGTGACTTGAAGCTTTCGGAGCGTATCTTGCAGATACACAAGCATCTGCCTCTTAGGTCTCGCTCCTCCCACTGCTTCACTAAGAGTAGATTCTTGAGTTATAGTTGTAAGATGTTTCTGTTGCTGTTGTTGTTGTTCCTTCTGTCTAGATGCAGCCCGTGTCACTCTTTGGGTCTTTGATTCTTCTAATAAAACCAAGGGGTGTGCAGTTTCCAAAGTTTGCTGTGTTTCCTTTGGAACCAGCAAGGTGATTTCTTCACCTCGTTGTATGCCTTCTGTCTGTGACTGTCGCATTCCTTCTTCCTTTCCTCTTTTAACTTCTGGAGATGGCGGTGAGCCTGCTTCCAATACATTAGAATAAAAATCTCATGCCTTCAGAACTGTATTAAGATGATATCTAGTACCAGCATAATTCATCACTATCCCAGTTGGTATCTCCCAGCTGAACTGAAGCTGTTGTCTTTTTAATTCATCTGCCAAAATCTTTTCTTTTTCTTAAAATTCTTGGGGGAATTTCTTTCAGAATCAAAACCTCTTGATCAGCCACTTTAAATCTATTACTGTAAAAAGCTTGAATGATCGCATTTCTGATCTTTCTCTTTGTGAAATACACAACCACATCTCTTGGCAGTTTCCTTTGCCTAGCAATCCAAGAATTAACATGAAATATTTTGTCTATCTCCATTATAAAATCTTCCGGTTGAAATCCTAAAATAGGTGCCAGAGCATCCACCACTATCTCTTCCAAATTTTCTTGTGGATTTTCTTTCAAACCTCTTATCCGCAAGGCAAACTCCATGTCTCTATATTGTATCATAACCACCTCATCATCAATTTTATCCATTTTATTCTCAGCTTCACACATTTTAGCCTCCAATATCAGATTATTTTAATTAACTTCTTCCACACGATCATCCATACTCTCAATACAACCTGAGAGCCCCTGAAATGCAAGCAAAATATCCTCCCGTATTTCCTTATTTTTTTCATTGATAAGCTCTGCCACTTGCTCAGATGTTTGTTCCGATTGAAGTTTTAAAGCATCTTGTAGATCTTTCAATGTCAATGTAGGTGCAGTAGCTGCGGGGGGCGGCATCAAAGACTGAATTCCAGATTGTTGAACTGGTGATGCCCCCGCACTTTTAGGAACGGGAAATCTAAGCAGCTTAGAAGCCATTTTTAACACTCAGTTAACTTTCGTTTCACACTTTCACTTTTCCACCCCAATTGCAACTTTGTTGCTTAACTATTAAGTATCCAAGTCTTTTAAATCACTTAAGCACCTTCAAACGTTAACAAAGTCTTTTGCAACTTTGAAAATCCACATCCAATCTTCTTCCTTCCTCTTTATTTTATTTTCCTTAATCCTTTGTTCTTCCCACTTTTCTCTAAATCTTGTTACAAAGAATCACTCAGGCACCATCTTCCCCTTCTTTTTAAAAACAATCGTTGAAACAAGAAAAAAGTTGAGATTCCAGAGTTAAAGTCTTATATTTGCTATTTATACAGCTCCTGCATCCAATCTGCCTGCGTCAGTTGCTCAAGATAACAATCAAATCCAGCAGGAGTGGATTCAGCGTCTTGCTCTGCTTAAAAGCAGAGAAGTCCTCTGTTCCGGAGTATCTCCGGGCTTCAGGGGAGCTCTCACCCTTCAAGCCCCAGAATAAATATTCTAGGGCTCTAGGGGAGCTCTACCCCTACCCAGAACACTCCCCTTCCCCTCTTCACCCGAGGGGAACGGTTTTCAAGCCGCAGAACAGCTGATCGTCACTGCTCTGCAGGTTTAACGAGATAGGGGGGGCTGGCGGTCGATCTCGACCGTCTGTGCCGCTGAAGAGCCACCCAGAAGTCCCTCGCAATGAAATTTCATTTTAATGTATGCCGATTAGTGTACATTCAAATTGACAGTAAAGTTATTCTATTCTATTCTATTCTATTCTATTCTATTCTATTCTATTCTATTCTATTCTATTCTATTCTATTCTGTTCTGTTCTGTTCTGTTCTGTTCTGTTCTGTTCTGTTCTGTTCTGTTCTGTTCTGTTCTTATTCTTAACCCAGGGTAGTAAACAATCGTAATACTCTTTTCTGCCTCAAATACCACTTTCCCCTGAAGAACGACCCAGTGAAGTGGGCTAAGAAAGAGTGACTGGCCAGAATCACACAGATGACATTTTTGGCTAAGGTGGGACTGGTTTGCAGACCATTTTATTATCTTTCTGATAAAATTTTCGCAGCCGACCTTATTCTTCCATAATCTGTTGTTTAACCCATAATACGCCAAGATCAAAGAAATATCTAAGTAAGAATCCTCTCTTTTATTTCTTTCTTCCAGTCACGAGTTTGGAATGTTACAATTGTTTTGGTACTTGTGAAAATAGACAAATATGTCAGGGAGGAAATATCTTCTGTTATTCTCTGTACTATTCCACGGGTAAGCAAAGTTTCTATCCTTTCTGACAGTTTTACTTCTTGTATGGAAACTAGAACTCCCAAATGCAGCTGAGAATTGGAGGTCTGGGTTCCCCTGAGGTCATGGCCTGACATCCTAAGGGATACCAGGAAAGGGGGGACTTAGAATGCAGACCCCCGTCCATCCCAGGAGCACCCCAGTTTGGGAGGGGCACATTCTTTATAAAAAGGGGGACGAGGGAAAGGCTGGGGGAGGTGGAGGTTTCCTGTGGAGGTGACAAACTTTGGCCCTTGCTGATTAAGCCATGACATATGCAAAGGAGGAGGACCTTCCCCAGAATGCTTGCTTCCTGTTTTACTCCTGAGTAGTCAGTAGAGGTGGAAGGAGGTCCGCCTTCATGCTGTGTGGGAATGAATGACTGTGTGTCCAGTGTGGGCTTAGTGTTTTGTTCAGAAATGACCACAGATTAATTCTTTGGCCATGTAAATGTTTTGTTTTCTGTTTCCTTTCCAGGACAAACCATTCGCAGAGGATGTGCTCCGAGGTGCCCTCAAGAGGGACATGGGCTACAGGTTCTATGTTGCAGAAATAACTTTTGCAATGGATAAAATATCCTTCTGATTTTTGCTGTCATCTGTCATGGAGCATCCTTTGCAGATTTAGTCTTGTGGCCTTTACGGTCCATAATTCAACCCCTTGGCTTCTTTTGACACCTCGCCCTCTCTCCCTTTTCTCCTGCTTTACAAGCTTTTGTTCTGCTCTCTCTGTACTTTTGACAAGTGAATAAAATTCTGCATTTAAATTCAAGCGTAGTGGTTGTGTTTGACGTGACGTGTCCATTTCCCTTTTTTGAAAGTTCCATTATGGAATAGTAGAAGGCTTAAAGTTTTTATAATAATAATAATAATAATAATAATAATAATAATAATAATAATAATAATAATAATAATAATAATAATAATAATAATAATAATAATAATAATAATAATAATAATAATAATAATTATTATTATTATTATTATTATTATTATTATTATTATTATTATTATTATTATTATTATTATTATTATTATTATTTGGAAGGGACCTTGGAGGTCATCTAGTCCAACCCCCATTTACTGACATGCAGTGTGCAGTTCTGTACCATAGGTCTGACAGATTACTGGAGAATTCATCTCTAATTGTCTCATAGTTTTCTCTGAGTTTCTGTGTTCCTCTTATTGTGTGCTTGGATTTTACAGCACAACCAGCTGCCTGTACATCTGTGTGGTCAGAAGCATGATGCATCTGTGTTGATTCAGTGGTAAAAGAGTGTTCAGAGCGTTGTCTAGACATTTTTCAAGTTTTGCAAAAAAAAAAGGTTACTGTCTCTTTAAGCAAACAAATTGTAGCTTAGACAGGGTCTATAACACAGTCCAATATACAGAAACAGTTTTCAGCATGCACAGGAGATGTTCAGTAAGCTTGTGCGGCCATGTGCTTTCACAAGATGGTGGATTGCACTGAGCTTGCTTGCAGATATGACACACACAAATGAATTGCGGGCTGTAGGAATTCTAATGTCTTTCGACTATTCTGACTCTGACTATTGTTTAATGATTTATCCCCTTCCTGAGACCCCTGTGCCTGGCCTGTATAAGCAGATACTATCACTGTTAACAGCTTTTGCCAGATAGCAGAACTCATGAAATTACCTTTTAATCATCCAGAAGGACCTTTATTTGCATGCAGAGAAGATTACAGCAGACAAGGTGTGGTAGATGATGAAATGGATGGTATTTCAAGGTCAAAAGGGGAGGGAGGGAGTTTATGTTTTTAAAATGTATTTTTAAACTTTTCAATAAAAGGTCAAAAAACAGTAATGTTCCTAGCATGAGAGACTGCACATAGAGACCACCACATGTGAGATGGTGGCAGGAAGTGATAGAACGTTCAGGGTAAGAAGAAGGAGGAAGTACATCACAAATGGGAGGGGTTGGCTGAACAAATTAACATAAATGTTGTAGTTTCCCAAACAACCTCATGGTGGCAGCACAATATGCACTGCATAATACTCTATGGCTGATGTAACAGCACAGGCCCCTTTCCAGCTGGTTTATCCCGTCAGGTCAGGCAGTTTATATGTACCATGGGAAAGCCGCTTAAGTCCTCTTCCTTCTCCAAAGGCTGAAGGTCTGCCTTAGACGCCCATCTCAGATGTGCATAAATACGTCAGTTTCCTTTAGAAGCAGCATGGTTCGGAGGAAGACCTGGAAGTTGGACTCCTGCTCCAATCCTTTCCTAGCCCAGACAGGGCTCAGCATAATCTCCTTTATGCGTATTCCAGTTCCAGATTTGAACACTTACTAAACTTCTTTTTTTATTGAAAAGTTTTACAGTACATTTTTAAAAAGAGAAACTCCCTCCCTCCCCCTCCCCTCCCCCTAACCCTCCCTTGCCCTCCCCTTCCCCCCCCCAACTTCCCAGAGCTGAATACAGGGTATAAACTTTACAAACTTAAGCTAAAATATGCTATCAAACAAAAATAAAACATTAAGTTCTATCACACTTTAACTCCCCTTAAACATAATTATATTACTAACAAGTAACAAATAACTAATAATACATCATATAAAACCAATACATATTCAAATGCTAAATGAAACTTTTTAGTCCCATATTTGTTCTGAATATATTCAATCCATCTTCTCCATTCCACAATATATCTCTGTTGCGATTGATCTTTCAAATATGCCGAAATCTTTGCCATTTCCGCCAAGTTGGAAACTTTCAAAGTCCACTCTTCTATAGTAGGCAGTTCCTCCTTCTTCCAATATTGCGCTACTAAAGGTCTTGCTGCCGTAATTAAATTCAACATCAATTTAGTATCTATAACAGTAAAATCTGTAATAATACCCAACAAAAACAACTGTGGAGAAAACCTTATCTTTTTCTTAAACATCTTCTGCGTATTCCACCAAATTTTAATCCAAAAAGCTTTAACTTTTTTACAAGTCCACCATATATGAAAATAAGTTGCATCCTCAGAACCACACCTCCAACATTTGGGGTGGCAGTTCGGATACATACTTGCTAATTTTTTAGGATCTAAATGCCACCTATAAAACATTTTATAAAAATTCTCTCTTAAATTTTGAGCCTGTGTGAATTTTACGTTTCTGACCCAAATCTTTTCCCAAGTATCCATTGTTATAACCTCCTGAAAATTCTGGGCCCACTTTATCATACAATCTTTGACAAGTTCCGTTTCTGAATCAATTTCTATCAGTGCATTATATATCCTTCTTATATGTGCTTGACCTTGATCTCTAATTTGTTTTACCAAATTTCCATCAGTTATCGAAATACCAACTTTCTGGTCCTCTTTCCATCTTGCTTGCAACTGCCCATACTGAAACCACGTTTGTACAATCTTTTCTTCTTTTAAAATATTATATTGCTTTAATTGCCATACATTCCTTTCCATCCTTAAAATTTCTTTGTATGTAATCACATCATGTTTAAATCCAACATTTATATTTTCTATTGCACGTTTAGGTATTGCCCAAATTGGTATTTTATAATTTAACTTATATCTATATTTTTTCCATACTCGCAACAGAGCATACCTTAATATATGTATCTTAAACACATTATCCACCTTCTTATCATACAATAAATATGCATGCCAACCAAATAACAAATCATAACCCTCAAGATTTAATAATGTCCCTTGTGTTAAATTAAACCAAACACTAATTGATGATAAAGCAGCAGCCTCATAATATAATTTAAGATTAGGCATTTTAAGACCACCTCTTTCACGTATATCTTGCATTATCTTAAATTTAACTCGTGGCTTTTTCCCTGCCCAAACAAATTTATTAATACCTTTTTGCCATTCCTCCAAATTTGAATCCTTTTTAAGTATAGGTATCATTTGAAACAAAAATAAAAATTTTGGCAAAACATTCATTTTAACTACTGCAATTCTTCCCAATAAGGATAATTGTAATTTTTTTCAACCTTCTAGCTCCTTTTGTATTTTTAACCATAACAATTCATAATTATTTTTATATAATTTTATATTTGAAGCCGAAAGATATACCCCCCAATATTTAATCTTTTTAACTATTTCAAATCCCGTTAACTCTTCTAAAGCAACCTTTTGTTCTGTAGTAATATTTTTAGACAATATTTTAGTTTTTTGCGTGTTTATCTTAAATCCAGAAACTTTCCCATATGACGTTATTATCTCCATCAATTCTACAACTGAGTAAGTCGGTTGAGTTACTGTAACAACCAGGTCATCCGCAAACGCTCTCAATCTCTTATTTTAATTCCCTTAATTTTATTTGAATCTCGTATTTTAATCAATAATATTTCCAATGTTAAAACAAACAGCAAACGTGACAACAGACACCCCTGTCTTGTACCCTTTTCAATATTACATGTTTCTGTCAAGCTACCATTAACTATTATTTGAGCTGTTTGCTTCTGGTATATTGTTCTAATAGATAGTAAAAAAGTTTCCCCAAACTCCATTTTCTCCAATGCCTTAAATAAAAATTGCCAATCCAATTGATCAAAGCCTTTTTCAGCGTCCAAAAAAAAATCAGCGTTGTAGGAACCTGGTTATTTCTATCCAAAAATTCCAATAGGTCTACAATATGTCTCATATTATTTTTCATTTGTCTACCACTTATAAATCCAGTTTGGTCACTATGAATCATTTGCTGCATTACCTTCATTAATCTATTTGCTAAAATTTTTGCAAATATCTTGTAATCAGTGTTTAAAAGCGATACTGGCCTATAGTTTTTGGCTTGGGTAGCATCTTGATCTTCCTTCAGAATCAGCGATATAAAAGCTGTTTTCCACGATGGAGGCACTTCTCCTCCCAATTGAATTGCCCTAAACAATTCTCTTAAAGGTTCCACCATTTCTGACTGTAAATCTTTATAATAGACGGCAGTCAAACCGTCTGTTCCTGGTGCTTTGCCCACCTTTAATTGCTTAATTGCTAGAATAATTTCTTCATCATTTATCAATTGATTCATCCCTTCCCTTTGCTCTTGTGTAAGAACAGGGATATTAACTTCTTGTAAATATCTATCTATATCTACAACTTGAATCTTGTCCCTAACATACAACTTAGAATAAAAATCAACAAAGGCCTTTTTAATAAGATTCTGCTGAAACACCACTTTATCCTCATCAAGTTCCCTTTGTCCAGTGCGCTCCCACAGGGAGGGTCTTCTCAGGGTGCCACCGGTAAGAGATTGCCGGCGGGTAACACCCAGGGATAGGGCCTTCTCAGTGGGGGCGCCTGCCCTTTGGAACCAGCTGCCAGTGGAGCTGAGGACTGCCCCCGACCTCCATTCATTCCGCCGGGGCCTGAAGACCTGGCTCTTCGAGCACTCTGGCCCAGGCTGAGGATTAATTTTATTTTAACTGGGGTTTTATTTAGGCAGGGACACATATAATGTTTTTAAATTTGTTTTTAACTTTTGTATTTTGGTTTTTGAATTACCCTGTAATTAAAAATACCCTGAGTCCTTCGGGAAAGGGCGGTATATAAATGTAATAAAATAAATAAATAAATAAATACTCTATTATATCTATATTCCATGACCTTTGTTTCTTCCTTAACAAGTAGGCTAACCAGCTACCCGGCTTATTAGCATTGCAAAAAGTATTATGTTTAGCATACCGTAAATTGGTTGCCACTTGATCTGCCATCAACATATCAAACTGACCTCTTAGTAAAGTAATTACATCCGTAATCTTCCCTTCAGATGGATTCAAGATTAAAGCCTTCTCTTTCCTCTTAATTTCCTCCTCTAATTCTTTTCGCCTATATTCCAGTTTGCGTCTATACTTATTTAAATATATTAATACTCCTCTCTTATAAGCTTTACTTGCATCCCAAACCATTTCAATAGAAGTACCCTTGTACATATTCATATTAAAAAATTCTTTCATCTGTTTTTTACACTCTTCCACATTTTCTTGATATCTAAACAAATTTTCATTTAGTCGCCAAGACCTTCTGTCTCCATTGTCTTTTTCTATTTCCAACCATACTGGACTATGATCTGATATAGTTCTTGGACATATCTTAATTTTCTTAATCCTTGAAAAGAGATCATTAGTAATTAATACAAAATCAATCCTGGAAAAAGATTGATGCGGGTTTCTGAGCCGCCAAACAGCTGGTCGTCGCCGTTTTTAGCAGCTCTACAGAAAGCAGCGGGGCTGACGGCCGGAACGGCCACCATCAACGGAGCCTTGCCACCTGGAAGTCCAACACTTACTAAACTTCTAATGTGGTCGGATGCTGTAAAGTAACTGGGGGGAGAGAGTCCCACCGATAGCTTGGTCCATCTCCCTGCTGGGATTTAAGGGAGAGAACCAAAACCTGGAACTGGACCAGGAAGCAAACTGGCAACGAAAGCAGCTGGGGGAGCAGTGGTGTAATATGCACTGCCCTAAAAACAGACATATATGTGCATTTCAGTGCTTCCTCTCCCAGCTGAAGCAGCGTGGGACAATTATCCAGGCATCCCAAAATCCAATCCCTGTGCGAAGAAGTGGACCTCTGCCTTCCCATTGGATGTAGCACTGCTGGGCGGAGCATGGAGCTGCCTCCGATGATGGGGAGGCAACTCTCCTCTCCAACCACAGCTGTCCTTTGTGTCCTGCATGGCCCCGCTCTGCACCCAGTTCCTCTCCACGGTTCCTACAGGAACACCAAAGTTGCCATTTGACCAGGATCCAGAATCAGGCTCTAGATAACCTGGGTTAGCTCCATAGTCAACCATGAACTCCCTTCCACCTTCCCCCCCCCAGAGAAAGCAAATTAATGCCCCCCCCAACGAAAAACCTGGGAAAACTCCATCAGCAGCCAGGAAGTGGCTTCAACAGCACGGATGGTTTACCAACTTTGATTAGTACAGAAATAGTTCTTTTTTTATTAAAAAGGTTTACAATATGGACCTCCGGGTGGCAAGGCTCTGTTGCTGGAAGCCATTTAGGCTGTCAGACCCATCGCTCCGTAGAACCGCCAAAAACAGTGACGATCAGCTGTTTTGGCAGCTCGGAAGCCCCCTCCTCAGGAGAAGAGGAGGGGGTGAGCGCCCAGGCAGGGGTAGAGCTCTCCTGGACCGCCAGAGTTGAAACTCTGGTGGTTGAAGGATCGAGCCCCCCCAAAGCCTGAGTTTGCTCCAGACTTCGGGACGCCTCTGCTCCAGGGCCTTGGAGCAGAGCAGGATGCAGCAACCATCCCTGCCAGCGAGAGTGAACTTTGGATTACTTGGATGCAGGCAGAGCTGTACAGGAGACTCATGTTAAAGCAAGTATATGATCTTTAACTCAGTGGATTTTGTGGAGACTTTTTAAAAGTGAAAGTGCGCAACAGAGTTGAGTGGTCGAAAATGGCTGCCAAATCAGCTAAAGTTCCCAGAAGCGTGGGGGCTTCCCCGGTGCAGCAATCTTGGTTACAGGCTTTAATGCCCCCCCCTCCTGCACCTGCACCTGTACCAGCTTTAACAGTAAAAGATTTACAGGATGTTTTGCAAGAGGCTTTGAAAAAGCAATCCCAACAATTAGCTGAACTTATGGAGGAGAAGCTTACAGACATGAGGGCAGACATTTTACTGGCATTTCAAGGCATGGCTGTTTGTATTGAACGTTTGGACGAGAGAGTGGAAGATCTCAGCCAAAATAATATCAGATGAGATGCTAAAATGATGGAGGCTGAAACTGTGATGGATAAGATTGATGACGATTTAACCTTGGTGCAGTACCGAGAGATGGAGTTCGCCGTGAGAATCAGAGGTTTAAAAGGGGATTCTAAGGAAAATTTGAAAAAAGTAGTTTCAGAAGCCCTGGAAGGCGTTTTGGGGCGTCCAGCAGAAGATATTATGGTGGATATAGATAAAATATTTTGTGTTAATTCATGGATTGCAAGACAAAGGAAATTACCCAGAGATGTGGTGGTTTATTTTACAAAGAGAGCAATTAGAAATGACGTTATTCAAGCTTTTTATAATAGTAAATTCGCAATTGCAGAGCAAGAAGTTTTAATTTTAAAAGAGATTCCTCCAAGAATTTTAAGGAGAAGGAAGGAGTTTGCCTTTTTGGCAGAAGAATTAAGAAGACGGGATATTCAGTTCAGATGGGAGATTCCAGTGGGTATGGTGGTGATGTATGCAGGCACAAGACATCGTCTTCTTACAGTGTTACAGGCACGTGATTTTTATGCTAATATTTTAAAGGCAGTCCCTATACCACTTTTGGAATCTAAAAAGAAGAATGGTGAAGGAGAGCGTCAACCACAAAGTGAGAGTACACAAGGTGCTGAAGGAGTTATGCAGCTGAAAGATGGAGAATTCCAGAAAGCTACAGGAGTGGATCAAATTTCAGCATCATCGGAGGAGCTTAGAGACCAAAGAATGACATGTGCTGCTGCTAGACGAATGAGACAAGAGCAAGAACACCAGAGAGTTATGACGGCACCTCAAAAACTTAACTACAGTGAAGCAGTGGCAGGAGCGCGACCTAAGAGAGTGCAGGTGATTTTGGAAGAGGTGCTCCAAAAGCTTTAGGTCGCAAAAGATGGCGACAAAGCTTCTAACCTGGAATGTTAATGGTCTAAATTCACCACATAAGAGAAAGAAAGTATTTCAATATTTAAAGCAATTTAAAAACGATGTTATTTGCTTACAAGAAACACATATTAGAGCATCGGATCAAAAGTATTTGGTAAACTTGAGTTTGGGCACACAGTTTATTGATTCTGCGACCGATAAGAAAAATGGAGTGGTTATTTATGTTAAGAATACTTTGACAGCGACTTTAATTGAAGCAGATAGACAAGGAAGATACGTTATGATTGAACTGTTAATAGAAGGCAAGAAAACGCTTTTGGTTGGACTATACGCTCCGAATCAACAACAAGGAGATTTTTACAGTTTATTACACAGCAAGATTACCCAGTGGGATTATAAATCTTGTATTTTTATGGGAGATTGGAATGGTGTTTTGGATGTTCAAATGGACAAGGGGGGTCTTTTTAAAAGCATCCCAAGTCATGCTAAACTGCCTAAATCTTTTTTCGAGATGAAGGATGACCTGGAATTGAGAGATGTCTGGAGAGAAAGGAATTTGCAAGAAAAAGACTTTACTTTTTTTTCCGACAGGCATCAATCTTTTTCTAGGATTGATTTTGTATTAATTACCAATGATTTTTTTTCTAGGATTAAGAAGATCAAGATTTGTCCAAGAACTATATCTGATCATAGTCCAGTATGGTTAGAGATAGAAAAAGATAATAGGGATAGACGGTCTTGGCATTTAAATGAAAACTTGTTTAGATACCAGGAAAATGTGGAAGAGTGTAAAAAACAGATGAAGGAATTTTTCAAAATTAATATGCATAAAGGAGCTTCTATTGAGATGGTTTGGGACGCAAGTAAAGCTTATATGAGAGGTGTATTAATATATCTGAACAATAAACATAGACGTAAATTGGAATTTAGGAGGAAAGAATTAGAGGATGAAATTAAGGAAAAAGAAAAGGCTTTAATTCTGAATCCATCTGTTGGGAAGATCAAAGAGGTAATTACTTTATTAAGGGGTCAGTTTGATATGTTAATGGCAGATCAAGTGGCAACTAACTTACGGTATGCTAGACATAACACTTTTTGTAATGCTAATAAGCCAGGTAGATGGTTAGCTTACTTGTTAAGGAAGAAGCAAAGGGCTTCTAATATAGATAGAATAGAACATAAGGGTAAAGTAGTGTATCAGCAGAGTCTTATTAAAAAGACTTTTGTTGACTTTTATTCTAAGCTGTATGCTAGAGACAAGATTAGAGATGAAGTTATAGATGATTATTTGGCAAAAGCTAATATTCCTGTTCTTACGCAAGAACAAAAGGAAGGGATGAATCAATTGATAACTGATGAAGAAATTTTTTTAGCAATCAAACAATTAAAAGTGGGTAAAGCGCCGGGTACTGACGGATTGACTGCTGTGTACTATAAAAATTTACAGTTAGAAATGGTGAAACCTTTAAGGGAATTGTTTAAGACAATTCAAATGGGAGGAGGGGTGCCCCCATCCTGGAAGACTGCTTTTATTTCCTTGATTTTGAAGGAAGATCAGGATGCCACCCAAGCAAAAAATTATAGGCCAATATCACTTTTGAATATTGATTATAAGATATTTGCAAAAATCCTAGCTAATAGATTAATGAGGGTAATACAACAAGTGATACATGGTGATCAAACTGGATTTATAAGTGGTAAGTAGACAAATGAAGAATAATGTGAGACATATTGTAGATTTATTGGAATTTTTGGAAAGAAACAACCAGATCCCTGCAGCGTTGATCTTTTTGGATGCTGAAAAAGCCTTTGATCAATTGGATTGGCAATTTCTGATGAAAGTATTAGAGAAAATGGAATTTGGGGACAAATTTCTACAACCAATTAGGGCAATATATCAAAAGCAAACAGCCCGTATAATAGTTAACAATAGCTTGACTGAATCATGTAATATTGAAAAGGGCACAAGGCAGGGGTGCCCGTTGTCACCTTTATTATTTGTTTTAACATTGGAAATATTACTGATTAAAATACGTGATTCGGAAAAAATTAGGGGAGTTCAAATAAGAGATCAGGACTATAGGTTGAGGGCGTTTGCAGATGATCTGGTTGTTACAGTAACCCAGCTGGATTATTCAGTTGTAGAACTGATGGAGATAATAATGCTATATGGGAAAGTTTCTGGATTTAAGATCAATATACAAAAAACTAAAATATTGTCTAAAAATATGACAGTATCACAAAAGGCTGTTTTAGAAGAACTAACGGGATTTGAAATAGTTAAAAGGATTAAATATTTGGGGATACATCTGTCAGCCTCAAATGTGAAGTTATATAAAAATAATTATGCAATGTTATGGGGAAAAATACAAAAAGAATTAGATAGTTGGAAAAAATTACAATTATCTTTATTGGGAAGAATTGCGGCAGTGAAAATGAATGTTTTGCCAAAATTTTTATTTTTATTTCAAATGATACCTATACTTAAAAAGGATTTAAATTTGGAGGAATGGCAAAAAGGAATTAATAAATTTGTCTGGGCAGGGAAAAAGCCTAAGGAAGAGTTAAATTTAAGATAATGCAAGATACGCGTGAAAGAGGTGGTCTTTAAATGCCTAATTTTAAATTATATTATGAGGCTGCTGCTTTGTCATCGATAAGTGACTGGATATAATCAATCCATCTCCTCCATTCCACAATGTATCTCTGTTGCGATTGGCCTTTCAAATATGCTGAAATCTTTGCCATTTCCGCCAAGTTAGAAACTTTCAAAGTCCACTCTTCTATCGTCGGCAATTCCTCCTTCTTCCAATATTGCGCTACTAAAAGTCTTGCTGCCGTAATTAGATTCAACATCAACTTAGTGTCTATAACAGTAGTATCTGTAATAATACCCAATAAGAACAATCGCGGAGAAAACTTTATCCTTTTCTTAAATATCTTTTGCATATTCCACCAAATTTTAATCCAAAACCTTTAACCTTTTTACAAGTCCACCATATATGAAAATACATTGCATCCTCACAACCACACCTCCAAGATTTGGGCTGGCAGTTCGGATACATACTTGCTAATTTTTTAGGGTCTAAGTGCCACCTATAAAACATTTTATAAAAATTCTCTCTTAAATTTTGGGCCTGTGTAAATTTTACATTTGTAACCCAAATCTTTTCCCAAGTATCCATCGTTATAACTTCTTGAAAATTCTGGGCCCACTTTATCATATAATCTTTAACAAGTTCCGTTTCTGAATCAATTTCTATCAATGCATTATATATCCTTTTTATATGTGCTTGACCTTGATCTCTAATTTGTTTTACCAAATTTTCATCAATCATCGAAAAACCAATTTTCTGGTCCTCTTCCCATCTTGCCTGTAACTGCCCATACTGGAACCAAGTTTGTACAATCTTTTCTTCTTTTAAAATATTATATGGCTTTAATTGCCATACATTCCTTTCTAAACTGAAGATTTCCTTATATGTAGTCTCATCATGTTTAAATCCCATATTTATATTTTCTATTGCATGTTTAGGTTTTGTCCAAATTGGTATCTTATAATTTAACTTGTGTCTATACTTTTTCCAAACTCGCAACAGAGCATACCTTAATATATGTATCTTAAACACCTTCTTATACAATAAATATGCATGCCAACCAAATAACAAATCATAACCCTCAAGATTTAATAGTCTCCCTTGTGTTAAATTAAACCAGTCACTTATCGATGACAAAGCAGCAGCCTCATAATATAATTTAAAATTAGGCATTTTAAGACCACCTCTTTCACGCGTATCTTGCATTATCTTAAATTTAACTCGTGGCTTTTTCCCTGCCCAAACAAATTTATTAATACCTTTTTGCCATTCCTCCAAATTTAAATCCTTTTTAAGTATAGGTATCATTTGAAACAAAAATAAAAATTTTGGCAATACATTCATTTTTACTGCCGCAATTCTTCCCAATAAAGATAATTGTAGTTTTTTCCAACTATCTAATTCTTTTTGTATTTTTTCCCCATAACATTTCATAATTATTCTTATATAACTTCACATTTGAAGCTGACAGATAAACCCCTAAATATTTAATCTTTTTAAGTATTTCAAATCCCGTTAGCTCTTCTAGAGCAGCTCTTCTAAAGCAACCTTTTGTTCTATAGTCATATTCTTAGACAGTATTTCAGTTTTTTGTGTATTTATCTTAAATCCAGAAACTTTCCCATATAACATTATTATCTCCATCAATTCTACAACTGAGTAAACCGATTGAGTTACTGTAATAACCAGGTCGTCCGCAAACACCCTCAATCTATAATCCTGATGTCTTATTTGAATTCCCCTAATTTTATTTGAATCTCGTATTTTAATCAGTAATATTTCCAATGTTAAAACAAACAATAAGGGTGACAATGGACACCCCTGTCTTGTACCCTTTTCAATATTACATATTTCTGCCAAACTATTATTAACTATTATACGAGCTGTTTGCTTCTGATATATTGCCCTAATAGGTTGTAAAAATTTATCCCCAAATTCCATTTTCTCTAATACTTTCATCAGAAATTGCCAATCCAATTGATCAAAGGCTTTTTCAGCATCCAAAAAGATCAGCGCTGCGGGGACCTGATTATTTCTTTCCAAAAGTTCGAATAAATCTACAATATGTCTCACATTATTCTTCATTTGTCTACCACTTATAAATCCAGTTTGATCACTATGAATCACTTGCTGCATTACCTTCATTAATCTATTAGCTAAAAATTTTGCAAATATCTTATAATCAGTATTTAAAAGCGATATTGGTCTGTAGTCTTTGGCTTGGGTAGCATCCTGATCTTCCTTCGAAATCAATGAAATAAAGGCTGTTTTCCACGATGGAGGCAATCCTCCTCCCAGTTGAATTGTCTTAAACAATTCTCTTAAAGGTTCCATCATTTCTGACTGTAAATTTTTATAATAAACGGCAGTCAAGCCGTCAGTTCCCGGTGCTTTACCCATTTTTAATTGTTTAATTGCTAAAAGAATTTCTTCATCAGTTATCAATTGATTCATCCCTTCCTTTTGTTCTTGCATAAGAACAGGGATATTAGCTTCCAGCAAATATCCATCTATATCTCCATCTGTAATCTTATCTCTAACATACAACTTAGAATAAAAATCAACAAAAGTCTTTTTAATAAGATTCTGCTGGTACACTACTTTACCCTTATATTCTATTCTATCTATATTACAAGCTCTTTGTTTCTTCCTTAACAAGTAGGCTAACCATCTACCCGGTTTATTAGCATTACAAAAAGTATTATGTCTAGCATACCGTAGGTTAGTTGCCACTTGATCTGCCATTAACATATCAAACTGACCTCTTAATAAAATAATTACCTCTTTAATCTTCCCATCAGATGGATTCAGAATTAAAGCCTTTTCTTTTTCCTTAATTTCATCCTCTAATTCTTTCCTCTTAATTCCTAATTCCTCTTAAATTCCAATTTACGTCTATGTTTATTAGTAAAATATATTAATACACCTCTCATATAAGCTTTGCTTACATCCCAAACCATCTCAATAGGAGTACCTTTATGCATATTAATTTTAAAAAAATTCTTTCATCTGTTTTTTACACTCTTCCACATTTTCCTGATATCTAAACAAATTTTCATTTAAACGCCAAGACCGTCTGTCTCCATTATCTTTTTCTATCTCCAACCATACTGGACTATGATCAGATATAGTTCTTGGACAAATCTTGATCTTCTTAATCCTAGAAAAAAAATCATTAGTAATTAATACAAAATCAATCCTGGAAAAAGATTGATGCCTATCGGAGAAAAAAGTAAAGTCTTTTTCTTGCAAGTTCCTTTCTCTCCAAACATCTCTCAATTCCAGGTCATCCTTCATCTCGAAAAAAGATTTAGGCAGTTTAGCATGACTTGGGATGCTTTTAAAAAGACCCCCCTTGTCCATTTGAACATCCAAAACACCATTCCAATCTCCCATAAGAATACAAGATTTATAATCCCACTGAATCATCTTGCTGTGTAATAAATTGTGAAAATCTCCTTGCTGCTGATTAGGAGCATATAATCCAACCAAAAGTGTTTTCTTGCCTTCTATTAATAGTTCAATTATAACATATCTGCTTTGATTAAACTCGCTGTTAAAGTATTCTTGACATAAATAACAACTCCGTTTTTCTTGTCAGGCACAGAAGCAATAAACTGTGTGCCCAAACTAAAGTTTATCAAGTACTTTTGGTCGACCGCTCGAATATGTGTTTCCTGTAAGCAAATAACATCATTTTTAAATTGCTTTAGGTATTGAAACACTTTCTTTCTCTTATGTGGTGAATTTAGACCATTAACATTCTAGGTTAGAAGCTTTGTTGCCATCTTTTGCGACCTGAAGCTTTTGGAGCGCCTCTTCCAACATCACCTGCACTCTCTTTGGCTTCGCTCCTCCCACTGCTTCACTGTAAGTAGGTTTTTGAGATGGAATCATGGCTCTATGCTGTTCTTGCTCTTGTCTCATTCGTCTAGCTACAGCACATGTCATTCTTTGGTCTCTGACCTTCTCCGTTGGTACTGAAATCTGATCCACTCCTGTGGCTTTCTGGAGTTCTCCATCTTTCGACTGCGTAACTCCTTCAGCACCTTGTATACTCTCACTTTGTGGTTGACGCTCTCCTTCACCATTCCTCCTTTTAGATTCCAGAAGTGGTAGGGGGCCTGCCTTCAAAATATTGGCATAAAAATCTCATGCCTGTAGAACTGTAATGAGACGATATCTCGTGCCTGTGTGCATCGCCACCATACCTACTGGGATCTCCCATCTAAACTGGATATCCCGTCTTCTTAATTCTTCTGCCAAAAAAGCAAATTCTTTCCTTCTCCTTAAAATTCTTGGAGGGATCTCTTTCAAAATTAAAACTTCTTGCTCTGCAACTGTAAATTTATTATTATAAAAAGCTTGAATAACCTCATTTCTAATTGCTCTCTTTGTAAAATAAACCACCATATCTCTAGGTAGCTTCCTTTGTCTTGCAATCCAGCAATTAACATGAAATATTTTATCTATATCCACCATAATATCTTCTGTTGAACGCCCCAGAATCTGTTCAAGAGCTTGTGAAAATACTTTTTTCAAATTTTCCTTAGGGTCTTCTTTTAAACCTCTAATTCTCACAGCAAACTCCATCTCTCTATACTGCACCAAGGTTAAATCATCATCAATCTTTTCCATCACTGTTTCAGCACCCATCATTTTGGCATCTAATCTCATATTATTTTGGCTAAGTTCTTCCACTTTCTCATCCAAGCGTTCAATACAAACAGCCATTCCTTGAAATGCAAGCAAAATGTCTGCCCTTATTTCTGTATTCTTCTCCTCAATAAACTCAGCTAATTGCTGAGATTGTTTTTTTCAAAGCCTCTTGCAAAAAATCCTGCAGATCTTTTATTGTTAAAGCTGGTGCGGGTGCGGGTGCCGGAGGAGAGGGCATTAGAGCCTGTAATGAAGATTGCTGAACTGGTGAAGCCCCCGCACTTCTAGAAACTTTAGTTGACTTGGTAGCCATTTTCACCCACTTAATTCTATTGCGCACTTTCACTTTCCGCACCACTTAGAAATTTTCCACAAAGTTTACTGAGTTAAAGTTCAGATACCTGCTATTACAGCATTCTCCTGCACAGCTCTGCCTGCATTCAAGTAATCCAAAATTCACTCTCAATGGCAGGGATGGTTGCAGCATCCTGCTCTGCTCCAAAACCTTGGAGCGCAGGCGTCCCGGAGTCCGGAGCAAACTCAGGCTTCCGGGGGGCTCACACCCTTCAACCACCAGAGTTTCAACTCTGGCGGCCTGGGGGAGCTCTACCCCTGCCTGGGCGCTCACCCCCTCCTCTTCTCCCGAGGAGCGGGTTTCCGAGCCTCCAAACAGCTGATCGTCACTGTTTTTGGCAGCTCTACGGAGATAGCGGGGCTGACAGCCGAAATGGCTGCCGTCAACGGAGCCTTCCCACCCGGAGGTCCCAGTACAGAAATAGTTCTTAAAGCCTATCTTTTCTTTTTAACTGTTTTTAACTTTCATATTGTATTGACATTTTTAAATACTTTGTAAACCGCCCTGAGTCCTACGGGAAAAGGGCGGTATATAAATTCAATAAACTTAAACTTAAACTTAATGCTGTTTCTTTCTCTAAAACTGATCATGCCAAACATTTTCTTATTTTGTTTTTTCATAAAGCATACTTGGATTTCAGTAAAGCGTTTGACAAAAGAGAACACAACCTACTTCTTGGTAAGCTTAAAAGGTGTGGGATAAACAACACTAGATGGGTTTGTATCTGGCTGACAAACCATACTCAACGTGTAGTCCTCAACAGTACTACCTCCACACAGAGGGAAGGTAGCTGTGGGGTCCTGCAAGGTTACGTTCTAGACCCAGGACTCTTCAATATCTTCATTAACCATCCAGATGAGGGAATAGTGCAGAAACTGATCAAATTTGCAGATGATTAAAATAATTCTCCTATGGGGTCTAAGAGAATGCAACCATCAACCAACTATCAAGTTCTCTCTAATCATGGCTGCTTTCCTGCAGATCCCCTTTTTTTTGCAGGGGACATAGAATGATCCAAGCATAGTCTGGAAGGAAAACCTCACTCCCTTGTTCATGGAGTGTTACCTGGCCTGATCAGGAAACCTCTGAAGGGACAACTCGAGCGTAGAAAGAACATCCAGAACACAACCATTTGAGCAGGGAGTTCTCTTGCCTGCTATCCACTGAATGTCTTGGCCATAAACCTCAGCTTATCAAAATGATTTCCCTTTTTGTAGTGGGGAAAACAAGATCACACACCCCCTACCCTCCCTCCTTTCCCAAGTCTCAATGCCTTCTCCTATCCTACACCTCAATTTGAAGGCTGCAGAAGGGATTGCAAGATTTAAGCTTTGCTATTTGCGTTGTTGTTGTTGTTGCTGGCCTTCCTGCGCCAAGGACCCAGGTAGGCTCACAAACCTTTGATCATGGTTGAGGACTTGATTATCTATTTATATATTTATAAAAAACTTATTCGCTGCCCATCTTTCCATCTAAGTTAGAATTGTTGTTGTTAGCTGCGAAGTCGTGTCTGACCCATCGCCTTTGCCCAGGTTTGCCTGGTGCGCCAGTTGCGGCCCTATCTGAACCGGGATGCCTTGCGTACAGTCAATCATGCACTCGTGACCTCTCGTTTGGACTACTGTAATGCTCTCTACATGGGGCTGCCCTTGAAGACCACTCGGAGGCTTCAACTGGTGCAGAATGCAGCTGCGCGAGTTGTGTTGGGAGTCTCCCGATACTCCCATGTTACACCTTTGCTCCGCGAGCTGCATTGGCTGCCAGTTGCCCTCCGGGTGAGATTCAAGGTGCTGGTAATGACCTACAAAGCCCTACATGGCATGGGTCCAGATTACCTATGGCAGCACCTGCGGCCGGCGTCAACTTCCCTCCGTCCAGTGCGCTCCCACAGAGAGGGCCTCCTCAGGGTGCCTCCGATAAGAGAATGTCGACTGGTGGCCCCAAGGGGGAGGACGTTCTCTGTGGGCGCGCCAGACCTGTGGAACCGCTTGCCGGTTGAGCTCCGGATTGCCCCCGACCTTCGCTCCTTCCGGCGGGATCTAAAAACCTATTTATTTGAGCAAGCCGGCTTGGTCTGATGGATTTGGGGTTGGGTTTTAATATGGTTTTAACTATTGTATATATCGGGCATAAATCATTTAATTGTTTTTAATTTCGTACTTTGTTTTTTAATGTTTATTGCCCTGTACACCGCCATGAGTCCTTCGGGAAAAGGGCAGTATAAAAATTTAATAAATATAAAATATAAATATATTGCGACCCCATGGACAACGTTCCTCCGGGACTTCCTGTCCTCTACCATCTTCTGGAGTCCATTTAGGCTCACGCCTACTGCTTCAGTGACTCCATCCAGCCACCTCATTCTCTGTCGTCCCCTTCTTCTCTTGCCCTCAACCTTTCCCAGCATGAGGCTCTTCTCCAGTGAGTCCTTCCTTCTCATTAGGTGGCCAAAGTATTTGAGTTTCAACTTAAGGATCTGGCCTTCTAAAGAGCAGTCAGGGTTGATCTCCTCCAGGACTGACCGGTTTGATCACCTTGCAGTCTAAGGGACTCGCAGGAGTCTTCTCCAGCACCATACTTCAAAGGCCTTGATTCTTTGGCGCTCGGCCTTTCTCATGGTCCAACTTTCACTGCCATACATTGCAACTGGGAAGACCACAGCCTTGACTATATGCACTTTTGTTGGCAGGGTGACATCTCTGCTTTTTAGTGTGCGGTCTAGATTTGCCATGGGCTTTCCTCCAAAGGAGCAAGCGTCTTTTAATTTCTTGGCTACAGTCCCCATCTGCAGTGATCTTGGAGCTCAGGAAAATAAAATCTGTCACTACCTCCATTTATTCCCCATCTATTTGCCAGGAATTGAGAGGGCTGGATGCCATGATCTTGGTTTTCTTAATGTTAAGTTTCAAGCCAACTTTTGCACTCTCCTTCTTCACCCGCAACAAGAGGCTCTTTAGTTCTTCTTCACTAAGTTAGAATAGAATAGAATAAAGGCGGAAGGGATCTTCAGACAAATGGTTGTCCAATCTTTTCTTAAAGCTTAAATCCTGACCTGGCACCTGCCCTTGGTAACGACCTACTTCAACCTGTTGCTAGCAGCTTGTGGCCCACGTGAACATCTGGCTGCTCTCAGGTGGTGTTTCTGCTAGTGATAGAGAGTCCGGACAGATCTCCCCTCTTATATTCTTTGCTGGGGTCTCACCACACCTTTTTGAGAAAAGGTTGCCATTCTTTACAGGTGAGTCTTTGTCTAAGAAGTGAACCCTGGTTTGTAGGAATCCTTACTTCTCATCTCATCCACCGCCTTTGAAAGAGCTTGACCTCTTTCAAAAGGACTATGTCAGCCTTGGACTAGTGTTGAGGCAGGTGACCTTGTGGCCAATTAAAATAATTCTCCTATGGGGTCTAAGAGAAGGCCCCAATCAACCAACGTGTCAGTGTTGGCTCTTCAGTCATTGCTTTTAATGGCCTACGTTCTTTGAGATCTCCTTGAATTTTCCAATCTGATTCTTCTCTGTGATCGTGGCTGTTTTCCTGCTGATCCTTTTTTTAGCAGGTGACATAAAATTATCTGAGCGTGGGATGGAAGGAAAACCTCACTCTCTCTTGCAAGGACCATGTTACCTGGCCTGATCAGGAGAACCTCTGCAGGGACAACTCAACCACGGAAAGAACAGCCGGAATGCAACCATTTAAGCAGGCTGTTCTCTTGCCTACTATCTACGGAACATCTTGGCCTTGAACCTCAGCTCATCAAACTGATTTCCCTTTTCATACTGGGGAAAATGAGATCACACCCCCTACCCTCCCTTCTTTCCCAATTCTCCCCGATGATCTCTCTTGAACTTGGATATCCAGCCCCCACAAGGTGGGGCAGAGGTGTATATATAACTGACTTCTCCCACCCTGCACTGCACTTTGGAGGATGCAGAAGAGATTGCAAGATGAAAGGTGTTCTATTTGCATTGTTGTTGGTGGCATTCATGTGTGAGGACCCAGGTAGGCTCATGAACCTTTGATTTTGGGTGATGATCAAAGACAGACTGAGGGGACAGAGGGAAGATTAGTATTTGAAGCAGTTGTGCCCCATTCTGGTGATGGGACTTTCTCCCTGTTCTGCTCTGCATAGGGAGGGTCCCTGGGAGCCTTTAGGAGGAAAGAGGAACTCTCCATTTGGAGAGAAGCCCATAGCTGGAGAGTGACTGGACCAGCTGTTATTCTGGGGTAGACTGCCTCTGAAAGTAGAGGCTCCTTTGTGTAGTGAATTCTGCCATGGAAATACTCTTGGGAGCTAGAAGAAAAACGTTTCCTTCTATTTGCCCCCCCCCCTCTGCCTACCTCCGGCTTTGCTGACATTCTGCGTTTTCGATGGTGCAACCAAAGGCGATCAGAGTTGCCTCCGTCAACTCAAGCACGGATTATCCTTGGCATCCACCTGAGATTGGTTGACATTGCTGCAATTTCTTAGACTCCTCAGCCTAGCCTGCAGCCTCAGGAGGTCTCCCCTCCCAGGATTAACCAGCCCCAACCCTGCTTAGCTTCCAAACAGAGACCAGCCTCTCAAGGTCTTCCCTGCTGACCTTTCATGGCCTCTTTCAGAAAAGTCATTTTTTTCAATCTCCTACCTTTATTATTTTTAGGTCATATTTATGTAGTCTATATCGGATGTGGTGACATTTGAGAGCTAAATGCAACGAAATTTCATTTTAATGTATGCCGATTAGTATACATTCAAATTGACACTAAAGTTATTATTCTATTCTATTCTATTCTATTCTATTCTATTCTATTCTATTCTATTCTATTCTATTCTATTCTGTTCTGTTCTGTTCTGTTCTGTTCTGTTCTGTTCTGTTCTGTTCTGTTCTGTTCTGTTTTATTCTTATTCTTAACCCAGGGTAGTAAACATTCGTAATACCCTTTTCTGCCTCAAATCCTGTTTTCCCCTGAAGAACAACCCAGTGAAGTGGGCTAAGAAAGATTGACTGGCCAGAGTCACACAGATGACATTCTTGGCTAAGGTGGGACTGGTTTGCAGACCATTTTATTATCTTTCTGATAAAATTTTCGCAGCCGACCTTATTCTTCCATAATCTGTTGTTTAACCCATAATATGCCAAGTAAGAATCCTCTCTTTTATTTCTTTCTTCCAGTCACGAGTTTGGAATGTTACAATTGTTTTGGTTACTGTTTAAATAAACAAATATGTCGGGGAAGAAATATCTTCTGTTATTTTATGTTCTATTCCACAGGTACGCAAAGTTCCTATCCTTTCTGACAGTTTTACTTCTTGTATGGAAACTAGAATTCCCAAATGCAGCTGAGAATTGGAGGTCTGGGTTCCCCTGAGGTCATGGCCTGACATCCTAAGTGATACCAGGAAGGGGGGGGCTTAGAATGCAGACCCCCGTCCATCCCAGGAGCACCCCAGTTTGGGAGGGGCACATTCTTTATAGAGAGGGGGAAGAGGAAACGGTTGGGAGAGCTGGCATTTTCCTATGGAGGTGACAAAGTTTGGCCCTTGCTGATTAAGCCATGACATGTGCAAGGGAGGAGGACCTTCCCCAGAATGCTTGCTTCCTATTTTACCCCTGAGTAGTCAGTAGAAGAGGAAGGAGGTCTGCCTTCATGCTGTGTGGGAATGCATGACTGTGCGTCCAGTGTGGGTTTAGTGTTTTGTTCAGAAATGACCACAGATCAATTATTTGGCACTGTAAATGTTTTGCTTTAATGTTTCAGGTCCAGTACAAACCATTCGCAGAGGATGTGCTCTGAGGTGCCCTCATGAGGGACAAGGGATGCAAGTTCGTTGTTGCAGAGATAACCTTTGCAATGAATAAAATATCCTTCTGATTTTTGCTGTCATCCATCATGGACCATCCTTTGCAGATTTAGGCTTGTGGTCTTTACAGTCCATAATTCAACCCCTCGGCTTCTTTTGACACCTCGCCCTCTCTCCCTTTTCTCCTGCTTTACAAGCTTTTGTTCTGCTCTCTCTGTACTTTTGACAACTGAATAAAATTCTGCATTTAAATTCAAGCGTAGTGGTTGTGTTTGACGTGACGTGTCCATTTCCCTTTTCTGAAAGTTCCATTATGGAATAGTAAAAGGCTTAAAGTTTTTTTATATATATCATCCTTTTTTTTTTTTTTTGCCCAAGATGGCGACGGCAGCAACCTAAGCTTCGGGCGCTCTTCGAGGGCTCCAAGGAATTAGCTTAGGGAGGCCCACGGTATGTTCAGGCGACTCTGGGGGTGGGGGATTTAATAAACAGCTGCTGGGTGCTATTCTTTGCGGCGCTGAGCCCCCCCCGCCTCCGAACTAGCGGCGCTGGAGAACTGCCGCCTGCCGACCTGTCGAGCTCCATTATGGCGCCGAACGCTGTTGCAGCGCCTTGCCTGATTTCTTTCTTCTGCCGGCTTGCCGAGGCGACTTTGGGGATTGGGAGGATTCTGGAACAGCTGCTGGGCGCTGCTCCTCGTGGTGCTGAGCCCCCCCCTCCGAACTGTCAGCTTGCTGATCTGAACTGGCGGCGCTCGAGAACTGCCTGCCTGCCGATCTGCCGAGCTTCGCTATGGCGCTGAGCACTGCGACAGCGATGTGAAGTCCGGGATGCCTTGCCTTGCTTCCTTCTTCTGCCGGCTTGACGAGGCGTCTTTGGGGATTGGGGGGATTTTAAAACAGCTGCTGGGCGCTGCTTTTTATGGTGCTGAGCCCCCCCCCTCCGAACTAGCGGCTTGCTGATTTGAACTAGCGGCGTTTGAGAATCTGCCTGCCTGCCGACCTGCTGTTCTCCGCTATGGCGCCGAGAAGTCCGGGACGCCTTGCCCTGCCTTCCCTCTTCTGCCTGCTCGCCGTGAATACCCTCTGCTTGTCGGAGGGGCAGCGGCGACGATCCCACCAGTCAGAGATCTTTTTACGATCATCAGCTGGCTGGCGCCGTTTTTGGCGGCGCGGAGCCTTTTTCTCCTCCCGGATGGTGGCTGCAGACGGTGGGCCTGGTCATCGGCCTCGGCGGACATGTTGGCGAATTCCCGGACTTAATACATCTGCTGGGATTGCCTCTCTCCGCCGTTGGAAGATTGCCTGGACTGGCGGACAGGCGTTGGGAAAGAATGCTTCTGTTCTTCCCCCCCCCCGGACTGGTGGCGCTGGCTGGAGATGCGAGGATCGACAGAGGCCTGGCCTGCCTGTTCTTACTTTCCCTGTTGACAGGCAGGCATTTGGCTAGCTCCATGCCTGATGGGAATTAAGATCCCTCCTACTGATAGTCCAGTGTGGCCGGGACCGGACCGTGGTGGGAGGACGGTTTTGGACTGGTCAGCGACCACCTCACTGGTGTGAGAGACCAGTTGGGGTGGCCCTGGCTCAGGATTCCCTTTTCTCTCTCTGCTCCTGATTGGACTCCTCAGCCGGAGTGAGAGGACGACTGAGGTTGTCCCTTGGATTTCCATCTCAGGTGAGAGCTGAGATGGCTTTGCAGACTAGGAGATATGCCTACTGGACTTTTTTACCATCTATACACCATCACTGAGCGATCCTTGGACATATTCATAACATCTGCCCTAAAAGACTATCCCAGCGCAGTATGATTTATCATTACTCCGAAGCGGACTTGTATGCCCTTAGGGCAGTTCCTGCCTCATGGGCACGACCTGTCGCCTGTTTCCATACTCCCCTTAATGACGATCCCAAGCTTTGGGATTCCGAGAGGTGGCTGGGCTTAGATAGGGGCCTCGAGTCAAGACATGCTAAGAGGCCCCTGATAAAATTTTTAGCCGGTTATTTTAAGAGGTTAGGGAGGGGGAGGGAGGGGGGGGTAGGGAGGGAATATTTAACTGGCACTCAGTCTGGTCCTGTTAGAGGTCCTGACGGGACGGGGTCGGGGGAGGTGGCTGCTGGTTCTGGGAATGTGGGGGTGGGGCTTCAAATCCCCACGGCGATAGGGAATGGCAGCAGGTGTTTGCGCGGAGGGCCATATCAACATCTGGGATCGCGCCCCCGCTATCTCCGAGCGGTGGCGCGCTCCGACCCTCCGGTTAGCACCCTCTTACCCGGGGATGAGGGTGATCAGGCCCCTGAGCTCAGGTTGGTCTATTTTAACGCTAGATCCGTAGTTAACAAAGCTCCCCTCATCCGTGATCTGATCGAGGAGGAATGTGCGGATCTAGCGTGCATCACGGAAACTTGGTCGGGTTCGGAGGGAGGGGTGCCTCTCACCGAGTTATGCCCGCCAGGTTTCCGGGTGCTGCACCAGCCACGGGCTCAGGGCAGGGGTGGTGGGGTGGCAGTGGTTATTCGGGAGACTTTGTGTCCCCGGGAGGCCACCATTGTCCAGATGACCGGGAGTGAATCCCTCCTCTTGAGATGTGGTCCTCGGGTTCAGTTGGGCTTGTTGCTCACATACCTGGCGCCCAGCTGTGTGGCAACAGCCCTGCCTGAGCTGCTCGACACCCTCTCAGGGTTGGCGGTGGAGTTCCCCAGGCTTATAGTCCTGGGTGACTTCAACCTGCCATCACTGGGGGGGTCGTCGGAGTTAGCTCGGGAGTTCATGGCTTCCATGACAGCCATGGGCCTGACCCAGGTTATTGAGGGCCCTACTCACGAGGGGGATCATACTCTCGACCTGGTGTTCCTGTCTGGACAGTGGTTGGATGATCTGGGAGGGGGTTCTCCATCCATCACCCCTCTGTCATGGTCAGATCATCACCTCCTGAGGCTGGTTTTCCGTCATGCCATCCCACCCGCTGGGCGGCGGAACCGACCAGGTGGTTCCGCCCCAGGCGCCTAATGGACCCGGACCGGTTCCAGAGGGCGCTTGGGCCGATACCTATCACCCTTACCCACAGCCCAGTCGATGCTCTGGTGGAGGCCTGGGAAACGGCTGCCACCAGGGCACTCGACTGCGTTGTACCCATGCGACCTCTGACTCGGCGCAGATCCCGCTGGGCCCCATGGTTCTCTGTGGAGCTCCGGGAGATGAAGCGTCGGAAACGAGGTCTAGAGAGCGGTTGGAGATCCAGCCGATCCGAATCCGACCGATTGCAGTTAAGAACCTTTATAAGGTCTTATCTTGTGGCGATAAGGACGGCGAAGTCTAACTACTTTGCCGCCCTTATCGCGTCCGCAGATAATCGCCCGGCCGCCCTGTTTAGGGTGACTCGCTCCCTCCTTAACCAGGAGGTGAGAGAGGATCCCTTGCAGGGACGAGCCGAGGAGTTTAGTCATCATCTGGTGGACAAAATCGCTCGGATCCGGACCGGCCTGGACTCTGACTGGGCAGAGTCTGATGTGGAGGAATCAGGCGGTCTTGCACTCAGTCTGGTCCTGTTAGAGGTCCTGACGGGACGGGGTCGGGGGAGGTGGCTGCTGGTTCTGGGAATGTGGGGGTGGGGCTTCAAATCCCCACGGTGATAGGGAATGGCAGCAGGTGTTTGCGCGGAGGGCCATATCAACATCTGGGATCGCGCCCCCGCTTTCTCCGAGCGGTGGCGCGCTCCGACCCTCCGGTTAGCACCCTCTTACCCGGGGATGAGGGTGATCAGGCCCCTGAGCTCAGGTTGGTCTATTTTAACGCTAGATCCGTAGTTAACAAAGCTCCCCTCATCCGTGATCTGATCGAGGAGGAATGTGCGGATCTAGCATGCATCACGGAAACTTGGTCGGGTTCGGAGGGAGGGGTGCCTCTCACCGAGTTATGCCCGCCAGGTTTCCGGGTGCTGCACCAGCCACGGGCTCAGGGCAGGGGTGGTGGGGTGGCAGTGGTTATTCGGGAGACTTTGTGTCCCCGGGAGGCCACCATTGTCCAGATGGCCGGGAGTGAATCCCTCCTCTTGAGATGTGGTCCTCGGGTTCAGTTGGGCTTGTTGCTCACATACCTGGCGCCCAGCTGTGTGGCAACAGCCCTGCCTGAGCTGCTCGACACCCTCTCAGGGTTGGCGGTGGAGTTCCCCAGGCTTATAGTCCTGGGTGACTTCAACCTGCCATCACTGGGGGGGTCGTCGGAGTTAGCTCGGGAGTTCATGGCTTCCATGACAGCCATGGGCCTGACCCAGGTTATTGAGGGCCCTACTCACGAGGGTGATCATACTCTTGACCGGTTCCAGAGGGCGCTTGGGCCGATACCTATCACCCTTACCCACAGCCCAGTCGATGCTCTGGTGGAGGCCTGGGAAACGGCTGCCACCAGGGCACTCGACTGCGTTGTACCCATGCGACCTCTGACTCGGCGCAGATCCCGCTGGGCCCCATGGTTCTCTGTGGAGCTCCGGGAGATGAAGCGTCGGAGACGAGGTCTAGAGAGCGGTTGGAGATCCAGCCGATCCGAATCCGACCGATTGCAGTTAAGAACCTTTATAAGGTCTTATCTTGCGGCGATAAGGACGGCGAAGTCTAACTACTTTGCCGCCCTTATCGCGTCCGCAGATAATCGCCCGGTCGCCCTGTTTAGGGTGACTCGCTCCCTCCTTAACCAGGAGGTGAGAGAGGATCCCTTGCAGGGACGAGCCGAGGAGTTTAGTCATCATCTGGTGGACAAAATCGCTCGGATCCGGACCGGCCTGGACTCTGACTGGGCAGAGTCTGATGTGGAGGAATCAGGCGGTCTTGAGCATGTTATCTGGACTGAGTTCGACCCTGTTTCCCCTGATGATGTGGACAGGATCATGGGGAGACTGAGCTCCACCACCTTTTTGTTGGATCCGTGCCCCTCCTGGCTAGCTTATGCGGCTCGGGAGGGAACACGAGGCTGGTTCCATGCAGTAATAACTGCTTCTTTGAAGGAGGGTGTCTTCCCTGCCGCCTTGAAGGAGGCGGTGGTGAGACCCCTCCTCAAGAAGCCTGCTTTGGACCCGGCTATTTTAAACAACTATCGTCCAGTCTCCAACCTTCGCTTTCTGGCGAAGGTTGTTGAGAGTGTGGTGGCGCATCAGCTCCCTCTGTTCCTGGAGGAAACTGATTATCTGGATCCGTACCAATCAGGCTTCAGGCCCGGACACAGCACGGAGACGGCATTGGTCGCACTGGTGAATGATCTCTGGAGGGCTAGGGACAGGGGTTGCTCCTCTGTCCTGGTCCTATTAGATCTCTCAGCGGCTTTCGATACCATCGACCATGGTATCCTGCTGCGGGTCTCAGGGGGTTGGGAGTGGGAGGCACCGTTCTACATCTAGGTCATATTTATGTAGTCTATATCGGATGTGGTGACATTTGAGAGCTAAATGCAACGAAATTTCATTTTAATGTATGCCGATTAGTATACATTCAAATTGACACTAAAGTTATTATTCTATTCTATTCTATTCTATTCTATTCTATTCTATTCTGTTCTGTTCTGTTCTGTTCTGTTCTGTTCTGTTCTGTTCTGTTCTGTTCTGTTCTACTGTTATTCTTAACACAGGGTAGTACGGTAAACATTTGTAATACCCTTTTCTGCCTCAAATCCCGTTTTCCCCTGAAGAACAACCCAGTGAAGTAGGCTAAGAAAGAGTGACTGGCCAGAGTCACACAGATGACATAATTGGCTAAGGTGGGACTGGTTTGCAGACCATTTTATTATCTTTGTGATAAAATTTTTGCAGCCGACCTTATTCTTCCATAATCTGTTGTTTAACCCATAATATGGCAAGTTCAAAGAAATATCTAAGTAAGAATCCTCTCTTTTATTTCTTTCTTCCAGTCACGAGTTTGGAATGTTACGATTGTTTGGGTAACTGTGTAGATAGACAAGTATGTCGGGGAAGAAATATCTTCTGTTATTCTCTGTTCTATTCCACAGGTACGCAAAGTTCCTATCCTTTCTGACAGTTTTACTTCTTGTATGGAAACTAGAACTACCAAATGCAGCTTAGAATTGGAGGTCTGGGTTCCCCTGAGGTCATGGCCTGACATCCTAAGGGATACCAGGAAAGGGGGGGAGATTAGAATGCAGACCCCCGTCCATCCCAGGAGCACCCCAGTTTGGGAGGGGCACATTCTTTATAGAGAGGGGGAAGAGGAAACGGTTGGGAGAGCTGGCATTTTCCTGTGGACGTGACAAAGTTTGGCCCTTGCTGATTAAGCCATGACATGTGCAAGGGAGGAGGACCTTCCCCAGAATGCTTGCTTCCTATTTTACCCCCGAGTAGTCAGTAGAAGAGGAAGGAGGTCTGCCTTCATGCTGTGTGGGAATGCATGACTGTGCGTCCAGTGTGGGTTTAGTGTTTTGTTCAGAAATGACCACAGATCAATTATTTGGCACTGTAAATGTTTTGCTTTAATGTTTCAGGTCCAGGACAAACCACTCGCAGAGGATGTGCACAGAGGTGCCCTCATGACGAACATGGGCTGCACTTTCGTTGTTGCAGAGAAAACTTTTGCAATGGATAAAATATCCTTCTGATTTTTGCTGTCATCCATCATGGACCATCCTTTGCAGATTTAGGCTTGTGGCCTTTACGGTCCATAATTCAGCCCCTTGGCTTCTTTTGACACCTCACCCTCTCTCCCTTTTCTCCTGCTTTACAAGCTTTTGTTCTGCTGTCTCTGTACTTTTGACAACTGAATAAAATTCTGCATTTAAATTCAAGCGTAGTGGTTGTGTTTGACGTGACGTGTCCATTTCCCTTTTCTGAAAGTTCCATTATGGAATAGTAGAAGGCTTAAGGTTATTTTATTTATATAATCCATTTACTGATAAATTTTTAATTATTCCTTTCCTTAACTGGGCAAGAGGCTTTTCTGTGACAAATGATAGGAAAACACATTGAAAATGAGTGTCATTCTGTGTCCTTCCTTAAAGAGATCCAGGAGATTAAAACAGAAGGGGAATCCCTGTATCAGGAGCTCTGCTTAAAACGACCTTGAGAGAACCTTGATCCATCGCCATGGCCAAAGAAGAGGGAAGGATTGCAATCTAAAAATAGATTTCTAAGCTGGCCCCTTTCCAGCTGGTTTACCCTCTCAAGTCAGGCAGTTTATATGTACCATGGGCAAACCCCCTTAAGTCCTCTTCCTTCCCCAATGGCTGAAGGTCTGCCTTAGACGTCCATCTCAGACGGTGCATAAATACGTCACTTTCCTTTAGAAGCAGCGTGGTTTGGAGGAAGACCTGGAAGTTGGACTCCTGCTCCAATCCTTTCCTATCCCTGACAGGGCTCAGCATAATCTCCTTTATGCGTATTCCAGTTCCAGATTTGAACACTTACTAAACTTCTAATGGGGTCTGTTATGTATTAGGTTTAAAGGAACACCCAAAGCACTTGTATAACAGTCACCACCAGGAGGCGTTGAACTGTAACTTTTTTGGCGGGAATCAGTTTCGGCAGGAAACAGAGGTTCAATCCCCTATGAAGGCTCATAGGGGAGCCTTCAAAGTTAACCACCTGCAATTCGGCGTAAGTGTGGCACCAGGGATTTTTCAGGAGGTAATGGAGCGGACACTTAAGGGCATCCAAGATGTATGCCCTTATTTTGACGATGTCCTCATTGCAGGGGACACAGAGGAAGTGCTGGCAGACAGACTTAAGGCAGTCTTAAATAGGCTTCCTGCTGCAGGTCTCAAGCTAATAAGAGACAAATGCAGCATAGGGGTTGCATCCACAGAATTTTTGGGGTTCAGGATCGATGCCAGGGGGATTCACCCACAGAATCCAAAATGAAGGCAATTAAGATGGCCCCCACTCCCAAAAACAAAGCTGAACTGCAAGCTTTTCTGGGATTATTAAACTTTTACCACTGCTTCCTACTCCACAAAGCAGCAATAGCTGAACCATTGCATAGGCTTCTTGATAAAAAAGCTGCATGGAATTGGACCAATGTCCATGAAAAAAGCTTCCAGGACCTAAAAGCTGTCTAACAAATCCACAGTTACCCATTTTACTGAAATGAAGCCTATTTACATTGCTTGTGATGCTTCACCTTTGGAGTGGGAGCAGTGCTAAGCCATGTGGAGGAAAATGGTAAACAGGTGCCCATTGCATATTACTCTAGAACTTTGTCAGGGGCAGAGAGGAACTATGCACAGATAGACAAGGAAGCCCTGGCAATAGTGGCTGGGGTCAAAAAATTCCACGACTATCTGTACGGTAGGGAATTCACAGTGTTCATGGACCATAAGCCTCTATTAGGCTTATTCACCATGGATAAACAATCCCCCCAAATACTCTCCCCAAAGATGCTCAGGTAGTCCATATTCCTATTGGCTTACAATTTTAAACTGGTTCATAAGCCAGGGAAAGAAATGGGCCATGCGAATGGGTTAAGTAGGCTACCCCTAGCAAACATAGAACCAGATCCGGCGCCTGTGGCACAGATACTGGCAATCCAAGAGCTACCTGAATGCCCTCTCCATGCAAGGGACATAGCTGCTGAGACAGCATCAGATAAAATCCTGAGCAGAGTTCAGTCTTGGGTATTCACAGGGTGGCAGGATAGAAGCCCAGGCCCGGAATTCCAGGCTTATTTTTTAAGGAGACATGAATTGTCTGCCCATAAAGTTTGCCTGTTGTGGGGTAGTAGGGTTATTATACCATCAACACTGAGAGATAGAGTTCTGCAGTCTTTACATGAAGGGCACCCTGGCATAGTTCGTATGAAGGCTTTAGCAAGGAGCTACCTTTGGTGGCCAGGGTTAGACAAGGCAGTGGAAGAGCAGGTACACGGGTGCTACACTTGTCAAAGGTCCAGACCTGAGATGCCCCAAGTGCCTGTCCACAAATGGGAGGCAACACATACACCCTGGTCCAGGATCCACATAGACTACACTGGTGCATTCCAAGGACAGCTTTTCCTAATAGTAGTAGATAGCCATTCAAAATGGTTGGAGGTAGTGCCAGTCCCAAATATGACCATGGCCAGAACAATCCAAGTGCTCAGGAGACTTTTTGCCACACATGGTCTGCCTGACGTTTTGGTATCGGATAATGGGGCTCAATTTACCGCTGCTGAATTTCAGGCCTTCTTGAGAGCAAACCTGATTAGACATGCCACATCTGCGCCCTTCCACCCGTTGACTAATGGGCAAGCAGAAAGGATGGTGAGAACAACCAAGGATGCACTCAGGCACATCATCGTCAGTGACTGGCACCACAGGTTGGTGGACTTCCTATTGTCTCAGCACTCCACACCATGTACAGCCGCGGGGAAGAGTCCTGTGGAGCTCCGTTGGGGCAAATGCCTCATCACCAAATTGGACAGACTTCACCCCGACAGAGTGGCTTCTGAGGCTGTGCAACCCAAAAACCCGAGGGAACTACAACCTGGTGACTTGGTTTGGACCAGGAACTATGGTCTGGGACACTTGTGGATTCCAGGGGTGGTGATTGACAACACTGGGCTCTTATCTTACATAGTAGGGGTGGAGGGGGGTCATCAGGTCAGACAGCACATAGACCAAGTAAGGAAAAGAATTCCAGAACGGGCACCAAGCAACCACGGGGAAAATTACCCCTCATTGAGTTTTCAAGCTGGCACACAAGCTAGCTCACATCTCCCATACCAGCACCACCAGCAAACAATTGAATCTGAGTCCAAGGAAGACCACATAGACACAGAACTGCATCAAAAGAACCCTGATCAACCAGGACAACAACCCTCCCAGGACCGTTTTGCTAAACCTGCCACAGGGTCTGACTCTGGGGGGGTGTTGACCAGAAACGATCAGCCAGAACTTACCTACTGACTCTTCCATTCAGGTGAACTTGGACGTCCAGGGGACGCCGAGTAAAGTGTTAGTCCACAAGGGGGAAGAACCCCTAGGACGTTCATCCCGTACTCATAGGCCACCCGCGTAACTTGCTGACTATGTGTGCAAATAAGGGGAAGGAGAATTTATACCTGTTGCAGGAGGGGGGAGTATTAATCCTTATAGGGGGAAGGGGTGTTATGTATCAGGTTTAACGGAACACCTAAAGCACTTGTATAACAGTCACCAGCAGGAGGCGTTGAACTGTAACTGTTTTGGCGAGAATCAGTTTCGGCGGGAAACAGAGGTTCAATCCGATTGGGTGGCTGCATACCTGGCCAGGTATATAAAGAGTGCAGCAAACCCCTATTCCCCAGCACAGTCACTTCCACCTAATAAAGAGCTGTTATGCTGTACTCATCGTCCTGGCTTCCTTCCTGCTCTCCAGAACCCACTACACAACAGGGTCAGATGCTGTACTGTAACTGGGGGGAAAGAGTCCCACCGATAGCTTGGTCCATCTCCCTGCTGGGCTTTAAAGGAGAGAACCAAAACCTGGAACTGGACCAGGAAGCAAACTGGCAACCAAAGCAGTTGGGAGAGCAGTGGTGTAATATGCACTGCCCTAAAAACAGAAATATATATGTGCATTTCAGTGCTTCCTCTCCCAGCTGAAGCAGCGTGGGACAATTATCCAGGCGTCCCAAATCCAATCGCGGTGTGAAGAAGTGGGCCTCTGCCTTCCCATTGGATGTAGCACTGCTGGGTGGAGCATGGAGCAGCCTCCGATGATGGGGAGGCAACTCTCCTCTCCAACCACAGCTGTCTTTTGTGTCCTGCATGGCCCCGCTCTGCACCCAGTTCCTCCCCACGGTTCCTACAGGAATACCAAAGGTGCCATTTGACCATGGTGCAAAATCAGGCTCTAGATAACCTGGGTTAGCTCCATGGTCAACCATGAAATCCCTTCCACCTTCCCCCCCCCCACAGAGAAAGCAAATTAATGTCCCCCCCCAGAACCATCAATCTGGGAAAGCTCCGTCACCAACCAGGTAGTGGCTTCAACAGCACGGATGGTTTACCAACTTTGATTAGTACAGAAATAGTTCTTAAAACCTATCTTTAATGCTGTTTCTTTCTCCAAAACTGATCATGCCAAACATTTTCTTATTTTGTTTTTTGATAAAGCATACTTGGATTTGACAAAAGAGAAGAGAATCTACTTCTTGGTAAGCTTAAAAAGTGTGGGATAAACAACACTAGATGGGTTTGTATCTGGCTGATAAACCGTACTCAACGTGTAGTCCTCAACAGTACTACCTCCACACGGAGGGAAGGAAGCTGTGGGGTCCTGCAAGGTTACGTTCTAGGCCCAGGACTCTTCAATATCTTCATTAACCATCCAGATGAGGGAATAGTGCGGCAGCTGATCAAATTTGCAGATGATTAAAATAATTCTCCTATGGGGTCAAAGAGAATGCAAAATCAACCAACTATCAAGTTCTCTCTAATCATGGCTGTTTTTCTGCAGATCCCCTTTTTTTAGCAGGGGACATAGAATGATCCAAGCATAGTCTGGAAGGAAAACCTCCCTCCCTCGTGCATGGAGAGTGTTACCTGACCTGATCAGGAAACCTCTGAAGGGACAACTCGAGCGTAGAAAGAACATCCAGAACACAACCATTTGAGCAGGGAGTTACCAGGTTTCCATCTAAGTTAGAATAGAATAGAATAAAGGCGGAAGGGATCATCAGACAAATGGTTGTCCAATCTTTTCTTAAAGCTTAAATCCTGACCTGGCACCTGCACTTGGTAACGACCTACTTCAACCTCTTGCTAGCAGCTTGTGGCCCACGTGAACATCTGGCTGCTCTCAGGTGATGTTTCTGCTAGCGACAGAGAGTCCGGACAGATCTCCCCTCTTATATTCTTTGCTGGGGTCTCATCACACCTTTTTGAGAAAAGGTTGCCATTCTTTACAGGTGAGTCTTTGTCTAAGAAGTGAACCCTGGTTTGTAGGAATCCTTACTTCTCATCTCATCCACCACCTTTGAAAGAGCTTGACCTCTTTCAAAAGGACTATGTCAGCCTTGGACTAGTTTTGAGGCAGGTGACCTTGTGGCCAATTAAAATAATTCTCCTATGGGGTCTAAGAGAAGGCCCCAATCAACCAACGTGTCAGTGTTGTCTCTTCAGTCATTGCTTTTAATGGCCTATGTTCTTTGAGATCTTCTTGAATTTTCCAATCTGATTCTTCTCTGTGATTGTGGCTGTTTTCCTGCTGATCCTTTTTTTAGCAGGTGACATAAAATTATCTGAGCGTGGGATGGACCATGCAAGGACCATGGCCTGATCTGGAGAACCTCTGCAGGGACAACTCAAGCACAGAAAGAACAACCAGAATGCAACCATTTAAGCAGGCTGTTCTCTTGCCTGCTATCTACGGAACATCTTGGCCTTGTACCTCAGCTCGTCAAACTGATTTCCCTTTTCATACTGGGGAAAACGAGATAACGTCCCCTACCCCTCCCTTCTTTCCCAAGTCTCCCCGATCATCTCTCTTGAACCTGGATCTCCAACCTCCCCAAAAAGGTGGGGCAGAGGTGTATATATAACTGACTTCTCCCACCCTGCACTGCACTTTGGAGGATGCAGAAGAGATTTCAAGATGAAAGGTGTTCTATTTGCATTGTTGTTGGTGGCATTCATGTGTGAGGACCCAGGTAGGCTCATGAACCTTTGATTTTGGGTGTTGATCAAAGACAGACTGAGGGGACAGAGGGAAGATTAGTATTTGAAGCATTTGTGCCCCATTCTGGTGATGGGACTTTCTCCCTGTTCTGCTCAGCATAGGGAGGGTCCCTGGGAGCCTTTAGGAGGAAAGAGGAACTTTCCATTTGGAGAGAAGCCCATAGCTGGAGAGTGGCTGGCCCAGCTCTTATTCTGGGGTAGACTGCCTCTGAAAGTAGAGGCTCCTTTGCGTAGTGAATTCTGCCATGGAAATACTCTTGGGAGCTAGAAGAAAAACGTTTCCTTCTCTTTGCCCCCCCATCTGCCTGTCTCTTGCTTTGCTGACATTCTGCGTTTTCGATGGTGCAACCAAAGGGGATCAGAGTTACCTCCTTCAACTCAAGCACAGATTATCCTTGGCATCCACCTGAGATTGGTTGACATTGCTGCAATTTTTCAGACTCCTCAGCCTAGCCTGCAGCCTCGGGAGGTCTCCAACCCTGCTGAGATCCCAAACAGAGACCAGCCTCTCAAGTTCTTCCCTGCTGACCTTTCATGGCCTCTTTCAGAAAAGTTATTTTTTTCAATCTCCTACCTTTATTATTTTTAGGTCATATTTATGTAGTCTATATCGGACGTGGTGACATTTGAGAGCTAAATGCAACGAAATTTCATTTTAATCTATGCCGATTAGTGTACATTCAAATTGACAGTAAAGTTATTATTCTATTCTATTCTATTCTATTCTATTCTATTCTATTCTATTCTATTCTATTCTATTCTATTCTATTCTATTCTATTCTATTCTATTCTATTCTATTCTATTCTATTCTATTCTATTCTATTCTATTCTATTCTATTCCATATTTTCTATTCTATTCTATTCTGTTCTGTTCTATTCTATTCTATTCTATTCTATTCTATTCTATTCTATTCTATTCTATTCTATTCTATTCTATTCTATTCTATTCTATTCTATTCTATTCTATTCTATTCTATTCCATATTTTCTATTCTATTCTATTCTGTTCTGTTCTATTCTATTCTATTCTATTCTGTTCTGTTCTGTTCTGTTCTGTTCTGTTCTGTTCTGTTCTATTCTATTCTATTCTATTCTATTCTATTCTATTCCATTTTTTCTATTCTATTCTATTCTATTCTATTCTATTCTATTCTATTCTATTCTATTCTATTCTATTCTATTCTATTCTATTCTATTCTATTCTATTCTATTCTATTCTATTCTATTCTATTCTATTCTATTCTATTCCATATTTTCTATTCTATTCTATTCTATTCTATTCTATTCTATTCTATTCTATTCTATTCTATTCTATTCTATTCTATTCTATTCTATTCTATTCTATTCCATATTTTCTATTCTATTCTATTCTATTCCATATTTTCTATTCTATTCTATTCTATTCTATTCTATTCTATTCTATTCTATTCTATTCTATTCTATTCTATTCTATTCTATTCTATTCTATTCTATTCTATTCTATTCCATTTTTTCTGTTCTATTCTATTCTATTCTATTCTATTCTATTCTATTCCATATTTTCTATTCTATTCTATTCTATTCTATTCTATTCTATTCTATTCTATTCTATTCTATTCTATTCTATTCTATTCTATTCTATTCTATTCTATTCTATTCTATTCTATTCCATATTTTCTATTCTATTCTATTCTGTTCTGTTCTATTCTATTCTATTCTATTCTATTCTGTTCTGTTCTGTTCTGTTCTGTTCTGTTCTGTTCTATTCTATTCTATTCTATTCTATTCTATTCTATTCTATTCTATTCTATTCTATTCCATTTTTTCTATTCTATTCTATTCTATTCTATTCTATTCTATTCTATTCTATTCTATTCTATTCTATTCTATTCTATTCTATTCTATTCTATTCTATTCTATTCTATTCTATTCTATTCTATTCCATATTTTCTATTCTATTCTATTCTATTCTATTCTATTCTATTCTATTCTATTCTATTCTATTCTATTCTATTCTATTCTATTCTATTCTATTCTATTCCATATTTTCTATTCTATTCTATTCTATTCCATATTTTCTATTCTATTCTATTCTATTCTATTCTATTCTATTCTATTCTATTCTATTCTATTCTATTCTATTCTATTCTATTCTATTCTATTCTATTCTATTCTATTCTATTCTATTCTATTCTATTCCATTCCATTTTTTCTATTCTATTCTATTCTATTCTATTCTATTCTATTCTATTCTATTCTATTCTATTCTATTCTATTCTATTCTATTCTATTCTATTCTATTCTATTCTATTCTATTCTATTCTATTCCATATTTTCTATTCTATTCTATTCTATTCTATTCTATTCTATTCTATTCTATTCTATTCTATTCTATTCTATTCTATTCTATTCTATTCTATTCTATTCTATTCTATTCTATTCTGCTTTATGTTAAATAGTGGGCTCTTTGGTGCATAAATGAAGACATCAGGCTGAGTACAGGATAACTCATACTTTATTTCTTGCTGGAACTGTACTGAAGCATAGCTGCAACCAGCTGTAATATATAGTCTAGCCCCTAGGCAGCAGCCAATAAGTTTGAACCAACCATTGCCTCCTGGGGCTAGCCAATTGCAGGACAGGAGACAGTTAGTCTGGGTTGCTGGAGAGCCCTTAGCTGCTCCAGCAACCCACATGATATATCACCAAAAGCCCAGTACATAACACTCTATTTTATTCTATTCTTATTGTTAACCCAGGGTAGTAAACAATGACAATACTCTTTTCTGCCTCAAATCCCGTTTTCCCCTGAAGAACAACCCAGTGAAGTGGGCTAAGAAAGAGTGACTGGCCAGAGTCACACAGATGACATTCTTGGCTAAGGTGGGACTGGTTTGCAGACCATTTTATTATCTTTCTGATAAAATTTTCGCAACCGACCTTATTCTTCCATAATCTGTTGTTTAACCCATAGTACTTCAAGATCAAAGAAATATCTAAGTAAGAATCCTCTCTTTTATTTCCTTCTTCCAGTCACGAGTTTGGAATGTTACGATTGTTTTGGTACTTGTGAAAATAGACAAATATGTCGGGTTGGATATATCTTCTGTTATACTGTGTACAATACCACAGGTAAGCAAAGTTCCTATCCTTTCTGGCAGTTTTTCTTCTTGTATGGAAACTAGAATTCCCAAATGCAGCTGTGAATTGGAGGTCTGTGTTCCCCTGAGGTCATGGCCTGACATCCTAAGGGATACCAGGAAAGGGGGGGCTTAGAATGCAGACCCCCGTCCATCCCAGGAGTACCCCAGTTTGGGAGGGGCACATTCTTTATAGAGAGGGGGAAGAGGAAAAGGCTGGGAGAGCTGGGGTTTTCCTATGGAGGTGACAAAGTTTGGCCCTTGGCGATTAAGCCATGACATATGCAAGGGAGGAGGACCTTCCCCAGAATGCTTGCTTCCTATTTTACTCTCGAGTAGTCAGTAGAGGAGGAAGGAGGTCCACCTTCATGCTGTGTGGGAATGCATGACTGTGCGTCCAGTGTGGGTTTAGTGTTTTCTTCAGAAACAATCAGAGATCAATTATTTGGCACTGTAAATGTTTTGCTTTATGTTTCTGTTCCAGGAGTAGCCATTCGCAGAGGATGTGTTCCGAGATGTCCTCCACGGGCCCATGGGCTGACAATATATTGTTGCCAAGCTGACCTTTGCAACTTTATTTAATATAATATCCTTCTGGATTTTGCTGTCATCCATCATGGAGCATCCTTTGCAGATTTAGGCTTGTGACCTTTACGGTCCATAATTCAGCCCCTCGGCTTCTTTTGACATCTTGTGCTCTCTCCCTTTCCCCCTGGTCTACCAGCTTTTGTTCTGCTCTCTCTGTACTTTTGGCAAGTGAATAAAATTCTGAATTTAAATTCAAGCGTAGTGGTTGTGTTTGACGTGACGTGTCCATTTCCCTTTTTTGAAAGTTGCATTATGGAATAGTAGAAGGCTGAAAGTTTTTGTATTTATATAATCCATTTACTGATAAATTTTTAATTATTATTTTTTCTTAACTGGGCAAGAGTGATGAGAATGCGTGGGCTTTCTGTGACAAATGATAGGAAAAAACATTGAAAACAAGTGTCATTCCATCTCCTTCCTTAAAGCAGGGCTTTTCAACCAGTGGCACCTGGCAGGTGATATGCGACCATCCTAGAAAAGTGGTAGCAGGGGAGGGGAATGAGCTGAACTGGTGGCAGCACCGCAAAAGCCTGAGCGAGAGACGACTGGAGCTGCAGGGCTGTAAGGGCTCAGCAGAAGCACCAGGATCAGCGCTTCTTCAGGACTGTCAGGGCTCAGCGGAAGCGCCAGGATCAGCGCCAGGATCCAGCTGGAGCTCGGTGCTGATCCCGGCGCTTCTGCTGAGCCCAGAAGAAGCGCCAATCAGCTGGAATGTTGCAGCATCTCCAGGGTCTTGTGATTTACATTCAGATGCTTGACAACTGATTCATATTTATGACGGTCACAGTGTCCCAGGGTCATGTGAAGTGACCAAAACCTGCTGCAACCACCCAGCAAAGGGGAAAAAAAATAAAAATCAGTCACCCCCCACCCCAATCCTCAATAGAAATGCACAGAACAATGGAAACCTCGGACAGGAGGAAGAGCGCTGCTGGGCGGGCAAGCAGCTTGCTCAGCTGTGGCTTGGGGGACACTTTTTTCAGTGCCATTGTAACTTCGAACAGTCACTGTTGTAAGTCAAGAACTACCCATACTTCATCACTTTTTTCCTTTTTTTGTTCATCAAGTTTTTGACATTTTGCTAGGCGACTGGTGGTACTCGGATGTTGCCATATCCTAAAGGTGGTACAATGGGTGAAAAGGTTGAAAAGCCCTGCCTTAAAGAGATCCAGGAGATTAAAACACAAGGGGAATCCCTGTATCAGGAGCTCTGGTAAAAACAAACTTGAGAGAACCTTGATCCATCGCCATGATCAAAGAAGAGAGAAGGATTGAAATGAAAAAAGGGATTTCTAAGCTGTCATCTTTCCAGCTGGTTTACCCTCTCAGGTCAGGCAGATTATATATGCAATAGGAAAAACCCCTATTGCGGATCAGGCAGTGGGCTCTGGTGCTGGGGAGGCAATGTGCTTGTCCCACCGTGGGCACCCATTGTGTCCTGCCTGACCCTGTTCTGTATCCAGCTCTTCCCCACAACACCGCATCATCTCAGAGGATCTGGGTGAAGGGCTGGGGCAGGCAGGATACAATTTGCAATGGTGGCAATGAAAGTGCTGTCACAAAATCCAATCCCTGTGCGAAGAAGTGGGCCTCTGCCTTCCCATTGGACGTGGCACTGCTGGGCAGAGCATGGAGTGGCCTCTGATGCTGGCGAGGAAACTCTCCTCTCCAACCACAGCTGTCCTTTGTGTCCTGCATGGCCCCGCTCTGCACCCAGTTCCTCCCCACGGTTCCTATAGGAACAGCAAAGGTGTAGTTCGACCATGGTCCAGAATCAGGCTCTGGATAACCGGGGTTAGCTCCATGGTCAACCATGAACTCCCTTCCACCTCAGACCCCCCTCCCAGAGAATGCAAATGAATTTCCCCCCCAGAACCATCAATCTGGGAAAACTCCGTCAACAACCAGGTAGTGGCTTCAACAGCACGGATGGTTTACCAACTTTGATTAGTACAGAAACGGTTCTTCAAACCTTTCTTTAATGCTGTTTCTTTCTCCAAAACTGATCATGCCAAACATTTTCTTATTTTGTTTTTTGGAAAAGTGACTAAATTAGTGGATCAGTGAAATGCTGTGGATACTTGGATTTCAGTAAAGGGTTTGACAAAAAAGAACACCATTTATTTCTTGGTAACTGCGGGATAAACAACACCATCACCAGATGGGTTTGTAACTGGCTGATAAATCGTACACAATGTGTGGTCCTCAATGGAGCTACCTCCCACACGGAGGGAAGGAAGCAGTGGGGTCCTGCCAGGTAACGTTCTAGGCCCAGGACTCTTCAATATCTTCATTAACCATCCAGATGAGGGAATAGTGCAGCAACTGATCAAATTTGCGGAAGATCAAAACAATTCTCCTATGGGGTCTAAGAGAATGCAACAACCAACCAACTTTCAAGTTCTCTCTAATCATGCCTGTTTTCCTGCAGACACTTTTTTTTTTGCAGGGGACATAGAATGATCCAAGCATAGTCTGGAAGGAAAACCTCCCTCCCTCATGCATGGGGAGTGTTACCTGACCTGATCAGGAAACCTCTGAAGGGACAACTCGAGCGTAGAAAGAACATCCAGAACACAACCATTTGAGCAGGGTGTTCTCTTGCCTGCTATCCACTGAACGTCTTGACCTTGAACCTCAGCTCATCAAAATGATTTCCCTTTGTGTAGTGGGGAAAACAAGATCACACACACCCTTCCCCTCCCTCCTTTCCCAAGTCTACCCTCTCTTCTCTCTTGAACCTGGATCTCCAGCGCCCAAAAGGTGGGGCAGAGGTGTATATATAACTGCCTTCTCCCACCCTGGACTGCACTTTGGTGGCTGCAGAAGAGATTGCAAGATGAAAGGTGTTCTATTTGCATTGTTGTTGGTGGCATTCATGTGCAAGGACCAAGGTAGGTAGGCTCATGAACCTTTGATTTGGGGCGATGATCAAAGAGAGACTGAGGGATCGGAGCAAAGTGTGGTATTTGAAGCAGTTGTGCCCCATTCTGGCGGTGGGACTTTCTCCCTGTTCTGCTCTGCATAGGGAGGGTCCCTGGAAGCCTTTAGGGGAAAAGAGGGGGGTCTCTTTCCCCCTAAAGAGGGGGAAACAGAGAAGCCTGTAGCTGGAGAGTGGCTGACCCAGCTTTTATTCTGGGGTAGACTGCCTCTGAAAGTAGAGGTTCCTTTGCATAGTGAATTCTGAGGTCAGGCAGTGAATTCTGCCATGGAAATCCTCTTGGGAGTGAGAGCAAAAATGTTTCCTTCTCTTTGACCTTCCTCTGCTTCCCTCCGGCTTTGCTGACCATTCAGCGTTTGCGATGGTGCAACCAAAGGGAATCAGAGATGCTACCTTCAAGTCAAGCACGGATTATCCTTAGCATCCACCTGAGATTGGTCGACACTACTGTAGTTTCCATGACTCCTCAATCAGCCTGCAGCCTTGGGGGGGGTCATTTCAAGCACGGATTATGCTTAGTATCCACCTGAGATTGGTCAACATTGCTGCAATTTATAATAATAATAATAATAATAATAATAATAATAATAATAATAATAATAATAATAATAATAATAATAATAATAATAATAATAATAATAATAATAATAATAATAATAATAATAAAGTTGGAAGGGACCTTGGAGGTCATCTAGTACAACCCCCTGCTCAGGCAGGAAACCCTTTACCATTTCAGACAAATGGCTGGCCAGTCTCTTCTTAAAAACTTCCAGTGTTGGAGCATTCACTGCTTCTGGAGGCAGGTTGTTCCACTGGTTAATTGTTCTAACTGTCAGGAAGTTTCTCCTTAGTTCTAGGTTGCTTCTCTCCTTGGCTAGTTTCCATTCTCAGACTCCTCAGCCTAGCCTGCAACCTCGGGAGGTCTCCCCTCCTAGGATTAACCAGCCCCAACCCTGCTTAGCTTCCAAACGGAGACCAGTCTCTCCAGTTCTTCCCTGCTGACCTTTTATGGCCTCTTCAAGAAAAGATGTTTTCTTTAAATCTCACCTTCATTATTTTTATAAATAACCCAGGATGGTAAACAATCCTAATACTCTTTTCTGCCTCAAATCCCTTTTTCCCCTGAAGAACGACCCAGTGAAGTGGTTGGGCTAAGAAAGAGTGACTGGCCAGAGTCACCCAGATGCCTTTTCTTGGCTAAGGTGGGACTGGTTGGCAGACCATTTTATTATCGTTCTAATGTCGCAGAAAATTTACATCTTATTCTTCAACAAATTCACCATTAGACAAGAGATTATATGATGAGATCAAATAAATATCAAATTAAGATTAATCTGTTTTCTTTCTTTCATCCAGTAAAGACTCTGAAATGTCTCAATTGTCTCGTACCGAACTGTAAACGCGAGGTCTCATGTATGCAACATGAAAGGTTCTGTTATATTATAATTGCTGTACCTGGTAAGCAAAGTTCCTATCCTTTCTCACAGGTTTTCTTCCTGCATGGAAACTAGAACTCCCAAATGCACCTGCGAATTGGAGGTCCAGGTTTCCCTGAGGTCATGGCCTGAGCCTAAGGGATACCAAGGAATCGGGACCCCCATCCATCCCAGGAGTACCCCAGATTGGGAGGGGGACATTCTCTATAGAAATGGAGGAGGCGGAAAAGGCTGGGAGAGTTGGGGGTTTCCTAAGGATGTGACCAAGTTTGGATCTCGCAGATTAAGCCATGAAATGTCCAAGGGAGGAGGACCTTCCCCAGAATGCTTGTTTACTATTTTACTCCCGAGTAGTCAGTAGAGGAGGGAGGAGGTCTGCCTTCATGCTGTGTGGGAATGAATGACTGTGCGTCCAGTGTGGGTTTCGTGTTTCGTTCAGAAACAACCACAGATCAATTCTTTGAAAATGTTTTGCTTTATGTTTCCTTTCCAGCAATGTTCTCGAAAAGTGGATGTACGGATATTTGCCCTAACTATGGCCCCGGAGAGAAGGCTAAATGTTGCACAACTGACTATTGCAACTCGCTTTCCTAAAATATCCTTTTGAGCTTTGCTGTCATCCGTCATGGACCATCCTTGCAGATTTAGGCTTGCGGCTTTTAGGATCCATAATTTCCCCCTCTGCTTCTTTCGACACCTCGCCCTCTCTCCCTTTCTCCTGCTCTACAAGCTTTTCTTCTGCTCTTTTTGTAGTTTGGCAACTGAATAAATTTCTGGATTTAAATTCAAGTGGAGTCAATGTGTTTGGTCTGACGTGTCCATTTTCATTTTTGAAAGTTCAGTTGGGGAATAGTAGAAGACTGAAGGGTTTTTTTGTTTGTTTTTGTCATCCATTTTGTAATTTTTTATTATTATTTTTCTTAAGCGGGGTCAGAGTGTCGAGCATGCATGGCCCTTCTGTGAGAAATGACAGGAAAACACATTGAAGATGAGCGGCATTCCGTGTCCTTCCTTAAAGAGATCCAGGAGATTAAAACACGTTCGATGTTGCAGAAATGACCTTTGTAATCAATAAAATATCCTTCTGATTTTTGCTGTCATTCATCATGGACCATCCTTTGCAGATTTAGGCTTGTGGCCTTTACGGTCCATTATTCAACCCCTCGGCTTCTTTTGACACCTCGTCCTCTCTCCGTTTTCTCCTGCTTTACAAGCTTTTGTTCTGCTCTCTCTGTACTTTTGACAACTGAATAAAATTCTGCATTTAAATTCAAGCGTAGTGGTTGTGTTTGACGTGACGTGTCCATTTCCCTTTTTTGAAAGTTCCATTGTGGAATAGTAGAAGGCTTAAAGTTTTTTTATTTATATAATCCATTTACTGATAAATTTTTAATTATCCCCTTTTCCTTAACTGGGCAAGAGGCTTTTCTGTGACAAATGATAGGAAAAAACATTGAAAATGAGTGTCATTCCGTGTCCTTCCTTGAAGAGATCCAGGAGATTAAAACAAAAGGGGAATCCCTGTATCAGGAGCTCTGCTTAAAACTACCTTGAGAGAACCTTGATCCATCGCCATGGCCAAAGAAGAGGGAAGGATTGCAATCTAAAAATAGATTTCTAAGCTGGCCCCTTTCCAGCTGGTTTACCCTCTCAAGTCAGGCAGTTTATATGTACCATGGGCAAACCCCCTTAAGCCCTCTTCCTTCCCCAATGGCTGCAGGTCTGCCTTAGACGCCCATCTCAGACGGTGCATAAATACGTCACTTTCCTTTAGAAGCAGCGTGGTTTGGAGGAAGACCTGGAAGTTGGACTCCTGCTGCAATCCTTTCCTATCCTGGACAGGACTCAGCATAATCTCCTTTACGCGTATTCCAGTTCTAGATTTGAACACTTACTAAACTTCTAATGGGCTGGGATGCTGTACAGTAACTGGGGGGAGAGAGTCCCACCGATAGCTTGGTCCATCTCCCTGCTGGGCTTTAAAGGAGAGAACCAAAACCTGGAACTGGACCAGGAAGCAAACTGGCAACCAAAGCAGCTGGGGGAGCAGTGGTATAATATGCACTGCCCTAAAAACAGAAATATATATGCGCATTTCAGTGCTTCCTCTCCCAGCTGAAGCAGCGTGGGACAATTATCCAGGCATCCCAAAATCCAATCGCTGTGTGAAGAAGTGGGCCTCTGCCTTCCCATTGGATGTAGCACTGCTGGGCGGAGCATGGAGCTGCCTCCGATGATGGGGAGGCAACTCTCCTCTCCAACCACAGCTGTCCTTTGTGTCCTGCATGGCCCCGCTCTGCACCCAGTTCCTCCCCACGGTTCCTACAGGAACACCAAAGGTGCCATTTGACCATGGTGCAAAATCAGGCTCTAGATAACCTGGGTTAGCTCCATGGTCAACCATGAACTCCCTTCCACCTTCCCCCCCCCACACAGAGAAAGCAAATTAATGTCCCCCCCCAGAACCATCAATCTGGGAAAGCTCCGTCACCAACCAGGTAGTGGCTTCAACAGCACGGATGGTTTACCAACTTTGATTAGTACAGAAATAGTTCTTAAAACCTTTCTTTAATGCTGTTTCTTTCTCCAAAACTGATCATGCCAAACATTTTTTTATTTTGTTTTTTGATAAAGCAAAATGCTGTGGATGTAGCATACTTGGATTTCAGTAAAGCGTTTGACACAAGAGAACACAACCTACTTCTTGGTAAGCTTAAAAAGTGTGGGATAAACAACACTAGATGGGTTGGTAACTGGCTGATAAATCATACTCAATGTGTAGTCCTCAACGGAAACTACCTCCACACGGAGGGAAGGAAGCAGTGGGGTCCTGCAAGGTTATGTTCTAGGCCCAGAGCTTGAAAGAGTTTGACCTCCTTGAAAAGGAACTATGTCAGCCTGGGGCTACTTCTGAGGCAGGTGACTTTGTGGCCAATTAAAATAATTCTCCTATGGGGTCTAAGAGAAGGCCCCAATCAACCAACTTGTCAATGTTGGCTCCACAGTCATTGCTTTTAATGGCCTAAGTTCTTTGAGATCATCTTGAACTTCCCCATCTGATTCTTCTCTCTGATTGTGGCTGTTTTCCTGCAGAGCCTTTTTTTTTAGCAGGCAACATAAAATTATCTGAGCGTGGGATGGGAGGAAAATCTCACTGGACAGTGTGACCTGGCCTGATCAGGAAACCTCTGCAGGGACACCTCAAGCATAGAGAACAGCCAGAACGCAACCATTTAAGCAGGCTGTTCTCTTGCCTGCTATCTACTCAATATCTTGGCCTTGAACCTCAGCTCATCAAACTGATTTCCTTTTGTGTAGTGGGGAAAACAAGATCACACCCCTACCCCTCCCTTTTTCCCAAGTCTCCCCTCTCTTCTCTTTTGAACCTGGATCTCCAGCCCCCATAAGGTGGGGCAGAGGTGTATATATAACTGCCTTTTCCCACCCTGGACTGCAGAAGAGATTGCAAGATTGCAAGATGAAAGCTTTGCTATTTGTGTTGCTGTTGGTGGCATTCGTGTGCGAGGACCCAGGTAGGCTCATGAACCTTTGATTTTGAGTGATGATCAAAGACAGACTGAGGGATTGGAGCAAAGTGTGGTATTTGAAGGAGTTGTGCTCCATTCTGGCGGTGGGACTTTCTCCCTGTTCTGCTCTGCATAGGGAGGGTCCCTGGTAGCCTTTGAAAGGAAAGAGGGGGTCTCCATTTGGAGAGAAGCCCATAGCTGAGACAGCGGTTGGCCCAGCTGTTATTCTGGGGTAGACTGCCTCTGAAAGTAGAGGTTCCTTTGCGTCGTGTATTCTGCCATGGAAATACTCTTGGGAGCTAGAAGAAAAACTGTTTCCTTCTCTTTGCCCCTTGTCTGCCTCCCTCCGGCTTTGCTGACATTCTGCGTTTTCGATGGTGCAACCAAAGGGGATCAGGGTTGCCTCCTTCAACTCAAGCACGGATTATCCTTGGCATCCACCTGAGATTGGTCAACACTGCTGCAATTTCTCAGACTCCTCAGCCTAGCCTGCAGCCTCGGGAGGTCTCCCCTCCCAGGATTAACCAGCCCCAACCCTGCTTAGCTTCCAAACAGAGACCAGCCTCTCACGTTCTTCCCTGCTGACCTTTCATGGCCTCTTCAAGAAAAGATATTTTCTTTAAATCTCACCTTCATTATTTTTATAAATAACCCAGGATGGTAAACAATCCTAATACTCTTTTCTGCCTCAAATCCCTTTTTCCCCTGAAGAACGACCCAGTGAAGTGGTTGGGCTAAGAAAGAGTGACTGGCCAGAGTCACCCAGATACCTTTTGTTGTCTAAGGTGGGACTGGTTGGCAGACCATTTTATTATTGTTCTGATGAAATTTTTGCAGCCAACCTTATTCTCCTATAATCTAATATCTAACAGATAATAAGCGAAGATCAAAGAAATATCATAGTAAGAATCCTCTTTTTCGTTTCTTTCATTCAGTCATGAGTCTGGAATGTTACCGTTCTGTGAGAGGTGGTTCTGTAAAGGAAGTTCGGTGTGACACACCAGACAAGTTCTGTTTTACTTTGAGTTTACGACCTGATAACAAGGACACTCGAAGAAGTAAGCAAAGTTCCTATCCTTTCTCACAGTTTTTCTTCCTGTATGGAAACTAGAACTCCCAAAATGCAACTGAGGATTCCAGATTGCCTAGGACCTGTCTGTGCCCTGTCCGGGTTCCCCTGAGGTCATGGCCTGACAGTCTATGCCAAGGGTAGGCCACCTTGGCTCTTTTATGACCCGTGGACATCAACTCCCAGAATTCCTGAGCCAGCCATGCTGAGGGGAAAGGGAGAGGTTTCCAAGCTGAGCCATGCTGGCTCAGGAATTCTGGGAGTTGAAGTCCACGAGTCATGAAGGGGCTATTGTTCCTCCACGCTGGCTGAGGAATTCTGGGAGTTGAAGTCCACCAGTCATGAAGGGGCCATAGTTCCCGCGTGCTGGCTGAGGAATTCTGGGAGTTGAAGTCCACCAGTCATGAAGGAGCCATAGTTCCCCCATGCTGGCTCAGGAATTCTGGGAGTTGAAGTCCATGAGTCATAAAAGAGCCAAGGTTGCCTTCCCCTGGTCTAAGGGATGCCAGGAAAGTGGTGGGGGGCTCAGAATGCAGACCCCTGTCCATCCCAGGAGCACCCCAGATTGGGAGGGGCACCTTCTTTATAGAGAGGGGGGAGAAGAAAAAGGCTGGGAGAGCTGGCGGTTTCCTATGGACGGGACCAAGTTTGGACCTTGCAGATTAAGCCATGACATATGCAAGGGAGGAGGACCTTCCCCAGAAAGCTTGCTTCCTATTTTACTCCCGAGTAGTCAGTGGAGGAGGAAGGAGGTCTGCCTTCATGCTGTGTGGGAATGCATGACTGTGTTTCCAGTGTGCGTTTACCGTTTTGTTCAGAAACAACCACAGATCAACTCTTTGGCCGTGTAAATGTTTTGTTTTCTGTTACCTTTCAAGGACGGCCCACGAAGAGAGGATGTTCGCCAGAGTGCTATGTAACGAGCAGCCTCCTGGATTTTAAATGCTGCGAAACTAACTATTGCAATGTTTAAAATATCCTTCGGAGTTCTGCTGTCATCCATCATGGACCATCCTTTGCAGATTTAGGCTTGTGGCCTTTACGGTCCATAATTCAACCCCTCGGCTTCTTTGGACACCTCGCCCTCTCTCCCTTTCTCCCTGGCCTACAAGCTTTTGTTCTGCTCTTTCTGTAGTTTGGCAACTGAATAAATTTCTGCATTGAAATTCAAGCTTAGTAGATGTGTTTGGTATGACATGTCCATTTTCCTTTTTTAAAAAATATTTTATTAGTTTTTCAATATTTACAATAATATCTTTAAAAAGCAACATGGTGTCCGAGTTACAATAGTTCCATTTCAGACAAATACATATTATTACAAATCTCCACATTATTATAACCAATACTTCCTCTCTCTTTTTTATTCGATATATACTATCTCTTAGCTAAATTAACATATTTCTTATTGCTATCCATCAATCATTTAATAGTATATTTTATTTTATTTTTAAATATATATCCATCAATCTTTTTAGTATATTTCATATTTTAACATTCCGTCTTTAAAACATCAAACACCTTATCTATTTTTTCTAGCTTTAATTTTACATTGATATTAAAATTAAAATGTTATGTTTAGAGCAATCTATTCCAAGCAAGAGGCAAAAGTAATTATAAATGGAGAATTAACAAATAGCATTCAAATATAAAAAGGTACGAGACAAGGCTGTCCACTATCTCTTTTATTATTCATTCTTTCTTTAGAAGTACTCACAAGAATAATCCGAAAAGATAAGATGATTAAAGGATTAGAAATTAGGAAAGAGACATTTAAATTACAGGTTTATGCGGATGATCTAGTTTTCATCCTGGAAGACCCTTTAGAATCTGGAACAAGATTATTACAGGTGCTGGAAAATTATGGAGATGTTGCGGGATTAAAAATTAACAAAGAAAAAACTAAAACGCTTGTTAAAAATATGTCCAATTTACAAGAGACTGAGTTAGTAGAAAAAAATTGACATCCAGACATCTAAAAGAGTAAAGTATTTGGGGATCCAACTATCAGCAAGATGTACTACACTTAAAAGAGAAAATTATGATAAGTTAATGGACCAAATTATAGTAGACCTAGATAGATGGAAAAACTTGCAGCTCTCTTTTATGGGAAGAATAGCGACGATCAAGATGAATATACTGCCCAAATTACTCTTTTTATTCCAATGTGTACCAATTAAATTAGGTAAGAATTTTTTTGAAAATTTAAATAGAGTTACATCTAAATTTATCTGGCAAGGTAAAAAACCGAGAATCAAGTTAAAATTATTACAGGATGCAAAGGAAAGAGGAGGGCTCAGCCTCCCAGATTGGGAAAAATATTATCAAGCAGCAATAGCGGTATGGATAAAGGATTGGATACATTTAAGGAACAGAAGACTACTAGCCTTAGAAGATCATGACATACAAATTGGGTGGCATGCTATAATGTGGGATGGAAAATATAGGGCACATCAGTATGTTCAGAATCATCATATTAGATGGGCATTATTAGACGTGTGGATAAAAATTAAAAAAAAATAATTATATAAAAATTCCCAATTGGCTATCTATATTAGAGATTTTTATGCACCCCAAATTTATAAATCTAGGAAGTGTAGTTACATATAAATTTATTTATTTATTTATTTATTTTATTACATTTATATACCGCCCTTTCCCGAAGGACTCAGGGCGGTTTACAGGGTAATTAAAAACCAAGATACAAAAGTTAAAAACAAGTTTTAAAAAAATAACATTTGTCCCTGTATAAATAAAACCCCAGTTAAAATAAGATTAATCCTCAGCCTGGGCCAGAGAGCTTGAAGAGCCAGGTCTTCAGGTCCCGGCGGGACCTGAAGACCTGGCTCTTGTTATTTGTTGTTATTTCTTTCTTAAACGTTCTTTTGTTTCCAAAAAACACCCCTGAATTTGTTTGCTGCCTTCTGAAGGGAGGGTTAAATTCCCACTCCCACTCCTCGGGGGGGAAAGTACTTAGCAACTTAATTAGGTGAAAAGAAGATGATTAAGGTAAAAGAGGGGAATCTTACCCTCATCTCTTCCACACTGCTTTGCTAAACATGGCTGTTAAATAGTGGGCTCTTTGGTGCAGGAATGAATACACGAGGCTGAGTACAGGATAACACATACTTTATTCTGCCAATCTGTGATGCCAGTCACCTGTGACAATGCACTTGAATGCCTCCTTCATTGTCCTCACCATGCGCTCAGCTTGATCATTAGAAGATGGATGAAAGGGTGCAGACATTGCATGTCTGATGAGATTAGCTCAAAGGAAAGCCTGGAATTCAGCAGCAGTGAATTGGGCCCCATTGTCAGAAACTAAGACATCAGGCAACCCATGTGTTGCAAAGAGTTTTCTCAGCACCTGGATGGTCCTAGCAGTAGTCAAGTTAGGAACTGGAATTACTACCAGCCATATCCACTACTATCAGGAAGAGCTGTCCCTGAAAAGGTCTCACCACCGCCTCCTTCAAGGCGGCAGGAAAGCTACCCTCACTCAAAGAAGCAGTTATCACTGCCTTGAGCCAGCCTCATGTCCCCTCCCGAGCCGCATAAACCAGCCAGGAGGGGCACGAGTCCAATAAACACATGGTGGAGCTCAGCCTCCCCATGATCCTGTCCACATCTTCCAGAGTCACAGGGTCAAACTCTTCCCAGATAACATCACCAAGACTGCTCGCGTCACCTCCGTCAGACTCTGTCCAGTCGGAGTCGAGACCGGTCCGAATCTGAGCGATTTTGTCCGCCAGATGTTGGCTAAACTCCTCGGCACGACCCTGCAAGGGGTCCTCTCTCACCTCCTGATTGAGGTGGGAGCGGGTCACCCTGAACAGGGCGGATGGGCGATTATCTGCGGACGCGATGAGGGTAGCAAAGCAATTAGACCTTGCCACCCTCATCGCCACGAGATAAGACCTCATAGAGGACCTTAGTCGCAATTTTTCAGATTCAGACTGGCTGGATCTCCAACAGCTCTCTAGGCCCCATCTCTGATGCTTCATCTCCCAGAGCTCCGCGGAAAACCATGGAGCCCACTGGGATCTGTGCCGGGTCAGGGGCCGCATGGGTACAACACGGTTGAGAAGAAAAGAAAAGAAAAGAAAAGAAAAGAAAAGAAAAGAAAAGAAAAAAAGAAAAGAAAAGAAAAGAAAAGAAAAGAAAAGAAAAGAAAAGAAAAGAAAAGAAAAGAAAAGAAAAGAAAAGAAAAAGAAGAGAGTCCAGTTGCATCTCTGGGACAGCCCTGACCTGGAGGACTGAGAATCTCCATAGACATGTCCCACTGCATGACTCTCAGATTTTACTCTCAGTGCCTAGTTACCAGTTCTTTAGCGCCTCCAGGTTCAGGGTGTTGCTTTTGAATGCCAGGTTGTGTGTAACATGGCTGCTCTCTTCCATGACATCATTGGCCAAGTCTCACTGAAGCCTGGTTGTGCCCAGAGGGGAGAAAGCCCCTTCTTGGTCAGAAATAAGCCCACCCTGATTTCTGGGTTTGTCCCGGGAAAGACCTCGGAAGACCCAGCCCTGCGTGGCTTCTCCCTGACAGGAGCCAAGCTGGAGAAGCCTCAATGGCTATGTCCGCCCAAAATGCAATCCTGGCTACCCATAAACCAGGTTGAGTCTCTTCCCAGGAATATGGGTTCGGGACTCCTCTCCTCCTTTCTGGCTATCCCGGGCCTTTTCTATGGGAAACCCTGTGTGTCTGGGCTTTGCTTTCCCCTGAGTGCCTTATAAATGGAAGGGGCAGCAGTGCAACATGGGATTTGGTCTCCTACCTTCTCAGGACTCAGAAAATGGAACCTGCATGAGGATTTTGCAGATCTGCTGTCCTTCCCCAACACGAGGCTCCCCAACTTCCTTCTGACAGGAGGGGCTTCCTGTTTGGCAGGCAGAGCCCCCCCCTGGCATCCCTGCAAAAGCCCCTTTGCCTGGTCTATGCATGGGAAAGGGTGGCAGGGGAACATGGGATATGGGCTTCCCCATTCCCAGGCCTCAGAAGATGGAAGTTGGATTTTGCATCTCGGCTTTCCCTCTGAGCTCCCCTCCCTCCCTCCCTCCCTCCCTCCCTCCCTCCCTTCCTTCCTTCCTTCCTTCCCTCCCTCCTTCCTTCCTTCCTTCCTTCCTTCCTTCCTTCTTTCCTTCCTTCCTTCCTTCCTTCCTTCCTTCCTTCCTTCCCTCCCTCCCTCCCTCCCTCCTTCCTTCCTTCCTTCCTTCCTTCCTTCCTTCCTTCCTTCTATCCCTTCCTTCCTGCCTTCCTTCCATATATTCCTTCCTTCCTTCCTTCCTTCCTTCCTTCCTTCCTTCCTTCCTTCCCTCCCTCCCTCCCTTCCTTCCTTCCTTCCTTCCTTCCTTCCTTCCCTCCTTCCTTCCTTCCCTCCTTCCTTCCTTCCTTCCTTCTATCCCTTCCTTCCTGCCTTCCTTCCATATATTCCTTCCTTCCTTCCTTCCTTCCTTCCTTCCTTCCTTCCTTCCTTCCTTCCCTTCCTTCCTTCCTTCCTTCCTTCCTTCCTTCCTTCCTTCCTTCCTTCCTTCCCTCCTTCCTTCCTTCCCTCCTTCCTTCCTTCCTTCCCTCCTTCCTTCCCTCCCTCCCCAATTCTTTCTCCTTCCCTCCCTCCCCAATTCTTTCTCCTTCCTTCCCTCCCTCCCTCTCCAATTCTTTCTCCTTCCTTCCTTCCCTCCCTCCCTTCCCAATTCTTTTTTCTTTCTTCCTTCCTTCCTTCCTTCCTTCCTTCCTTCCTTCCTTCCTTCCTTCCTTCCTTCCTTCCCTCCCTCCCTCCCTCCTTCCTTCCTTCCTTCCTTCTTTCCTTCCTTCCTTCCTTCCTTCCTTCCTTCCTTCCTTCCTTCCCTCCCTCCTTCCTTCCTTCCTTCTATCCCTTCCTTCCTGCCTTCCTTCCATATATTCCTTCCTTCCTTCCTTCCTTCCTTCCTTCCTTCCTTCCTTCCCTTCCTTCCTTCCTTCCTTCCTTCCTTCCTTCCTTCCTTCCCTCCTTCCTTCCTTCCCTCCTTCCTTCCTTCCTTCCCTCCTTCCTTCCCTCCCTCCCCAATTCTTTCTCCTTCCTTCCCTCCCTCCCTCTCCAATTCTTTCTCCTTCCTTCCTTCCCTCCCTCCCTTCCCAATTCTTTTTTCTTCCTTCCTTCCTTCCTTCCTTCCTTCCTTCCTTCCTTCCTTCCTTCCTTCCTTCCTTCCTTCCTTCCTTCCCTCCCTCCTTCCTTCCATGGGGTAAGAGGCATCCTTTGTTTCTCCATCTCTTTTCACTTGGTTTTCTCTTAATTTCTGTGTTTCTGTGTGCGGTTTTTTCCCCCCTCAACCAGGCAAAATTCTGATAACTGTTTTTTCCCACTAAAGTTTATTTTGTTCCCGGACAGACTATTGCATCAACCCTATTTGTGTTGGTGCCCTTGAGCATTAACTTTCAAAATAAATTCACTTTGCAGGGAGCTGTTTCAGATCAGTGACATGCTTGGGCAGTAACTGGCCCCTGGGATTTTCTCCTTAACCATGATGACAACAAATATCAGATTTCTTTTTCTTCAGCCACAGGTGTTGTATATTCCCTCTGGGGCCAGTTTCAAGGAGGGAGTTCCCAAACCTCTCAGTTCTTGATGACTGGTTGAATTTGATCTCTGCCCCTATCATTATCATTGGAGCTATGACTAGGGGGGCCTTCGCCCAGGTTCGCCTGGTGCGCCAGTTGCAGCCCTATCTGGACCGGGATGCCTTGCGTACAGTCACTCATGCGCTCGTGACCTCTCGTCTAGACTACTGTAATGCTCTCTACATGGGGCTGCCCTTGAAGTCCACTCGGAGGCTCCAACTGGTGCAGAATGCAGCCGCGCGAGTTGTGCTGGGAGTCTCCCGATACTCCCACGTTACACCTTTGCTCCGTGAGCTGCATTGGCTGCCGGTTGTCCTCCGGGTGAGATTCAAGGTGTTGGTAATGACCTACAAAGCCCTACATGGCATGGGTCCGGAGTACCTTAGGGAACACCTGCTGCCAGCGTCAACCTCCCTCCGTCCAGTGCGCTCCCACAGAGAGGGCCTCCTCAGGGTGCCTCCGATCAGAGAATGTCGATTGGTGGCCCCCAGGGGGAGGGTGTTCTGAACCAGCCAACTACCGGCCTTGTAATAAGGCAAACCCCTATTAACAGTAGAGACTGGAGAGCGTCCAAGGCTGAAGAGCGTCTGCCAAGATTTATTAGTCAATTAACAGAACAAGAAACAAAAATACGGGAACTTGAATCCTCAAGCAGAAGGGTTGCTTTCAGCAACCAGCCCCTCCCCAAACACTCCTTTTATTTAGAGTTCAGGGCGTGGTCTCCCTGTGCCTCCTCCCGAGGAGTCCCACAGCCTTTCTTTGTTTGTTCCTGCTCGACTGCCTCCTGCGTCGGGCGTCCTTGAACAGGGCCAGCTGTGGGTTATCATCCTCCGCACTATCGGGCTCACGCAGCTGAGAAGAGGGCCCCGGCTGGGAGCTCTGCCAAGCCTGCAAGCCATCATCAGCCGGTTCGTCACCCACACACACCTCCTCCCCCTCATCTGAGTCATCCGATACATCTGAGCCGGGTGCCGAACCCACCGGCTGACCCTGAGTCACAACACTATCCCGCACCGCAGGGCCCTTCCCCCGGGTCTGCCGATCCGGATGCGGTCGGGATGGGAACTGTTCGTGAAAAGCAGTCACCAACGCAGGGGCATGAACGGCGGTCGCGTCTTCCCATGGCGTTGGTTCAAATTCCGAGCGGTCTGCAGGCTTTCCAGATTCTTGTGGTCCGTCCGGACCTCGATTTGATGCCGCGCCCCCTCCAGATGATGCCTCCAAGCCTCGAACGCCGCCTTGATGGCCAGCAGCTCCTTCTCCCAGATGGTATAGTTGCGCTCCGAGGGATTCAATTTCCGAGAGTGATACGCGCAAGGGAAAAGGGTACCGTTGGGCGTCGCTGCCTGGAGTAACACGGCCCCAATGGCAATGTCGGAGGCGTCCGCCTCCACGACAAACGGCCGTTGTGGGTCAGGATGCTTCAAGATGGGCTCCTTCATGAAGGCGTCCTTCAAAGCTTGGAACGCCTGTTGTTCGGGGGCGTTCCACTGGAACCGAGTCTTCTTCTGCAGGAGCCGGGTGAGGGGGGCTGTCAAGGCAGCAAAGCCAGGGATGAATGTCCGATAGTAGTTGGCAAATCCAAGAAGTCGCTGAACGTCCTTCACGCGACGCGGGGGTTGCCAACTCTGCAACGACTCAACTTTACTCGGTTCCATGGCGATGCCCTCAGGAGAAATGCGGTGACCCAGGAAATCGATGGTCACCTGGTAGAACTGGCACTTCTCCAACTTGGCAAACAGCCGATGTTTCCGGAGGCGCTGCAGGACCTGACGGAGATGCTGATGGTGCACCTCACGCGACGGGGAGTAAATCAGGATGTCGTCCAGGTAAATCACGACAAACTGGTCCAACAGATCTCGAAAGATGTCGTTCATAAAATGCTGAAACACAGCGGGGGCGTTGGTCAGGCCAAACGGCATCACCGTGTACTCGAAATGTCCATAGCGAGTACCAAACGCCGTCTTCCACTCATCACCCGGCCGAACCCTGACGAGGTTGTAAGCTCCACGCAGGTCCAGTTTCGTGAAGATTTTAGCCTCCCGGAGTCGGTCCAAGAGCTCGGGGATGAGGGGCAGCGGGTAGCGGTTACGCACCGTGATGGCATTGAGTTTCCGGTAGTCACAGCAAAGCCGTAACTCGCCCGACTTCTTTTTGACGAAGAGCACGGGCGCAGACACTGGCGAGGACGAGGGCCGGATGAAACCACGAGCCAAATTCTTTGTCAGGAAGTCCCGCAATGCAGCCAACTCGGGCTCCGACATGGAGTACAAACGCCCCACTGGGAGAGGCGCATCAGGGACTAGATCAATGGAACAGTCATAGGGCCTGTGCGGGGGTAATTGGTCCGCCTCTGACTCGCTGAACACATCAGCAAAGTCGGACAGTTCGGGAGGCAAGGAAACCCCTGAGGAACCCTCCACCTGGCCGGCACAGATATGGCGGGTGTGGTCCACGCACTGCAAACTCGGGAAGGTGACCAGGTTCTGAGACCAATAGATCTGTGGATCATGCGCCCGGAGCCACGCCAGTCCCAAGACCACGGGGAAGTGCAGATCCGAAGTGATGTAGAACTGGATGGCCTCCACATGGGAACTGATGGCCATACACACTGGTTGCGTGGCGGCCGTAATAGGCCCAGACAGGAGCACTCGACCATCAATAGTCTCCACTAGCATGGGCGGATCCACCGGACACTGGGGAACAGCCCATTTGGCCACGAAGGCCGAGTCCATGAAGTTAGTGGTAGCCCCAGAGTCAATTAAGGCATGGACCGGAATCCCCTCTGGCTTGCCAGGAAGGATCAGACGTGCCTCCAAAATCAAATGCCGTGGAGGTTCACAGGCACTGTCGGAACGGCGTCGCTCGGCGTGGTCGTTGTGGGTCGCCCGATCTATCACACCGTCTAGATCGGGCTCGGGTCGTTTCCCGACAGCAAAGCAGGGGACTTTCTCGGGGCCGGCTTGGTCACTGACGCCCGCTGACGCTTCTTTGGGCAAGAAGCGGCCAAATGTCCAGGGTCCCCACAGTAAAAACACAACCCCCCCGATCGTCGTCTGTCCATTTCCGTCACCGATAGACGGGACCTGGCGGCACCCAGCTCCATTGGCTCCTCCCTCTGGACTGGGGGCTCACGCACAACAGGGGCGGCAGGGGTCTGTGGGGTGGCACGGCGACTCTTTCGCTGATGCAGCCGGGCATCGATCCGCAGACAAAGATGGATCAGCCCATTCAGGTCTGAGGGAATGTCCACGCGGGCCAGCTCATCCAACATCTCCTCCGACAAGCCATCCTGGAAGGCATCCACGAGCGCAGCCTCATTCCAGGCGGAATCCTGGCTAAGCAGCCGGAAATCGCTGATATAGGCCTGCAGAGGGCGCTGACCCTGCCTCAAAGCTTTCAGGCGTCGGGTGGCGGTCTGCGCCTTAATTGGGTCCTCGTACATGAGGCGCATATGGTCACAAAACCCCCCAAAGTTATCCAACAAAGGGCTAGGCTGTGCCAGCAGAGGCGTGCCCCAACGAGCTGCATCCCCCGACAGAAGGCTCAACACGAATCCCACCTTATCTCGGTCAGTGGGGAAATCAGCTGCTCTCACGCTGATAAAAAGCTGGCATTGTCCCAGGAAGGCAGGAAACAGTTCTGGATTGCCAGCAAATTTATCCGGCATTGCTATCTGACATTTCCTCCTGGGTGGGGGTGCAGCATGTACCTGAGCTTGCAGTTGAGCCACCTGAGCTGCCAGCAAAGTGAGTTGCTGGGTGAGCTGAGCATTCTCGGCAAGAAGCTGCTCCATCGTAGTAGTAAGGGGTGGGAGGCTGAAAGCAAACTGTTCTGAACCAGCCAACTACCGGCCTTGTAATAAGGCAAACCCCTATTAACAGTAGAGACTGGAGAGCGTCCAAGGCTGAAAAGCGTCTGCCAAGATTTATTAGTCAATTAACAGAACAAGAAACAAAAACACGGGAACTTGAATCCTCAAGCAGAAGGGTTGCTTTCAGCAACCAGCCCCTCCCCAAACACTCCTTTTATTTAGAGTTCAGGGCGTGGTCTCCCTGTGCCTCCTCCCGAGGAGTCCCACAGCCTTTCTTTGTTTGTTCCTGCTCGACTGCCTCCTGCGTCGGGCGTCCTTGAACAGGGCCAGCTGTGGGTCATCATCCTCCGCACTATCGGGCTCACGCAGCTGAGAAGAGGGCCCCGGCTGGGAGCTCTGCCAAGCCTGCAAGCCATCATCAGCCGGTTCGTCACCCACACACACCTCCTCCCCCTCATCTGAGTCATCCGATACATCTGAGCCGGGTGCCGAACCCACCGGCTGACCCTGAGTCACAACAGAGGGCGTTCTCTGTGGGTGCGCCAGACCTGTGGAACCGCTTGCCGGTTGAGCTCCGGATGGCCCCCGATCTTCGCTCCTTCTGGCGCAATCTAAAAACGTATTTATTTGAGCAATCTGACCTGGTTTGATGGGTTAAGGTTGGGGTTTTAATATGTTTTTAATTACTGTTTTAAACTTGGGCATTATATTTAATCGTTTTTTAACTTTTGTATTCTGTTTTTATATTTATTGCCCTGTACACCGCCCTGAGTCCTTCGGGAGAAGGGCGGTATAAAAATATAATAAATAAATAAATAAATAAATTATGAACCCTATGGGGATTTTTCCCCCTTTAATTTCTCTCCAGAAAATTGTCAAACAGTCTCTGAGTCCAAGAACATAGAATTTAGAATAACAGAGTTGGAAGGGACCTTGGAAGTCTTCTAGTCCAACCCCCTGCTCAGGCAGGAACCCATATACTATTTCAGACAGTTGGTTGTCCAGTCTCCTCTTAAAAACATCCCATGTTTGAGCATTCACAACTTCTGGAGGCAACTTGTTCCACAGGTTAATTTTTCTCACTGTCAGGGAATTTCTCCTTAGTTCTAGATTGTTTCTCTCCTTGATTAGTTTCCATCCGTTGCTTCTTGTCCTGCTTTCAGGTGCTTTGGAGAATAGCTTGACCCCCTCTTCTTTTTAGAATTCCCTCAGGTATCGGCACAGTGCTATCATGTCACCCTGAGCTATAAGGGACCTTGGAGGTCTTCTAGTCCAAACCCCTGCTCAAGCAGGAGACCCTATACCATTTCAGATAGATGGCTGTCCAGTCTTTTCTTAAAAGCCTCCAATGATTAATGTGAATATGTAATTTAGAATAGAATAGAATAGAATAGAATAGAATAGAATAGAATAGAATAGAATAGAATAGAATAGAATAGAATAGAATAGAATAGAATAGAATAGAATAGAATAGAATAGAAGAATGAAGATATAATAGAATAGAATAGAAGAATGAAGATAGAATAGAATAGAATAGAATAGAATAGAATAGAATAGAATAGAATAGAATAGAATAGAATAGAATAGAATAGAATAGAATAGAATATGGAAATAGGAATAGAATAGAATAGAGAATGGAATGGAGTGGAATAATAGCACAGAACAGAACAGAATAGAATAGAATAGAAAATATGGAATGGAATGGAATGGAATGGAATAGAATAGAATAGAATAGAATAGAATAGAATAGAATAGAATAGAATAGAATAGAATAGAATAGAATAGAATAGAATAGAATAGAACAGAATAGAATAGAATAGAATATGGAATGAAAATAGGAATAGAATAGAATAAAGAATGGAATGGAGTGGAATAATAGAACAGAACAGAACAGAACAGAATAGAATAGAATAGAATAGAATAGAATAGAATAGAATAGAATAGAATAGAATAGAATAGAATAGAATAGAATAGAATAGAATAGAATATGGAATGAAAATAGAATAGAATAGAAGAATGAAGATATAATAGAATAGAATAGAAAATATGGAATAGAATAGAATAGAATAGAATAGAATAGAATAGAATAGAATAGAATAGAATAGAATAGAATAGAATAGAATAGAATAGAATAGAATAGAATAGAATAGAATAGAGTGGAGAATAGAATAGAATAGAATAGAATATGGAATGAAAATAGGAATAGAATAGAATAAAGAATGGAATGGAGTGGAATAATAGAACAGAACGGAACAGAAGAATAGAATAGAATAGAATAGAATAGAATAGAATAGAATAGAATAGAATAGAATAGAATAGAATAGAATAGAATAGAATAGAATAGAATAGAATAGAATATGGAATGAAAATAGGAATAGAATAGAATAAAGAATGGAATGGAGTGGAATAATAGAACAGAATAGAATAGAATAGAATAGAATAGAATAGAATAGAATAGAATAGAATAGAATAGAATAGAATAGAATAGAACAGAATAGAATAGAATAGAATATGGAATGAAAATAGGAATAGAATAGAATAAAGAATGGAATGGAGTGGAATAATAGAACAGAACAGAATAGAATAGAGAATGGAATGGAGTGGAATAATAGAACAGAACAGAACAGAAGAATAGAATAGAATAGAATAGAATAGAATAGAATAGAATAGAATAGAATAGAACAGAACAGAATAGAATAGAATAGAATATGGAATGAAAATAGGAATAGAATAGAATAAAGAATGGAATGGAGTGGAATAATAGAACAGAACAGAACAGAAGAATAGAATAGAATAGAATAGAATAGAATAGAATAGAATAGAATAGAATAGAATAGAATAGAATAGAATAGAATAGAATAGAACAGAACAGAATAGAATAGAATAGAATATGGAATGAAAATAGGAATAGAATAGAATAAAGAATGGAATGGAGTGGAATAATAGAACAGAACAGAACAGAACAGAATAGAATAGAATAGAATAGAATAGAATAGAATAGAATAGAATAGAATAGAATAGAATAGAATAGAATAGAATAGAATAGAATATGGAATGAAAATAGAATAGAATAGAAGAATGAAGATATAATAGAATAGAATAGAAAATATGGAATAGAATAGAATAGAATAGAATAGAATAGAATAGAATAGAATAGAATAGAATAGAATAGAATAGAATATGGAAATAGGAATAGAATAGAGAATGGAATGGAGTGGAATAATAGAACAGAACAGAACAGAACAGAAGAATAGAATAGAATAGAATAGAATAGAATAGAATAGAATAGAATAGAATAGAATAGAATAGAATAGAATAGAATAGAATAGAATAGAATAGAATATGGAATGGAAATAGGAATAGAATAGAATAGAGAATGGAATGGAGTGGAATAATAGAACAGAACAGAACAGAACAGAACAGAATAGAATAGAATAGAAAATATGGAATGGAATGGAATGGAATGGAATGGAATAGAATAGAATAGAATAGAATAGAATAGAATAGAATAGAATAGAATAGAATAGAATAGAATAGAATAGAATAGAATAGAATAGAATATGGAATGAAAATAGGAATAGAATAGAATAAAGAATGGAATGGAGTGGAATAACAGAACAGAACAGAACAGAACAGAATAGAATAGAATAGAATAGAATAGAATAGAATAGAATAGAATAGAATAGAATAGAATAGAATAGAATAGAATAGAATAGAATAGAATAATGAAATAAGAATAGAATAGAATAGAATGGAATAGAATAGAATAGAATAGAATAGAATAGAATAGAATAGAATAGAATAGAATAGAATAGAATAGAATAGAATAGAATAGAATAGAATAGAATAGAATAGAATAGAATATGGAATGAAAATAGGAATAGAATAGAATAGAATAGAGAATGGAATGGAGTGGAATAATAGAACAGAACAGAACAGAACAGAACAGAACAGAACAGAATAGAATAGGAGAGTTGGAAGAGACCTTGGAGGTCTTCTAGTCCAGCCCCCTGCTCAAGCATTTCTGTTCAAGCATTGAGCATTTCTGACAAGTGGCTGTCCAGTCTCTTCTTGAAAGCTTCCACTTATGAAGCAGGACTGGGTCCAAACCCTGTTTAATCATGGCTTGGAATGACTAACCGGGTGATAACCTCATGACAAGGAGGACATCAAAAGCTCTCTCAATTCCAGTTCACATTGCCATTGCTTCAAATGCTCTGTATAGATAAAGCATAATTTTTTTGCAAGTTTAATAAATGTTTGCCAATTTTGGAGGGTTACAGTTCAATCAGATAACGTTGTCAGGATCTTGAAGTCGAAGCCTTGATTTTACATTTGAGAATTTAATATAGTGGGCCTCTATGTCTGTCCTGTGATCTTGCACATCTTCTCCCAATTGGTGGGTCCGAATTTGGAGAGTAAAAAGTGGTAGAAAAGTTGCAGGGGTTTGCCAAGAGAGCAGTGAACTTTTTAGAGATAAAAGTTATAGATAAAGTTTATCAAGTTATAGAGAAAAAGGACTGTACTGTGCTTTTCTGTGTATCAACTGTGATATTCAGCTTGGCCTGTGGAATTTAAGCTCTTTAAAGTCATCTCTGCAGAGCGTAGCAAAAAGAAAAAAATCGATTGTCTATGTAAATTTCAAATTGTATCCGTTGCACCATTTACTAATATCTCTTGCTCAGGGAATCTGAGATGGAAATTATTTCATTTGACGCTAATAAAGGGTTTTCTTAACCACTTGCTGTAGTTGCCTAAGACAACCGCTTCCTCTCTGCTAGGTTACTAAGCAGAGAGTGTGGTTTTGTGTGCTGCCTGCATTCCACAGATGGGACTTTGCTTGTTTGTGCAGACTGGTTGCTGGTATCCCGTGGCCTGATACTGGTCCATGGACTGGGGGTTGGGGACCCCTGTATTAAAGGACATATTCTTACACAGGAACAGGCATCTCAATCACAAAGCCCCAAAGAATGTATAAAACCCTCACTTTGTCGGCCACCTCAGGAACATGTTGCTGTCATTTGAGTTTCTGACTGCCAAATAAACCAAGATCTTTCCTGCAGCCTGCCTCCATCTTATTTCAGTGTCTTTCTCCCGGCTTGGAATTGGACCTGATTTTTCTTCCAACAGAATAAATGGACATTTCTCACAATGGAGGGACATTTTTTTATTTTTATTTTAATTCCATTTATATCCCGCCCTTCTCCGAAGACTCAGGGCGGCTTACAAGCTTAGCAGTAGCCTTCATTCTATGTATATGCCTGCTTATTAGGGCTTTCACACACCCCCCCCCCCCCAAGCGGCATTATTACAAAGTCAGCTTAATTGCCCCCAACAATCTGGGTCCTCATTTTACCTACCTCGGAAGGATGGAAGGCTGAGTCAACCTTGAGCCTGGTGGGATGCGAACCTGCACTAATTGCAGGCAGCTGGTGTTACTTAAGGAGGCATTAGCCCACTGCTCCACCAAGGCTCATTACTAGTGAGATTCTATCCTAGGACTGATGATTTTTGTAAATCATCTGGAATCAGGTATTACGAGTGGAATAGCCGAATTGACTGATGACATCGATCTATTCAGAGTGATAAAATTGATCAGGCATGGCGAAGGAGAAACCTCTACTATTTGTAGCACCTCAAAAATAACATCTCATCATGCAAAGGAAGATTTTAACCCAATAGGTGGCAAACTCAAAACAAATAAGTTAACAGAACACCAAGGATGCTGTCAGATAAAGCTTTTAATATACCATATTTCAGGAGTTATGCAAAGAGCTGGCATGTGATAATCTTTTCTTATTTCCAGAAGATATTTTTTTAAGAGGATATAAGAAGAACAATCCAGTTTGGCAAGGAGGGAGGGACAAGTGTGGTTGGATGCCTCAGCAGAAGGGAAAACAAATGGAAACACCTGTTCTCTAGGAACAAAATTCATGGAATGCAGCTTCAACCCAGAATGCCAGATTCAACCTCCAGTCTTGACCATCTCACTTATCTTGGAGGTAGTATATTACACCAAGAATGTTCACAGCAAAAAAGGGAGCTGAGGGCCTTCTCTGGATAATCTTTTTCAGAGGGACACTTCTTGGCACACGCCTTTGTGATGAGCACCTTGGAATCAGTACCTTCAGAGGGAGAACATAAAAAGAGTGGAAATAATGTGGAACAAATATGCTCGGTCACCACAGAAGTAGAGTTCCAGAATAACAGAGTTGGAAGGTGTTCTGTACCAGCCTGCTACCAGCCCTGCAGAAAAGGCAGGGACAACCCCTTTTACAATAAGGCAAGAGGCTGGAATTACGCCTGCCAAATTTATAGCTACAAAAACAAACAAGACACGAACCAAGAAACAGGAGCTTTAAGTAACACGAACTATCCAAGCGGTTGCCTTCAGCAAACCAGCCCTCCCCACACATTCCCCTTATATAGAGTTCAGGGCGTGGCTTCTCTCTGCTTCCTTCCGAGGAGCCCCATTGCCTTCCTCTGTTTACTCCTAATTGACTGCCTCCTGCATCGGGCATCCTTGAACAGGGCCAGCTGTGGGTCATCTTCATCCACGCTGTCAGGCTCACACAGCTGGGTCTGCGTCGTGACCAAGTGGGAGGGGCCTGGCTGGGGGCTCTCATCAGCAAGATCTTCAACCCCCTCAGCAAGGTCTTCAACCCCCTCAGCAAGGTCTTCAACACCCCCCTCCTCCTCCTCTGAGTCATCCGACCCAACTGCCGAACCCACAGGCTGACCCTGAATCACAACAGAAGGGACCTTGGAGGTCTTCTACGCTCAAGCAGGAAACCCTATACAATTTCAGAGAAATGGTTGTCCAATCTCTTCTTAAAAACCTCCAGTGATGGAGCACCCACCATTTTTGAAAGCAAGATGTTCCACTGATTAATTGTTCCTACTGTAGGGAAATTTCTCCTTAGTTGCTTCTCTCCTTGATTAGTTTCCATCTGTTGCTTCTTGTCCTGCCTTCAGGTGCTTTGGAGAGTAAGTGGACTCCCTCGTCTTTGTGGCAGCCCCTTAGATATTGGAAGATGCTATCATGTCCCCCTAATCCTTCTTTTCATTAAACTAGACATACTCAATTCCAGGAACTGTTCTTTGTACGTTTTAGCCTTCAGTCCCCTAGTCATCTTTGTGGTTCTTCTCTGCACCCTTTCTAGAGTCTCGACATCTTTTTTATATCATTGTTATAGTTGTTATACAATAAGGTTGGGGCTCAATTTATTCCATCCTTCTGCTCTCAACAAGGGAAGCTACCTACTTCTGAAATGCTTGCTTTGCTGGTGTTCCACGAGAAGGATAATAGTAGTAGCATATGAAATACATAACTGCAGCTGGACTCAACCCAGACTATTGGTTTGTGTGTTCATTCTATGACAATACAACTACAGTGCACAACTCCTGTGTTTGAGGTGGTCCTCTGTCCTGCTTCTAGCGGCAAAGGTGAACTGCAAATTTCTTGAGGGGTCCTTGCTACTCTCAGAGCTTGGCTGTTTTCTTGTAGATGTTTCATTAACCAAACTAGGTAACATCATCAATACCAGTAAGGAATGGGAATTGCTCTCAGATGTTCTTGGTTGGGCTGTTTACTGTTAGCTTGTTTGGCAGTTCCTTGACTGGGGTATTGTTCACTTCTTGCTTGCTTGTCCGATATTATTTCTAGTGTTAATCTATACTCCTCTGGGTGCTGATTGCTGGTGGGAAAGTGTTTTGGTCTTTTGGTTCTTTTTTTGGCTTGCTTCTTTTGCACAGTATGTAGATGTTGTCCAGCCAAAGAACCTCTAAAACTACTCCCACCAACACCTACAGGACAAATTACTAGACTAGAATATAAACTGAGAGTAAACCCTACTCCTTACTAGCACTGGTAATGTTACCTAGTTTGAGTAATGAAATGTCTGCAAGTAAACAACCAAACTCAGAGAGCACCAAGGACCCCACAGTCCTCCTCCTCCTCCTCCTCCTCCTCCCCCTCTCCTCTTCCTCTTCCTCTTCCTCTTCTTCTTATTCCTCCTCCTACTCCTCCCCCTCTCCTCTTCCTCTTCCTCTTCCTCTTCTTCTTATTCCTCCTCCTCCTCCTCCTCCTCCTCCCCCATTTCCTTCTGGCACTGGTGATGTTACCTAGTTTGAGTAATGAAATGTCTGCAAGTAAACAACCAAGCTCAGAGAGCACCAAGGACCCCACAGTCCTCCTCCTCCTCCTCCTCCTCCCCCTCTCCTCTTCCTCTTCCTCTTCCTCTTCTTCTTATTCCTCCTCCTCCTCCTCCCCCTCTCCTCTTCCTCTTCCTCTTCCTCTTCTTCTTATTCCTCCTCCTCCTCCTCCTCCTCCTCCTCCTCCCCCATTTCCTTCTGGCACTGGTGATGTTACCTAGTTTGAGTAATGAAATGTCTGCAAGTAAACAACCAAGCTCAGAGAGCACCAAGGACCCCACAGTCCTCCTCCTCCTCCTCCTCCTCCCCCTCTCCTCTTCCTCTTCCTCTTCTTCTTATTCCTCCTCCTCCTCCTCCTCCTCCTCCTCCCCCTCTCCTCTTCCTCTTCCTCTTCTTCTTATTCCTCCTCCTCCTCCTCCTCCTCCTCCTCCTCCTCCTCCTCCTCCTCCTCCCCCATTTCCTTCTGGCACTGGTGATGTTACCTAGTTTGAGTAATGAAATGTCTGCAAGTAAACAACCAAGCTCAGAGAGCACCAAGGACCCCTCAGTCCTCCTCCTCCTCCTCCTCCTCCTCCTCCTCCTCCTCCTCCTCCTCCTCCTCCACAAACCCCACTTCCTTCTACCACTGGCGATGTTACCTAGTTTGGGTGATGAAATGTCTGCAAGAAAACAACCCAGCTCAGAGAGCACCAAAGACCCCTCATTTCAACCCTGAGTTACTAATATTCTTGAATTACTTGGCCAAGGCTTCTGTCCTAAATCTGGGACCTGTTGTATTTCTAGAGACTAAGGAAGATATGTAGAAATAATAACTCGACATTTGGTCTCCATAATGTAAAAAAGATGTTGAGACTCTGGAAAGACTGCAGAGAAGAGCAACCATGATGATCAGGGGACTGGAGGCTAAAATATTATAAGGAACGGTTGCTGGAATTGGGAATGTCTAGTTTAATGAAGAGAAGGACCAGGGGGAACATGATAGCAGTGCTACAGTATCTCAGGGGCTGCAATAAAGAAGAGAGAGGGATCCACCTATTCTCCAAAGCACCTGAAGGCAGGACAAGAAGTGACAGATGGAAACTAATCAAGAAGAGAAGTAAGCTGGAACTAAGGAGAAATTTCTTGATAGTGAGAACAATTAACCAGTGGAACAACCTGCCACCAGAAGTTGTAGATGTTCCAACCCTGGAAGTTTTTAAGAAGAGACTGGCCAGCCTTTTGTCTGAAATGGTATGGGGTTTCCTGCCTGAGCAGGAAGTCCTCTAAGGTCCCTTCCAACTCTGTTATTCTATTCTATTCTATTCTATTCTATTCTATTCTATTCTATTCTATTCTATTCTATTCTATTCTATTCTATTCTATTCCATTCCATTCCATTCCATTCCATTCCATTCCATTCCATTCCATTCCATTCCATTCCATTCCATTCCATTCCATTCCATTCCATTCTATTCTATTCTATTCTATTCTATTCTATTCTATTCTATTCTATTCTATTCTATTCTATTCTATTCTATTCTATTCTATTCTATTCCATTCCATTCCATTCCATTCCTATTTCCATATTCTATTCTATTCTATTCTATTCTATTCTATTCTGTTCTGTTCTGTTCTGTTCTGTTCTATTCTATTCTATTCTATTCCATTCTATTCCTATTTCCATATTCTATTCTATTCTATTCTATTCTATTCTATTCTATTCTATTCTATTCTATTCTATTCTATTCTATTCTATTCTATTCTATTCTATTCTATTCTATTCTATTCTATTCTATTCTATTCTATTCTATTCTATTCTATTCTATTCTATTCATTACCTTGCAAAAAGGGATAAAGCATTTTGAAATCCAGAATGTCCAAATAACATTGCGAACTGGAGTCAAGAGGACACCTCCCTAATTCATTGAACTATAAAAAAGGAGAAGGGGGTTCAGCACAATTGCCCTTGCCATATTCTGTTATTCCAGCCACTCTCTCACTCTCAAAAAAAGTAATTTTAGTTTTTCTTGCTTTGCTCTATCTAGCAGGGCTGATACCAAGTCCCTCAAGGACCAACGTTACTAGAGGTAGTCCTGGACTTACAACAATTGAACTCAAATTTTCTGTTGGTAAGCAAGACAGTTTTTGAGTGAAATTTTGCCCGGTTTTACAAGCTTTTTGCAACAGCTGTAACAAGGTTGTTAAATGACGGTCAGAAAATTGCGAAATGTGATCAAGTGACCCTGGAACCTTGCAACAGTGATAAAAACAGGCCAGTTTCCAAAAATCCAAATTTTGATCACGTGACTTCGGGGACGCTGCAACGGTCGTAAGTGTGAGAAATGATCACGTCGCTTTTTCCAGTGCCATTGTAACTTCAAATGGTTTCCCAATCAATCAATCAGAATAGAGCTGGAAGGGACCTGAGAGGTCTTCTAGTCCAGCCCCCTGTTCAAGCAGGAGACCCTACACCACATCAGACAAAAGGCTGTTCGATCTCTCTTTAAAAAATCTCCAGTCATGGATCACCCACAACTTCAGAAGACAAGTGGTTCCACTGGTTAGTTGTCCTCACGATTAGGAAGTTTCTCCTTAATTCCAGGTTAATTCCAGAGTGTAGAAATGAAGTCAAGGACTAGCTGTATCATGATTTTAATACATTTCTAGGATAAGGTAAGATATCCTTTATTGTCATTTTTTGTTTGTTTGTTCTGAACAACAAATGAAGATTCTCAGGCAGGCAGGTCATGTGTCAAAGCAAGAACGTTCCCCAATTAGCTTGAAATGCAGGCTTTCCCTCCAGTTCTCCAACCCGCCATTTCTTATCATCTCTTATTTCAAAAGCCCTGAGTACACACGCTATTATAATATTGTTATGTCTAACTAATTCCCATCACATTCCTCCTCCTACCCCTCAGCGGGGGCCCCAGCAGCCAATGATTGCTCCACCGTTCAGAGCAACCTTTGATGGGGACCCAGATTTTTATTTTTTTTTAACAAAGCAAGTTTGTCTTGTTTTGACGTCGTGTTTGTCCCAAAGGTGCTTTTTCAAGAGGCAACTGGACTTTCTTGCTTTTCTTTGAAGATGTTTCTCTTCTCATCCAAGAAGCCTCTTCAGCTTCTTCAGTTCCTCAGCTTAGAGCCGAAGAAGCTTCTTGGATGAGAAGCAAAACGTCTTCAAAGAAAAACAAGGAAGTCCAGTTGCCTCTTGAAAAAGCACCTTTGGGACAAATGGACAGAATAGGATAGGAAGATATTACAGAGGGTGGTGAGCACAGCACAAAAACATGGTGGGCTGTCCCCTGACACCACTGGATGACCTTGCCAGGGCCCGCTGCCGTGGAAGAGTGAGGAAAATTCTCAGGGACGACTCACACCCTGGTCGGTACCTCCTTACTCTCCTACCATCGGGTAGGAGATACAGGAGTATAGCCAGCCGTACCAACAGGCTGAAGAACAGCTTTTATCCGTGGGCTGTCAGGCTTTTGAACGGGAAATAACTCTACGTATGATTGACTTGCGAGGCCGGTGTGTTGTGCAATTAGCTCACATGGTGTAACAAGAAGGTGGGTTTGTTGTCACTGTGAGTTGTGGTGGGGGGGGCACGAAGGGAGGCTCAGCCAATCTCACTGTATACATGCTGTACTTTGATAATAAAGGTTCATAAAGAAACTGGTGGAATGGACTCAGTTGCTTACCTGCTCCGCACACCAGACCCAGCGTTACACATCGTTTCTCCTGCTTCGAACAATTGGTCGTGCCCAGGCATTTCCAGTTTGAGAGTTGGTTTTGGCATGTGAAACAAATGATGGACTCAGCTGCAAATGAAGAGAAAAACCTTTTCAATAGAACTGTTCTGGGGAAGCAGTTGTGTAACTGGATTGTGGTTGTTTGGGCTCTGCCAGAATTAGATCTTAGCTCAGTCCAAACACCTGCTTTTAATTGCTGTTGATTCAGGAGCCGTGGTGGCGCAGTGGTTAGAGGGCAGCATTGCAGGCTAACGGTGCATTCCACTGCCAGCAGTTCGATCCTGACCGACTCAAGTTTGAATCAGCCGTCCATCCTTCCGAGGTCAGTAAAATGAGGACCCAGATTATTGGGGGCAACATGCTGATGCTTTAAACTGCTCAGAGAGGGCTGTAAAAGCACTGTGAAGTGGTATGTAAGTCAAAGTGCTATTGCTATTGTCATAAATTTGCTGTTTTTTTCCAGCTTCCAATGGAACAGAGCCAGGGGAAGAGAGAGTTAGAAGGGACCTTGAGATCTTCTAGTCCAACCTCTTGCAGACCCTATACCATTTCAGACAAATGTTAAGAGCCATGGTGGCGCAATGGTTGGAATACAGTATTACAGGCTAACTCACTGCTCACTGCCAGCAGTTTGATCCTGACCAGCTCAAGGTTGACTCAGCCTTCCATCCTTCCAAGGTCGGTAAAATGAGGATCCAGATTGTTGGGGGCAATATGCTGACTCTGTAAACTGCTCAGAGAGGGCTGTAAAAGCACTCAGAAATTGTGGGCGCTCCATCACTGGAGATTTTTAAAGAAGAGACTAGACATTCACCTCTCTGAGACGGTATAGGTTCTCCTGCTTGAGCAGGGGGCTGGACTAGAAGACCTCCAAGGTCCCTTCCAGCTTCTCTTCTCTTCTCTTCTCTTCTCTTCTCTTCTCTTCTCTTCTCTTCTCTTCTCTTCTCTTCTCTTCTCTTCTCTTCTCTTCTCTTCTCTTCTCTTCTCTTCTCTTCTCTTCCCCTCCCCTCCCCTCCCCTCTCCTCTCCTCTCCTCTACCCCACCCCACCCCCATTCCATTCCATTCTATTCTATTCTATTCCATTCCATTCCATTCCATTCCATTCCATTCCATTCCATTCTATTCTATTCTATTCTATTCTATTCTATTCTATTCTATTCTATTCTATTCTATTCTATTCTATTCTATTCTATTCTATTCTATTCTATTCTATTCTATTCTATTCTATTCTATTGCTATTCAATTTGGATGCCGCCCAACTCCGATAAATTTACTGCCAGTTCTAGTAGGGAAGGGAGGAGGGGAAGGCTGATATTGTGCCTACAAACACCAAATGCGTCTTGGGTTAATAAGCACCTATTTTTTTAGAGTTATAGGTAATCCTCATCTTACAACCGTAACTGAGCACAAAACGTCCATTGCTAAGCGAGATGGTTGTTAAGCAAATTTTGCTGCGTTTTACCGTCTTCCTTGTCGCAGTTGTGAAGTGAATCACCGCGGTTGTTAACTTAGAAGCAAAGCCGTTGAGCGAGAGTCCGTCTTCCCCACGGACTTTGCTTGCCAGTAGGTCGCGAAAGGGGATCACACAACCCCGGGGCAGTGCAACAGTGAGAGGTACGTGCCAGTGGCCAAGCCTCTGAATTTCGATCACATGACCACGGCGATGCTGCAACAGTGGTCAGGGTGAAATAAAATGGTCGCATGTCACTTTTTTTTTAAAAGTGCTGCGGTAACTTCAAATGCTCACTCAACCAGTGATGGTTAAGTCGAGGGCTACCTGTATTTTGTAAAACAGACAGGCAGGTGTGGGCGCCCAAAAGCACTAGAAAAAAATCGTGTCTGTGTTGAAACGGATATGTTTCTTGGAGCAATTCCAGGGGTTAACACTAGGAAATACATGAGGCCTGGGGCTAGGGATGTTAATTCTGCAATCTAGAATTTATATTGCTCTTCCTGCAGTTCTTGATCCTTGCAAGCTGTTCTTGGCCCTGAGGGCACCTGCTGTAATCTAGCCCAGGGCTTTTCAACCTTTTCACCCATTGTACCGCTTTTAGGATATGGCAACATCCGAGTACCACCAGTCGCCTAGCAAGGTGTCAAAAACTTAAGTACAGGTAGTCCTCGACTTACAATGGCACTGAAAAAGTGCCCCCCAAGCCACAGCCGAGCAAGACACCTGCCTGCCCACCTGGGGGAGCTCTTCCTCCTGTCCGAGGTTTTCATGGTTGTGAGCATTTCTGTTGAGGATTGGCAGCTGGGGTGGGGTGGGGTGGGGTGTTTGGTTTTTATTAACCCCCGCTCTGCTGGGTGGTTGCAGCAGGTTTTGGTCACTTCACATGACCCTGGGACACTGTGACCGTCATAAATATGAATCCGTTGCCAAGCATCTGAATGTAAATCACAAGACCCTGGGGATGCTGCAACATTCCAGCTGATCGGCGCTTCTTCTGGGCTCAGAAGCACCAGGATTAGCACTGAGCTCCAGCTGGAGCCTGGCGCTGATCCTGGCGCTTCCGCTGAGCCCTGACAGCCCCGAAGAAGCGCTGATCCTGGCGCTTCCGCTGACCCCTGACAGCCCTGCAGCTCCAGCCGTCTCTCGCTCAGGCTTCTGCGGTGCTTCCACCGGTTCAGCTGATTCCCCTCCACCGCTACCACTTTTCTAGGATGGTCATGTACCACCTGCCAGGTGCCAATGTGCCACAGGTGGCACCCGTACCACTGGCTGAAAAGCCCTGATCTAGTTGCTGCCTCTGTAATTTTCATTTCATTTTTAATGGGTTCCATTGTGCCCACAGTAAAAAAAAAGACAATAAAGATTATCTATACATCTGTCTATCTATCTATCTATCTATCTATCTATCTATCTATCTATCTATCCATGCATCCATGCATCCATGCATCCATGCATCCATGCATCCATGCATCCATGCATCCATGCATCCATGCATCCATGCATCCATGCATCCATGCATCCATGCATGCATGCATGCATCCATCCATCCATCCATCCATCCATCCATCATCTATCTATCTATCTATCTATCTATCTATCTATCTATCTATCTATCTATCTATCTATCTATCTATCTATCTATCTATCTATCTATCTATCTATCTATCTATCTATCTATCCATCCATCCATCCATCCATCCATCCATCCATCCATCTATCTATCTATCTATCTATCTATCTATCTATCTATCTATCTATCTATCTATCTTGGCTGATGTATTATATATGTTTTATAGAGCGATAGAGAGAGAGAGGGAATGAGACACACACACAGAGAGAGAGAGAGAGACAGAGAGAGAGACAGTTGCTGATGATGTGTCAGCTGCCACTTTATGCTTGCTTGTGCTTCGCTCCTAGGCGATGACAGCGTACACTGAACTGTGGGAAGGGGGAATGAAGGGGGAAATCTTGGGAAAATGAAAGCAAGGGCTACAAAAGTCATGCACTCAACAACACCCAGCTGGCTCCACTTAGACTGACCATTATGAACCTGACTGGTCACACTGGGGTGGGCACTGAGAGACAGTTAAGGGAGGGAAAAGTAGAACTTAGGGATTTTGGCATGTGGTTCTCAGTTCTGGCTTTGCAATACAGCCCTGCAATTGATCTCTCATAAACTACACCTTTCTCAACCAATGGAGCCAAGGATCATTTCCAATTAGAGGTTTAAGGCCTTCCTGTCCTCTACCATCTTCTGGAGTCCATTTAAGCTCACGCCTCCTGCTTCAGTGACTCCATCCAGCCGCCTCATTCTCTGTCGTCCCCTTCTTCTCTTGCCCTCCATCTTTCCCAGCATGAGGCTCTTCTCCAGTGAGTCCTTCCTTCTCATTAGGTGGCCAAAGTATTTGAGTTTCAGCTTCAGGATCTGGCCTTCTAAAGAGCAGTCAGGGTTGATCTCCTCTAGGACTGACCGGTTGGATCGCCTTGCAGTCCAAGGGACTCGCAGGAGTCTTCTCCAGCACCAAAGGCCTCAATTCTTTGGCGCTCAGCCTTTCTTATGGTCCAACTTTCACTGCCATACATTGCAACTGGGAAGACCACAGCCTTGACTATACACACTTTTGTTGACAGGGTGATGTCTCTGCTTTTTAGTGTGCTGTCTAGATTTGCCATGGCTTTCCTTCCCAGGAGCAAGCGTCTTTTAATTTCTTGGCTACAGTCCCCATCTGCAGTGATCTTGGAGCCCAGGAAGGGCTGAGACAAAGTGACTGGCTGAGCAAGGTCACCCAACTGGTTTTGTGCCCAAGGCGAGGCTAGAGCTCATGGTCTCCTTGTCTCTTAGCCTGGTGTCTTCGCCGCTACACCACACTTTCTCTCATTGTAAGGTTACATTAACAAACCTTTGCCAGCCTGAAAGTGGATCTCTCCCCCTGTCTCTCCTTCACGATTCCAGAAAGTACGGAGGGTCCCTCACGAGATGTTGGCCTGGCCTCCATTCCTTCTGCAGGCTGAGGTGCCTCTTATCTGACCACTGTCTAGTCTGCAGTTGTCCATGGAGGTTCTCCGTCATCCAGGACATGGTTGTCCCAAAGCTGCTTTTTTTTCAGGAAGCCACTGGACTTCCTTGTTTTTCTTTGAAGACATTTCGCTTCTCATCCAAGAAACTTCTTCAGCTCTGACTGGATGGTGGGGAATGGGAGGCTTTTGCAGCATTTTGGACAGAGGTCCTCTGTTTGAAAGTGGGGTCCAAGAGGCCATCTGTGTCAAAATTAAACACCCCTCCCTCAACAGTGGTGGTCGGATACCACATCCTCTATCTCCAGTCCCCCACACAGTCCTTTCAGCAGTTCCAAGAAGGCTCCACACCCATTGGCACTACTCAGCTGACCCGGAGGACACAGATAACCCTCCAGGTGGCCTCAACGACTCTCTAAAAGGAGGCAAAGAACCGGCTGTCTACAAGGAGTATAAATCTTTCTGTTTCCCCACCATCCGGTCAGAGCTGAAGAAGCTCCTTGGATGAGAAGCGAAAGGTCTTCTAAGGAAAAACAAGAAAGTCCAGTTTATTTATTTATTTATTGATGGGATTTATATCCCGCCCTATCTCCTGAAGGACTCAGGGCGGCTCACAATAAAACATATAATAAGTGCATAAATCAAGATAAATGAAATTGAGAACATCAGTGCAATAAAAAATTAGAGAATTTAAAAATGAATTAAAAATACTAAATATAAATTAATTAAGATGCCTGTCAGTCTAGGTCAGCTTGGTGGAACAGGTGTGTTTTGAGGCCGCGGCGAAAGGATTGGAGGTTTTGGGCTATCCGAAGCTCAGGGGGGAGCTGATTCCATAGGGTTGGTGCTCCCACAGAGAAGGCCCTCCCCCTGGGGGTCGCCAGCCGACATTGCCTAGCTGACGGTACCCTGAGGAGGCCTTCTCTGTGTGAGCGTACTGGACGATGGGAATTTGTTCCCGGCAGCAGATGGTCCTGCAAGTATCCCAGACCTAAGCCATGTAGGGCTTTAAAGGTAAGTACCAGCACCTTAAATCTCACCCGGAGGGCAACTGGTAGCCAATGCAGCTCCCGCAGGAGGGGTGTAATATGGGAGTATCGGGAAGCTCCCATCACAACCCGCGCAGCTGCATTCTGCACCAGCTGAAGCCTCCGGGTGGTCTTTAAGGGCAGCCCCATGTAGAGAGCATTACAGTAATCAATACGGGAGGTAACGAGTGCGTGGGTGACTGTACGTAGGGCATCTCGGTCCAAAAAGGGGCGTAATTGGTATATAAGACGAATCTGGGCAAATGCCCCCCTAGCCACGGTTCCAATGTGATCTTCAAAACTGAGTCGTGAATCTAGGAGGACGCCCAGATTGCGTGCTTTATCAATGGGAGGTAACATCTCTCCTCCTATAGTCAGAGATGGAACCTCTTGGACTAAACGAGATGACGGTATGTACAGCCACTCAGTCTTGGCCGGGTTGAGTCGAAGCCTGTTTTCTCCCATCCAAATCTGTACCGCTTCCAGACAACGGGACATCACATCGAGGGCATCACTGGGTTGGTTCGGGGTGGAGATGAATAGCTGGGTATCATCAGCATATTGATGATATTTCACCCCGAAGCTACGGATGATCTCTCCCAGCGGCTTCATATAGATGTTGAACAGGAGGGGCGAGAGCACCGAACCCTGAGGCACTCCACAATTAAGAGGCCTAGGGCTTGACCTCTGCCCTCCTGCCAACACCGTCTGCGAACGGTCCGAGAGGTAGGAGGAGAACCAACGCAGAACGGTGCCTCCCACTCCCAGCCCCTCAAGACGACGCAGTAAGATACCATGGTCGATGGTATCAAAAGCCGCTGATAGATCTAATAGGACCAGGACAGAAGAATAACCTCTATCTCGGGCCCGCCAGAGATCATTCACCAGCGTGACCAATGCCGTCTCCGTGCTGTGCCCCGGTCTGAAACCCGATTGGTACGGATCTAGATATTCAGCTTCCTCCAGGTTCAAAGGGAGCTGTCGTGCCACCACGCTCTCAACGACCTTCGCAAGGAAGCGAAGGTTGGAGACAGGACGGAAGGGAAGCACCTTTGGGACAAGGAGTCTGTGGTTCTTCCCTCTCTCTGCCAAGGACATTCCCGAATACTACAGGCAGTCCTCCAGTTACGACAGCTCACTTGGTGGACGCTTCAAAGTCACAATGACATTTCCCAAAGTACTTGCAACCCAAAGTTATGACTGGTGCAGTACTCCTGCAGTCGTTCTCCCTTATGATCAATCCCAGAGATGCCGCAGCATGCCCCTCGCATATTCCCCCTCTGCCATTCCCCCACCACCGTCTTGCCCTGTCAGTTCCTCACAGAAATTGAGCCTGATTTGCCAGCCCTCCAGGTTCCATATGCTTCGCTTCGCTCCCCTCCTCCTCCTCCTCTGAGTCGTCCGACCCAACTGCCGAACCCACAGGCTGACCCTGAATCACAACACATCTCAGAAAAATCCAGCCCAGACTTTAGTTCAAGCCTAATGTCAGACCTGCCCCAGCTAGGTCCCTAGAAAAGAAAAACCCTCAACTCCATTTGGTTGAAGGGATGGGTTCTTTTTACTAAGGATTGCTGGCTGCAGTAAAATCAGGCTAGAACTAAAGTTCCGAAGCAAAAGGTGTTATGTACTGGGCTTTTGGAATATCACCACGTGCGTTGCAACCCAGCAACTCAGACAGGACGTCTCCAGTCCTGCAATTGGTCAACTTTGGGCAGCAAACATGGCTTCGATCCTTTGAAGCAGGGTGACTCCAATCTCTCAGTACAGTTTCTGCTTAAATAAAATATGAGGTTTTTCTGTACTCATCCACGTGCCCTCGTTGCTGCTCATCAGAGCCCACAACATAATAAAAGGTTACAAACATTTCCCTTTTTTCCCTGGCGCTCCCACTTGGCCAGTTCATCTTCTGCCAAAGGTGAGTCACATAGGTGTTTGGAGAATCGCTCGGGTGTTTGCGGCAATCCACATCCCATTCTCAAGCTTTGTGGTTTTGAAGACAGGGAGAGGATGTTTTTTCAGGCTTCCATTTGCAAGCTCTGCCCCAGGTTTACAAAGAAGAGGGAGAGGAAGAGGAAGAGGGAGGAAGATGCTTTCAAATAAGAAGGAGAGGAAGAGAGAGGAAGAGGCTTTCAAAGAAGAGGGAGAGGAAGAGGGAGGAAGAGGCTTTCAAAGAAGAAGGAGGCAAGCTATTCTCCAAAGCACCAGAAGGCAACGACAAGAAGCAACGGATGGAAACTAACCAAAGAGAGAAGCAACCTAGAACTAAGGAGAAACTTCCTGACAGTGAGAACAATTAACCAGTGGAACAACCTGCCTCCAGAAGTTGTGAATGCTCCAACACTGGAAGTCTTTAAGAAGAAACTGGGCAGCCATTTGTCTGAAATGGCATAAGGTTTCCTGCCTGAGCAGGGGATTGGACTAGATGACCTCCAAGGTCCCTTCCAACTCTGTGAATCTATTCTGTTCTTTTTCTTAAACATCCAGAAGAGTAAGTAGATAGTGGTCTAGGAAATAATTAAAAAATAAAATAGATATCACAATTATCTAGTACACAATTCACTAGACTAAAACAAGTGGGTGAGGCAGCATCTCCACTACATGAAGAGTTTTGACAACAAACAGCAATGCCTACTTCCTTTTGAAGCGGCACGAATAACAAATCATGGCCACTGCCTTGACAGGCTGAGTCCTTTTTCTCCTTCTCCTGACCACTTTTCTGTCCAAGATCATTTTTAGCCCAATGCTCCAGCCATATCTGGGGCGGTGCAAGTATGCATCAGTGGAATTCAGTAAAGACAGCCAAATGCTTTGTTGTACAGAAATACAGTGTTCTGTACCAGCCTGCTACCGGCCCTGCAGAAAAGGCAGGGACAACCCCTTTACAAACGGCAAGAGGCTGGAACTAAGCCTGCCAAATTTATTAACATAAAACAGAGCAAAACAAGACACGAACCATGAAACAGGAGCTATTCAAGTGGTTGCCTTCAGCAAACCAGCCCTCCCACGCATTCCCCTTTTATACAGTTCAGGGCGTGGCTTCTCTCTGCCTCCTTCCGAGGTGCCCCATTGCCTTCCTCTGTTTACTCCTGATTGACTGCCTCCTGCGTCGGGCGTCCTTGAACAGGGCCAGCTGTGGGTCATCTTCATCCACGCTGTCAGGCTCACACAGCTGGGTCTCCGTCGTGACCAGGTGGGAGGGCTGGTGGCTGAGGGCTCTCATCAGCAAGCTCTCCAACCCCCTCAGCAAGCTCTCCAACCCCCTCAGCAAGCTCTCCAACCCCCTCAGCAAGCTCTTCAACACCCCCCTCCTCCTCTGAGTCGTCCGACCCAACTGCCGAACCCACAGGCTGACCCTGAATCACAACATACAGAGGGATTTGTGTGGTTGAAGACAGCTTGGAGTCAACCCCCTTCTGCAGACTAATTTGGCACTGATCTTGGAGAAGGAAGAGAAAGTTGTCAGAAGGGAGGAAGGAAAGAACGCCACACTTGGAATACTTTATACACTTTCTGGTCAACACAATACCACAAAAAGATGCTGAATGCCTAGAAATTGTGCAAGAAGAGAAGAGCAACAAAGAAGACAAAAGGCCTAGAGGCCAAACCATACAATAAACCAGGGGTGTCAAACTCACCACGTCACATGACGTGTCGTGACGTATCGCGACTTTCCCCCCATTGCCGGTTCTGGGGTGGGCGCGATTTCGGCATGACGCATCCGGCCCGCGGGCTGGCAGTTTGACACCCCTGCAATAAACGATTGAAGGAACTACAGTGGGTAGGTAAGTAGGTTAATCTAACAAAGAGAAGGACTGGGGGGGGCTGACATGATGGCTGATTGATGGCACTTAAGGGGCTCTCTCAGAAAAGAGGTGGCTGGCCTCTTCTGCAAAGCACCTGAGGGCAAGACAAGAAGGAATGGGTGGAAGGTCATTAAAGAGAGTTCCAACCTAGAATGAAGGAGATATTTCGTCACACATGAGAACGATGAATCAGTGCAACGGCAATGGATGGAGGGAAGCTAACCAAAGAGAGAATCAAGCTAGAACTAAGGAGGAATTTTCTGACAGCGAGGAGAATTAATCAGTAGAACCTCTTGTCTTCAGAAGATGTTTGTGCTCCATCACTGGAGGTTTTCAAGAAGAGATGGGACAACCATTTGCCAGGGTGGCATTAGGCATCCTGTTTTGAGTGGGGAGTTGGAGTAGAAGGCCTCCAACGTTCCTCCTTCTAGCCCTATGATTCTATGTTCGACGGAAGGAAGAAAGGAAGGAAGGAAGGAAGGAAGAAAAAGAAAGAAAGAAAGAAAGAAAGAAAGAAAGAAAGAAAGAAAGAAAGAAAGAAAGAAAGAAAGAAAAAGAAAAAAAAGAAAGGAAGGAAGGAAGGAAGGAAGGGTAAGGGGAGACTTGCAGAAAAAATCTTGAAAAAGAAGGACATTGAGAAAGAAACTCATAGTCACCTTTCTTGATTTTGTTTAGTATAAGACAGGACAGAGAGAAATTTGGACAGGCTTTCAAGATTCTGTTCTTCCAACTTAGACAATAAACGCCAGTCCCAGCACCTCTGCCATGTCCATTTCTTGACCTGACCTACCTTAAAGGACTGACAAATGTTTGGCTTACCCATTGGTGCGCACATGACCAACACACTGAAAACGACAGTCAGGATCTCTTCTTTCTTCATGTTGCTTCTCGAGTTTACTCTGAGCATAGTAAGCATCTCCGGATGGCTTCTGCTAATATTTGATTCTGGGACAAATGGAGGTATGAAATATTGAGCTGTCTCACATGGTAGGGCGTGACCTCTCTTTCAAATTATTTCATGTGGGAGTGAAAATGAAAAACGTGGCCTTCTCCAAGCTGCTGCCCTATGGACGTGTTGGACAACGTGTTCCAAAATTCCAAGCAACCAAAACAGTTCCTTCATCTCTAAATGCAAGGAATTTTTTTGGAAGAAATATTGAAGGAACTGGGTATGTCTAGGCCAGGGGCAGGCAACCTTGGCTCTTTTATGACTCGTGGACTTCAACTCCCAGAATTCTTGAGCCAGCCATGCTGAGGGGAAAGGAAGAGGTTTCCAAGCTGAGCCATGCTGGCTCAGGAATTCTGGGAGTTGAAGTCTACGAGCCATAAAAGAGCCAAGGTTGCCTACCCCTGGCCTAGGCCTAGGCCGCTTTAATGACTCGTGGACTTCAACTCCCAGAATTCCTGAGCCAGCCATGCTGAGGGAAAAGAGAGAGGTTTCCAAGCTGAGCCATGCTGGCTCAGGAATTCTGGGAGTTGAAGTCCACGAGTCATGAAGGGGCCATAGTTCCCCCATGCTGGCTCAGGAATTCTGGGAGTTCAAGTCTACAAGTCATAAAAGAGCCAAGGTTGCCTACCCCTGGCCTAGGCCGCTTTAATGAGTCGTGGACTTCAACTCCCAGAATTCCTGAGCCAGCCATGCTGAGGGAAAAGAGAGAGGTTTCCAAGCTGAGCCATGCTGGCTCAGGAATTCTGGGAGTTGAAGTCCACCAGTCATAAAAGAGCCAAGGTTGCCTACCCCTGTGAAAATGAGGTCTTGAGTGAGTTGATAGCAATCTTCCAGTACTTGAGAGTCGGTCCCAGAGAAGAGACCTAATTTTCAAAGCACTTGAAGGCAGGACAAGAAACAACGGATGGAAACTAACCAAAGAGGAAACCAACCTTGAAGTAAGGAGAAATTGTGAGAACAATTAACCAGTGGAATGGCTGGTTTTCAGAAGTTGTGGGTGCTTCATCACTGGAGGTTTTAAAAAGAGATTGGGCAGCCACTTCTGTGTTAAGGAACAGAGCTTTTATTTTTATATTTTTTGATCTGTAACTCTGGTGCTCTTTTACTGCCTGTAGCAAAGGCTTTCCAGATGCTCTCAGAGAGTGGCCCAGACCTAACCTGTAGAACAGATATGTCAAACACAAGGCCCGGGGGCCGGATCCGGCCCGCGAAGTGGTTTCATGTGGCCCGCGAAGCCATCCTGGAAACAGTGAGGGAACGGCCCCCACTGCCTTGGCCCTGGCCCAGAGACCCTCCTCCTGCCAGAGACCCCCCAGATCTGTCCCACTCCTGCCCAGGCACCCTTGATGCCAACGATGTAGAGCTGGCCACGCCCACCCAGTAGGCCATACGCACTCTAGCCACGCCCACCCAGTAGGCCACGCCCACCCTGGCCACACCCACCCGGCCTCCTGAGGGCAACCGCAATGCTGATGCGGCCCTCAGTGAAATTGAGTTTGACACCCCTGCTGTAGAAGATGCAGGAATGAAAAAAAAAGGGAAGAAAAAAAAGGCCAGCAATGATAATAAATATGCTTTTCTGCTACACTCACTATCAAACCCCCACCCAAGATTCCCTATTTTCTTTACCTCTTGTAAGATGAGGCATTGCACTAAGTGCATTATTTTTAATTTTTTTTTAATTTTTTTTTTACTTTTTATTTTTTTACTTATTTGTTTACATTTTTTTAATTTTTTATTTTTACTTTTACACACACACACAGAGAGAGAGATATAATATTTTAAATTTAATATTTTAAATTTTAAATATTTACATTTTAAATTTTATATATTAAATTTAAAAATTTTATATATTGTATTTTAAATTTTTAAATTTTATGTTTTTTATGTTTTATGTTTTTTCATTGGGTTTTATTTATTTCATTATTTTTTGTTTTATTTATATTATTATTTTTTGGTTTTTTGGTTTTTGGTTTTTGTTTCTTTTTTGTTTATGTGTAATGTTTTATGCTTTATTTTGTTTTATCTCTGATTTTATTTCATTGTTTTAATTTTTTTTTAATTTTTTTATTTCATTTATTTTCATCCGTTGCTTCTTGGCCTGCCTTCAGGGCCTTTGGAGAATAGCTTGACTCCCCTTCTTTGGGGCAGCCCCTGAGATATTGGAAGACTGATGTCATGTCATCCCCAGTCCTTCTTTTCAATAGCTAGACCAGGGGTAGGCAACCTTGGCTCTTTTATGACTCGTGGACTTCAACTCCCAGAATTCCTGAGCCAGCATGGGGAACTATGACCCCTTCATGACTCGTGGACTTCAACTCCCAGAATTCCTGAGCCAGCATGGCTCAGTATGGAAACCTCTCCCTCTCTCCTCAGCATGGCGGGCTCAGGAATTCTGGGAGTTGAAGTCCACGAGTCATAAAAGAGCCAAGGTTGCCTACCCCTGAGCTAGACATACCTAGGTCCCCCAAACATTACTTTCCCCTCACTTAGCTATATATTGTGAGAAGCTTTATATCCAAATATTTTTTATTCTCCGTACTGTTTCCTGCAGGCCCAGATGGGGGACTGGGGATAGTGTTTAAGAACTGTCCCGACCAATTAGCAGGGGTCCTGACAAGGATCTTTAACATCTCCTTGAAAACGGCCTGTGTACCATCGTGCTTGAAAGCATCTACCATTGTCCCAGTCCCCAAGAAAACTGCAGTTGAGTGCCTGAACACCTGTTGCGTTAACGTCTGGAGTGATGAAATGCTTCGAAAGACTGGTTCTCCAACATCCTTCCGGCGCGATCTTAAAACCTACCTTTTTGAACAAGCTGGCCTGGCCTGATGGGATGGGGTTGGGTTTTATAAATCGGTCTTAACTTTTTAATCTGTACTAATTTATTACGGGCATTGCTGTTTAATTGCTTTTTAATTTTTGTATCTTGTTTTTTATTATGTATTGCCCTGTTCACCGCCCTGAGTCCTTCGGGAGAAGGGCGGTATACAAATTAAATTAATAAATAAATAATAAATAAAATAAATCTCAGGACATTTCTCCCACTGGATTTCAAGAAACATCAATTTGCCTACAGGGGGAACAGGTCGACAGACGATGCCATAACTACTGCTTTACACTCTGTAGCAAGCCATCGAGAGAAACCTAGAATCTATGTCAGGATGCTTTTTGTTGATTACAGCTCGGCTTTACAACGCCATTTTGCCGAGCATTCTCATTGAAAAGCTGGCTGACTTGAATTTTTCCCCCTCCATCTGAGATTGGATTCAAGACTTTCTCAGGCCCCGGCTACAAACAGTGAGGGTCAGGTCTGTTTTATCCACCCCGCCTGAAGCTTTGCACCGGCTCGCCACAGGGCTGCGTGCTTAGCCCCTACCTGTACTCATTGTACACATATGATTATCCGACCCAACCACCGTGATCTTTAAGTTCGCAGATGATACCACCGTAGTGGGTCTTATTACAGGTGGAGATGAAACAGCATATGGGGGGGTTGTACAAAAACTATCCCTATGGTGTCTAGAGAACAACTTGCACCTGAACATCGGCAAGACGAAAGAGGTGGTGCTAGACTTCTGAAGGAAAAAAGAGGAACCTGCCCCATTTTACATTGGGGGGGAGGGCTGTGTGGAGAGAGAGTCTCCTCCTTTAAATTTCTGGGAGTCTACCTCTGTGAAGATCTGACCTGGAAAGTCAATACAACCCAGGTGGCCAGAAAGGCCCAACAGAGGCTTCACTTTCTTAGGGTCTTGCAGAAGAACAGAGTAGAACAACGGCTAATGACCCTCTTTTACCGGTCTACTATAGAGAGCGTCCTTTCGCACTGTATCGTGGTTTGGTATGCTGGTCTGACAGCTGCGGATAGGAAAGCATTACAGAGGGTGGTGAGCACAGCACAAGACATTGTGGGCTGTCCCCTGACACCACTGGATGACCTCGCCAGGACCCGTTGCCTTGGAAGAGTGAGGAAAATTCTCGGGGACGACTCACACCCTGGTCGGTACCTCTTTACTCTCCTACTATAGGGTAGGAGATACAGGAGTACAGCCAGCCGTACCAACAGGCTGAAGACCAGCTTTTATCCATGGGCTGTCAGGCTCTTGAATGAGAAATAATTTTATAATTTTATGTATGATTGACTTGCGAAGCTGGTGTGTTGTGCAATTAGCTCACGTGGTGTAACAAGATGGTGGGTTTGTTGTCACTGTGAGTTGGGGGGTGGGGGCACGAAGGGAAGCTCAGCCAATCTCAGTGTATACATGGTTGTACTTTGACAATAAAGGCTCATTCATCTTCCCTTAAAATATTAAGAGGATCCACAAAGATCTGAGAAACAGTTTCTTCACTAGGTAATTGACAGTCAAGCTGAAACGAAGTTAATCAAGTAAAATTAGCAAACCTCCTCAAACTCTCAAATAAATTGCCCAGACCTAATCCACATATTTAAAGGATAAGCTATGCAAACACCGACTGGGTTAATCAAAATTTGGTCTCCCATAAGAATAAACACACCTACACACACAAACACAAACACACACACACACCTCAAGTGTCTCCCTAGAATCAGTACGTAGAGACATGGTTATCCCAAAGGTGCTTTTTAAAGAGGCAACTGGAATTCCTTTGCTTTTCCTTGAAGACATTTTGCTTTTCATCCAAGGAGAACAGAAGAAGCTTCTTGGATGAGAAGCGAAACATCTTCAAGGAAAAACAAAGGAAGTCCAGTTACCTCTTGAAAAACAAAACAAAACAAAACAAAAACATCTTTGGGATGATATGGGCCCTATATTTTCCCAAGTCCTTTTTTAACCCCAGCAATGAGCTTTTATTTCATGAAATTACACGTTTTTCACTTCACACAGGCACTTGAATAGACTGCAATGGATCCCTCTCTGTTTGGGCTATAATTTTTAATGTAACTAAAACAGAAGCACAACTGGATGCACTGGTATATCAAAACACAGTGCCCAGTTGCACCACGAAATGCGTCAGCCCTTAATTTATTTCTTGCACAGGAAGCACTTCATCAAATGGCAGGCAATGACATGGCCATCCACACCGGGATCATCTCCCAGTTGGACTACTGCCATGTGCTTAACCTGGGACTGTATTTGAAGAGCATCTGGAAGCTTCAGCTCGTCCAAAATGCAGTGTGGCCCACACAATTCTGCACAAACCCAGATTTTCACCTCTGCCACTTCTGTGCGTTTTTGCTTCCTGTTGCAGTTCAAGGTGCTGTTTATCACCTTTAAACCACGATGTAAAAAAGAGGTTGAGACTCTGGAAAGAGTACAGAGAAGAGCAACAAAGACGATCAGGGGACTGGAGGCTGAAACATATAAGGAACAGTTGCTGGAATTGGGTATGTCTAGTTTAACTAAGAGAAGGACGAGGGGAGACATGATAGCCGTGTTCCAATATCTCAGGGGCTGCCCCAAAGAAGAGGGAGTCAAGCTATTCTCCAAAGCGCCTGAAGGCAGGACGAGAAGCAACGGATGGAAGCTAATCAAGGAGAGGAGCAACCTAGAACTAAGGAGAAACTTCCTGACAGTCAGAACAATTAACCAGTGGAACAACCTGCCTCCAGAAGCGGTGAATGCTCCGACATTGGAAGTTTTTAGGTAGAGACTGGACAGCCATTTGTGTGATATGGTATAGGATTTCCTGCCTGAGCAGGGGGTTGGACTAGAAGATCTCCAAGATCCCTTCCAACTTTTTATTATTATTATTATTATTATTATTATTATTATTATTATTATTATTATTATTATTATTATTATTATTATTATTATTATTATTATTATTATTGATCACCCAGTCAGCCAGATGTTCAGACTGGATTGGGCCTTTTTGTCTACCTATTGAGTCCTTACCAAGGACCCGGGATAAGCAGATGTGGATGTTTGATGGTATTACAGATCTCATCGCAGGATGGAAGCAGTTCCTAGTAAGGCCGCCTTTTGCAATTGACTAATGGGGAAGAAATGGAGGTAGTGACAGATTTTATTTTCCTGGGCTCCAAGATCACCGCAGATGGGGACTGTAGCCAAGAAATTAAAAGACGCTTGCTCCTCAGGAGGAAAGCCATGGCAAATCTAGACAGCACACTAAAAAGCAGAGACATTACCCTGTCAACAAAAGTGCGTATAGTCAAGGCTATGGTCTTCCCAGTTGCAATGTATGGCTGAAAGTTGGACCATAAGAAAGGCTGAGTGCCAAAGAATGGAGGCCTTTGAACTGTGGTGCTGGAGAAGACTCCTGCGAGTCCCTTGGACTGCAAGACGATCAAACCGGTCAGTCCTAGAGGAGATCAACCCTGACTGCTCTTTAGAAGGCCAGATCCTGAAGCTGAAACACAAATACTTTGGCCACCTAATGAGAAGGAAGGACTCACTGGAGAAGAGCCTAATGCTGGGAAAGATTGAGGGCAAGAGAAGAAGGGGACGACAGAGAATGAGGTGGCTGGATGGAGTTACTGAAGCAGTAGGTGTGAGCTTAAATGGACTCCAGAAGATGGTAGAGGACAGGAAGGCCTGGAGGAACGTTGTCCATAGGGTCACGATGAGTCGGACACAACTTCGCAGCTAACAACAACAACAACAATGGCAAATATAAATATATATATATATATATATATATATATTTCGCGGGTGCCTGTATGTGGATCCTTGGTTTTTCGGGTTTTTCCCCGCGTAGAACTAGAGGTGTGGGCGCCCACACCTCTAGTTCTACGCGGGGAAAAACCCGAAAAACCAAGGATCCATATATATATATATATATATATATATATATATATATATATATATATATATATATATATATAAGGTAAAGGTAAAGGTTCCCCCGCACATGCGTGCTAGTCGTTTCCGACTCTAGGGGCCGGTGCTCATCTCCGTTTCAAAGCCGAAGAGCCAGCGCTTGTCCGAGGACGTCTCCGTGGTCATGTGGCCGGCATGACTAGACGCCAAAGGCGCACGGAACGCTGTTACCTTCCCACCGGAGTGGTCCCTATTTTTCTACTTGCATTTTTAAGTGCTTTCGAACTGCTAGGTTGGCAGAAGCTGGGACGAGTAACAGGCGTTCACTCTGTTACGCGGCACTCGGGATTCGACCCGCCAAACTGCTGACCTTCCGATCGACAAGTTCGGCGTCCTAACCCACTGAGCCACCGCGTCCCATATATATATATATATACACATGAGGGAGACGTCCTCGGACAAGCGCTGGCTCTTCGGCTTTGAAACGGAGATGAACACCGGCCCCTAGAGTCGGAAACGAGTAGCACGCCTGTGCGGGGGAACCTTTACCTTTACATATATATATATATAACCAAAATTGCTGTTTTTATTCCAAACGATACCCATAAAACTAGAGAGATTTTTTTTTTCTTTTTTGAAAAACGGACAGCCTTACTTTGAGTTTGAAAGAAAATGAAGAAACAGAACACTTTCAAACATTTATGACGGACGGCAGTCCGGTCTCTTCTTGAAAGCTTCCAACGATAAAACTCCCACCATTTCCGAAGGCAATCTGTTCTGTTAGTTGATTGTTCTCATTGTCAGAAAATTTCTCCATATTTCTAGGTTGAATCTCTCCTTGCCCAGTTTCCACCCATTGTTCCTTGTCTGGCCTTCAGGTGCTGCTTTGGAGAATAGGTTGAACCCCCTCCTCTCTGTGACAGCCCCTCAAATAGCAAAGCAATTGCACAGCAGAGATCAATCTTATGACAGCAAAAGAGCCCTAGGCGTCATCCCTTTCTCAGTCCAGCCTCACCTGGTTGGGAATGTTCCACTTCTACTCTTCTAGCCTCAGGTCGTAGGAAGCTCAGAACCTGGAGCTGATGGGTAAGTTTTACTGGCATTTCCAGATCCCATCAACAGGCAAATGTTTACCTGTCCAGCGCTACCATCAGGTGGGTGGCATCTGGACAGATAGTTGGATCGCCCAGGCCTGCCCTTCCTGGATTACAAAACCCCATTGTTCTGTGAAAGTATGGAATTTGTAGGTGGTAGATTGAGGGTAGATAAGGAAGCTGTCGTCTTCACGTCCTACACATTTGCTCCTTCCAGGTTTAACAATGCAAAGCTTGGGAATCGGTCTATCGATGGCCAATGAGGAACCTCCATGTGCAGAGGCAGTTTACGTCTAACTGGTGCTACCTGAAGGGATGGTGGACCTGCCCAAGAGATGGTCCTGCCGTGACATGCAAATATATCGGAATAAGAGTACTTGGAGGTCTTCTAATCCAACCCCCCTGCTCAGGCAAGAAACCCTATAGCATTTCAGACAAATGATTGCCCAGTCTCTTCGTAAAAACTTTCAGTGTTCGAGCACTCACAACTTCTGGAGGCAAGTTGTTCCATTGATTAATTGTGTTTTAGCTCTAGATTGGTTCTCTCCTTGATTAATTTCCATCCATTGCTTCTTATCCAGCCTTTAGGTGCTTTGGATAACATAACGTAACGTAATGTAATGTAATGTAACATAAACGTAACATAATGTAATGCAACGCAATGTAGGGTAGGGTAGGGTAGGGTAGGGTAGGGTAGAGCTGGAAGGGACCATGGAGGTCTTCTAGTCCAGCCCCCTGCTCAAGCAGGAGAACCTATTCAGAGGTACGCAACCTCGGCTCTTTTATGACTCATGGACTTCAACTCCCAGAATTCCTGAGTCAGCTAAAAGAGCCGAGGTTGCCTACCCCTGACCTATACCATCTCAGACAGGTGATTGTCTAGCTTCTTCTTAAAAACTTCCAGTGATGGAGCGCCCACGATTTCTGGTGGCAACTTCTGTTCCACTGGTTAATTGTCCTCCGTGTCAGGAAGTTTCTCCTTAATTCCAGGTTGCTTCTCTCTTTGGTCAGTTTCCAACCATTGTTTCTTCCTTCTGGTGCTTTGGAGAAGCTTTTTTGTGGCAGCCCCTCAAATACTGGAGTACTGCTATCATGTCACCCCTGTTTCTTCTTTTCTTTAGACTAGCCCAACCCAAGTCTTGCAGCCGTTCTTCATACGTTTTAGTCTCCAGACCTTGGATCATCTTAGTTGCTCTTCTCTGAATTTTTGCAAACTTTCAACATCTTTTTTTGTGATATGGGGACCAAAATTGGTTGCAGTATTCCAGGTGTGGTGTCACTAGGGTTTTATAAAGTGGTACTAATACTTCGTGTGATCTTGATTCTATGCCTCAGTTTATACAATCCAGGGTTCCTCAAGTCAGAATTAGAAACTTCACAGAATTACAAACTAAGAGGGCCCTTCCCTTCCCTTCCCTTCCCTTCCCTTCCCTTCCCTTCCCTTCCCTTCCCTTCCCTTCCCTTTCCTTCCTTCCCTCCCTTCCCTTCCCCACCTTTACCCTCTCTTCCCTTCCTCTTCCTCTTCCTCTTCCTCTTCCCCTCCCCTCCCCTCTCTCTTCCTTCCCTTCCCTTCTCTCTCCTTTCCTCTCTTCCCTCCCCTCCCCTTCTTCATCCCTTCCCTTCCCATAGCTCTGTCCCTGTATTGTTTCAGATGCGATCGTTGAAAATCTTGCTCAGTCCAAGCGCGTCCTCCAGTGGCCAAAGCCAAAAGTGCACATGACAGAATTTTATTTTGCTACAGTATAAACAGGGTTTTCTAGAAGCAGATAAAGGACACGAGGCTTGGGAAAAGATGGAACAGCTCTTGGGATGATAAGAAGCCCTGGGAAATTTTCTATGAGTTGATTACAATACCAGTTTGTTAACAGCGACTTTTGAAACTTTAACCTTGTCTTACTATTACTATTGTTATTGTTAACTATTTTAGAATAGAATAGAATAGAATAGAATAGAATAGAATAGAATAGAATAGAATAGAATAGAATAGAATAGAATAGAATAGAATAGAATAGAATAGAATAGAAAATAAAAGAAAATATGGAATGGAATGGAATGGAATAGAATAGAAAATAAAAGAAAATATGGAATGGAATGGAATGGAATGGAATGGGATGGGATGGGATGGGATGAGATGGGATAGGATGGGATGAGATGGGATAGGATGGGATGGGACGGGATGGGACGGGTCGGAACAGAACAGAACAGAATCGAGCTGGAAGGGACCTTGAAGGTCTTCTAGTCCAGCCCCCTGCTCAAGCAGGAGAACCTATACCATCTCAGACAAGTGACTGTCTAGTCTCTTCATAAAAATCTCCAGTGATGGAGTCTCCACAATTTCTGGGGGTAAGGTGTTCTAATGGTTAATTGTCCTCACTGTTAGGAACTTTCTCCTTAATTCTAGGTTGCTTCTCTCTTTGGTCAGTTTCCAACCATTGTTTCTCGTCCTGCCCTCTGGTGCTTTAGAGAATAATGTGGCCTCCTCTTCTTTGTTGAAGCAGGAGGCATGAGCTTAAATGGACTCCAGAAGATGGTAGAGGACAGGAAGGCCTGGAGGAACGTTCTCCATAGGGTCGCGATGGGTCAGACACGACTTCGCAGCTAACAACAACAATTCTTCTTTGTGGGAGCCCATCAAATACTGGAGTACCGCTATCACTGTCTCCCCTATTTCTTTTCTTTAGACTAGCCAAACCCAAGTCCCGTATGTTTTAGTCTCCAGGCCTTGGATCATCTTAGTTGTTCTTCTCTGAATTATTTCCAAACTCTCAACATCTTTTTTGTAATATGGTGACCAAAATTGGCTGCGGCATTCTATTCCAAATGTAAATGCTAGTTGCACCTCAGGCAGCCTCTAGATATTCATCTTGGACCATCAGCAACAAGGAAGCTTGCAGGAGGCAAAGAAAAAGTCGCAATTAGAAGCTAAAGAAGAAAAAAGAAGGGGGGGAAATGAAAGGAAAGGAAAGGAAATGTGTTCTTCAACTTATGACTTATAGATCGTTGGCGTTATCTTTTACAGATTAGCCTGGAACCAAAATGGAAAGCTCCCCATCAATTTAGCTAGCTGAGAGAGACCGTAATTTAAGGGCATCAATGACCTGTTTCAGAAGCTCTTTCCTGTCTAAGACCACACCTGGAATATACGGCATCCAGTTTTGGTCCCCAGATTACAAAAAAAAAAAAAAAGAGGTTGAGACTTTGGAAAAAGGGCAGAGAAGAGCAACAAAGATGATGAAAGGCCTGGAGACTAAAACATACGAAGAACGGCTGCAGGATTTGGGTTTGGCTAGTCCAGAGAAAAGAAGGACCAGCGGTGACATGATAGCAGTCCTCCAGTATTTGGGTGGGGGTGGGGCTCCCACACAGGGGAGGGGGGTTGTCAACTTGTTTTCCAAAGCACCATAAGGCAACACAAGAAACAACGGATGGAAACAAATCAAGGAGAGAAGCAGTGATGGGATTCAAATAGGCGAACAACCGGTTCCCTGCGTGGATGCCACTTCTGGAAGTCCGTTCTGGGCCTGGGCAACAAAACATTAGCTACCAGTTCTACCAAACTGGTGCGAACTGGCTGAATCCCACCACTGGAGAGAAGCAACCTGGAATTAAGGAGAAACTTCCCGATAAGACAATTAATCAGTGGGACGGCTTGTCTCCAGAAATTGCGGGTGCTCCATCTCACGAGGTACTCAAGAAGAGGAGAGACAGCCAGTTGTCCAAAACGAAATGGTGTCTCCTGCTCTCCAAGGTCCCTTCCACCCCTGTTGTTCTATGTTCTATAGACTGGAAACTGTTATAAACTTTAGGAATGAACTTCTGACAAATCTACAAAGCCTCCCAGTTTGTTTGTTTGTTTTTTAATAAAGCTTTAGGCCTCGTTCCTTAATTTCATGATACTATCCGTAAGCACGCCATGTGTATTTTGGCACCATTTAGATTATGGATTTGATGGTTTGTCAAACATAGGTTTGACTTCCTTCCTTCAACCCTGTCTGGAGCCTAAACCTCCTGTTTTCACACCTGTCTGGAGGCTCTTTTACAAGTGACGGTGTCTCACCGAAGCACAGAGGGACAAATTATTAAGGGCGCATCCTTAAGCAGACTGACTAAGTAGCTTTCTGAATATGACTTTACTCTGGCTCAGCTTTCTAAAGGGCCACTCTGTTAAGATGGATTTAAATGTGGGATTCTGAGACCACTCATCGCAGGGTGTCCCAAAATGTCGGTCTGCCTACGCAGAGTTTATTGTCTTTGCTACAGTTTTAACAAGCAGGAAATAACGCACAGCAAAAGCACTGTTTATTGGTGGTACTCCCTAGTCGATCTTAGAGAACCTCCCAGCATCCCAGCCAGGGCAGAGTCTCTCATATCTAGCTGGTTCCTGGCAGTCCTTGGCCGTGCTAATTGGAATGAGCTCATAGACATGCGGATAATAGGATACTAAGGCAGGCAGTTTGCTGCACACGGTCCCTTCATATCCTTGACCTCCATCTCTACATTTAAATATTGTTGTTCATGCTCTAATTCCACCATCTACACATTCACACCAAAAAGGACAGGAGGAAGACGAGAAGACCAGAAGAATAGAATAGAATAGAATAGAATAGAATAGAATAGAATAGAATAGAATAGAATAGAATAATATAATTATTATTATTATTATTATTATTATTATTATTATTATTATTATTATTATTATTATTATTATTATTATTATTATTATTATTATTATTATTATTATTATTTTATTTATATACCGCCCTTCTCCCGAAGGACTTCCCGAAGGAAGAATGGAATGGAATGGAATGGAATGGAATAGAATAGAATAGAATAGAATAGAATAGAATAGAATAGAATAGAATAGAATAGAATAGAATAGAATAGAATAGAATAGAATAGAATAGAATAGAATAGAATAGAATAGAATATTTTTTATTTTATTTTTTTTATTTTAATCCCATTTATATCCCGCCCTTCTCCGAAGACTCAGGGCGGCTTACAATCTAAGAAGCACAAATCAATGTGCTTAGCAATAGCTTTCATTCTATGTATATGCCTGCTTATTAGGGCTTTCACACACACCCCAAGCGGCATTATTACAAAGTCAGCTTAATTGCCCCCAACAATCTGGGTCCTCATTTTACCCACCTCGGAAGGATGGAAGGCTGAGTCAACCTTGAGCCTGGTGGGACTCGAACCTGCACTAATTGCAGGCAGCTGGTGTTACTTAAGGAGGCATTAGCCCACTGCTCCACCAACGAGAAGAATAGAATAGAATAGAAAATATAGAATGGAATGGAATGGAATGGAATATATGGAATGGTATAGAAGAGGAGAGGAGAGGAGAGGAGAGGAGAGGAGAGGAGAGGAGAGGAGAGGAGAGGAGAAGAGAAGAGAAGAGAAGAGAAGAGAAGAGAAGAGAAGAGAAGAGAAGAGAAGAGAAGAGAAGAGAAGAGAAGATATGGAATGGAATAGAATAGAATAGAATAGAATAGAATAGAATAGAATAGAATAGAATAGAATAGAATAGAATAGAATAGAATAGAATAGAATAGAATAGAATAGAATAGAATAGAAAATATGGAATGGAATGGAATGGAATGGAATGGAATGGAATGGAATGGAATGGAATGGAATAGATCACCCACAACCTCTGGAGGCAAGCTTTCCATTGAATGATTGTTCTCACTGTCAGAAAATTTCTCCTTATTTCCAGGTTGAATCTCTCCTCGATCACTTTCCATCCGCTGTTCCATGTTTGTTTTGTTCATACCATCTCTTATCAACCCTAAATTTAATTTCTGAAGCAGGGAATAAACCGTGGTGCTGGTGGAGAACAGCAATTAACAGAGTCCACAAAACTGGGAGGTATAGATCACAATCGTTTGTTTCTTGAAATGGTTGTTCATAATTGCTGAGATTGACAGAGTTGTTCCTGAACTGGGGAACTGAGATAGCATAATAATAACCCTTGGTTAGTTGTCTAATGGAGGACTGTTGAAACTCATTATGGATTCTAGGGATGAGTCTGTATATGAAACTCCATAATGAAAAGGTACACGCTAGTAGATGCCAGAAACTCATGGACTCCTGTACGTGCCTGCAGTTTCCTGCTAGAACATATTATCAAATTTCGGGCTGACAGCCAAAAGCTATGACTCTTCTGAGCTTCATCAGAGAAGAACTATGAAGACATTTGAATCTGACAATTCCCAACTTGCCTTACTCCATAAAGTTAAAAAAAGGACCACATTACTATCCATACTACTACTTAGGAATGGTCTACAGGTAGTCAGAATAACAGAGTTGGAAGAGACCTTGGAGGTCTTCTAGTCCAACCCCCTGCTCAGACAAATGGCTGTGCAATCCCTTCTTAAAACCCTCCAGCATTGGAGCACCCACAATTTCTGGAGGCAAGCTGTTCCAGTGAATTATTGTTCTAACTGTCTGGAAATTTCTAGTTTTTAAGTTGGTTCTCGCCTTGACTAATTTCCATCCGTTGCTTCTTGTCCTGCTTTCAGGTGCTTTGGAGAATAGGTTGACTCCCTCTTCTTCTTTGTGGCAGTGCTTTAGATGTTGGAAGTCTCCCCTTCTTCTCTCCTCCTTTTCATTAGACTAGACATACTCAATTCCTGCAATCTTGTTGTGATTCAGGGTCAGCTTGTGGGTTCAGCAGTTGGGTCGGACGATTCAGAGGAGGAGGAGGAGGGGGGTGTTGAAGAGGTTGCTGAGGGGGTTGGAGAGCTTGCTGATGAGAGCCCTCAGCCAGGCCCCTCCCACCTGGTCATGACGCAGACCCAGCTGTGTGAGCCTGACAGCGTGGATGAAGATGACCCACAGCTGGACCTGTTCAAGGACGCCCGACGCAGGAGGCAGTCAATCAGGAGTAAACAGAGGAAGGCAATGGGGCACCTCGGAAGGAGGCAGAGAGAAGCCACGCCCTGAACTGTATAAAAGGGGAATGCATGGGAGGGCTGGTTTGCTGAAGGCAACCGCTTGAATAGCTCCTGTTTCATGGTTCGTGTCTTGTTTTGCTCTGTTTGCTTTTGTATCCATAAATTTGGCAGGCTTAGTTCCAGCCTCTTGCCTTCTTGTAAAAGGGGTTGTCCGTTGCCTTTTCTGCAGGGCCGGTAGCAGGCTGGTACAGAACAAATCTGTCTTCATGTGTTTCAGCCTCCACCCCTCTAATCATCTTTGTTGCTCTTCTCTGCACTCTTTCCAGAACCTCAACATCTTTCTTATATTGTGGCAACCGAAACTGGGCCCAAACTGCAGCTCTTTTGCTCAGCCAACTGAGGCAACCTCTCCAGATGTTCACCTAGCTCTTCCACCTCTAGGATTGGAGAGAAGAACATCTGAGAACAAACAATGAACAATTCTTAATTTGAAGCATTTGTTTTCTCACCCTTTCGTCAGGTTTCATCTGTAATAAAGCCACACCTAGAGTAATGGCAAGTTGTTTCCTGTGTTGTAATGGAAGCGGAAAGCCCTCTTGGGTATGGTTGAATCACGGCAGGCCTGAGTAGTTGGACCTTGGCAGAGACTTTGCCAAAGCATCTTGTGGGCAGTTTTATATCAAAACCTATTTTATTCCTTATACCATCTCCATCTTCCCTTAAACATTAACTGAATCCACAATGGACTGAGACTCCGCATCTCCATTAGATAATGGACAGTCAAGCTGAAAGTTAATCAAATAAAAATAGAAAATGGAGGGCGGGGGGGGGAATCTTTTATTCAAAATTCCTTAAACCCCCAAATAAAGTACCCAGACTTGATCCACACATCAAAGAAGAAACTTTGTAAACACAAATAGATTTAATGAAAACTGTAACCTGGGACAGGCAGGTGAGGCCTGGCCAGGTTTGCAGAATGGACCTCCGGGTGTGCAACACAGTTCTTGAGAATGGATGTTTAGCAGAGAGAGATGGCAGAGGGCAAAATCTGAATTTTATGCCTGTCTCTGTCTCCAGGAGACTAAAACATATGAAGACCGGTCACAGGAACTGGGTATGGCTAGTCTAGAGAAGACAGGGACACGGTGGCTCAGTGGGTTAGGACGCTGAGCTTGTCGATCAGATGGTCGGCAGTTTGGAGGGTCGAATCCCGAGTGCCGCGTAGCAGAGTGAGCGCCTGTTACACGTCCCAGCTTCTGCCAACCTAGCAGTTCGAAAGCACATCAAAATGCAAGTAGAAAAATAGGGACCGCTACGGTGGGAAGGTAACAGCATTCCGTGCGCCTTTGGCGTCTAGTCATGCCGGCCACATGACCATGGAGACGTCCTCGGACAAGCGCTGGTTCTTCGGCTTTGAAACGGAGATGAGCACCGGCCCCTAGAGTCGGAAACGACGAGCACGCATGTGCGGGGGAACCTTTACCTTTACCTTAGTCTAGAGAAAAGAAGGACTGAGGGTGACATTATAGCAGTCGTATCTACACAAGGTGACATGTATCTTACATATGGCGACGCCCCTCAAGTGTCATCCTAGAACCAGCCTGTACACACTTCCACACCCCTCAAGACCCACACCAAGGTCGAGCTCTCCTATAAAACAGCCTTTTCGTACCACATTTCCTCTGTAGCTACCCCCACAGGCGAACCACTTTGCTTTTGGCAATAAATAAATTCCCTTCCCTCACAGCTGTCTGGATTTCATTTTGATTTGTTCTGGTGCAACCCCAGCTCCTGTTGGAGCCCCAGCTTCTTCTGACTATCTCCTAGATGTTAGGTTGTTAAGTTCAAGCTGCCCCAGTGTCCTCAAATCCAGTTCAACTTCCCTTTGACTTCCCCAGGGCTTTTTTTCTCATAGAACGGTCAGAATGGAGTTCCGGCACCTTTTTTGGATGGAACCTTGTAGGGTGGGCAAGGCGGGTTGTACGACATGTATGGGTTCCAGCACCTTTTTCTTTTACAAAAAAAAAAGCACTGGACTTCCCACACTTTGGTTTGTTATGTGGACATGGTCATGTTACAGACGTGTCCTTGTTACGAAACAGGTGTTCTCTGAATGGTTTCTGTTACTGTGGATCTACATGAACAAATGAGGTATTGATCCTGGGGCAGGGAGCCACACCCACGTGTGTGATTCCAGGGATCATAATCATAATCATAACAGTAAGGTTGGAAGGGACTTTGGAGGTCATCTAGTCCAACCCCATGCTCAGGCAGGAAACCCTATACCATTTCAGACAAATGGCTGTCCAGTCTCTTCTTAAAAACTTCCAGTGTTGGAGCATTCACAACTTCTGGAGGCAGGTTGTTCCACATATTAACTGTTCTCACTGTCAGGAAATTTCTCCTTAGTTCTAGGTTGCTTCTCTCCTTGATGAGTTACCATCCGTTGCTAATTGTCCTGCCTTCAGGTGCTTTGGAGAGCTTGACTCCCTGTTCTTTGGGGCAGCCCCTGAGCTTGACTCCCTGTTCTTTGGGGCAGCCCCTGAGATACTGGAAGACTGCTATCATGTCCCCCCTCGTTCTTCTCTTTGTTAAACTAGACATACCCAATTCCAGCAACTCTTCCTTGTAGTAGTAGTAGTAGTAGTTGGAAGGGACCTTGGAGGTCATCTAGTCCAACCCTCTGCTCAGGCAGGAAACCTTACACCATTTCAGACAAATGGCTGTCCAGTCTCTTCTTGAAGACCTCCAGTGTTGGAGCATTCACCACTTCTGGAGGCAGGTTGTTCCGCTGATTAATTGTTCTAACTGCCAGGAAGTTTCTCCTTAGTTCTAGGTTGCTTCTCTCCTTGATTAGTTACCATCTGTTGCTTCTTGTTCTGCCTTTGGGATGGTGTGAAGTCACAAGATCACGGATCACTGTGGCTCCTCTGCTTGATTAGGGTTGAGATTCACATCGTTTTCTTTAAAAGTGGACGAGAAAGCCTGAATTCAGCAGTGGGCATGGGTGTGAGCAGCACGTAAGATGGACTTTACAATACTTGAACTGTGGGTTTTGTAGTACCTTCGCACTGGCAAACTAACATGGGCTCGCCTTCTTTAATTTAGCTCATAACCTTGTAAGAACAGAAGGCCGAAGTTTTCCCTTAGCAAGCAAAATTGCTCTAACGAACTGAAAGATAAGAACTTTCTCAGGTTGAATAACAAAATGGTGGGTCTTTTTTTTTTTTTTACAACTGCGCCTGTTAAGAATTTCCAACTTAGCTGAAATTGTATCTTTGCGCAACGGATTCTGTGGGACTCACAATGTCTTCCCCCCTGCTAATGTTTCCCTTTTCTTATATTTCTAACACAATGCTCTTTTCTACGGCTATGCTCACATATTGCTGGACTGGAGGCTAAAACAAAGAAAGCAGCTGACCCCAAACATTGCAACTGGGTGCCATGGCTGGGGGGGGGGGGGGCGGGTGGGATGGGGAGAGGGGAACTGGGCTGCACACCCTCCGGCCAGCTATTTGTGCTGTCAAGATTGATTAATCTTTTCACCTAGATTTTCAATAATAATAATAATAATAATAATAATAATAATAATAATAATAATAATAATAATAATAATAATAATAATAATAAAGTTGGAAGGGACCTTGGAGGTCATCTAGTCCAACCCCCTGCTCAGGCAGGAAACCCTATACCATTTCAGACAAATGGCTGTCCAGTCTCTTCTTAAAAACCTCCAGTGTTGGAGCATTCACCACCTCTGGAGGCAGGTTGTTCCACTGGTTAATTGTTCTAACTGTCAGGAAGTTTCTCCTTAGTTCTAGGTTGCTTCTCTCCTTGACTAGTTTCCATCCGTTGCTTCTTGTCCTGCTTTCAGGTGCTTTGGAGAATAGCTTGACTGCCTCTTCTTTGGGGCAGCCCCTGAGAGATTGGAAGACTGCTATCATGTCCCCCCTCGTCCTTCTCTTCATTAAACTAGACAGACCCAATTCCAGCAACCGTTCCCTGTATGTTTTAGCCTCCAGCCCCCTAATCATCTTTGTTGCTCTTCTCTGCACTCTTTCTAGAGTTTCGACATCTTTTTTACATTGTGGTGACCAAAACTGGATGCAGTATTCCAGGTGTGGCCTTACCAAAGCATTTGCTCATATCTTGAGAATGGAATGCAAAGGTGGGGGGGGGGAATGATGTCTAGACAACCAAGAGCCAAGGCCAGCAGCTCGAAGGAGAAGTAGACTGTTTCCATAACAAGAAGAAATATTACTATTGGACAATGTCAACACCCAGTGTGTGGTGTGTGTGTGTGTGTGTGTGAAGAAGTGTATCGTTTAACTAAGCAAGCCTTCCAGCGGGAACAAAACAGACCTGGTTTTGTTTTCTTCCATGCCGATGTAAATTTTCAGCGAAGTATTATAATCATTATAAACTCCCAGGAGTTTCTTTATAATCATTATAAACTCCCAGGAGTTTCTTTTTTCTGGAAATGCCAACTGGACAGTGGACAGGCGCAGCTCCATTTTGAATAGGTCACACCATGGCAGTGGGCTGCAGCCTGGGTTTGGGCACTCCTTGATATAAAGAACGGTTGCAGGAATTGGGTATGTCTAGTCTAGTGAAGCAGATGATACCACTCTAATGGCAGAAAGTGAAGAACTAAAAAGCCTCTTGTTCCGGGTGAAGAAGGAGAGTGCAAAAGTTGGGTTGAAACTAAACATTAAGAAAACCAAGATCATAGCATCTGACCCTCTCAATTCCTGGCAAATAGATGGGGAAGAAATGGAGGTGGTGACAGATTTTATTTTCCTGGGCTCCAAGATCACTGCAGATGGGGACTGTAGCCAAGAAATTAAAAGACGCTTGCTCCCGGGGAGGAAAGCCATGGCAAATCTAGACAGCACACTAAAAAGCAGAGACGTCACCCTGTCAACAAAAGTGCGTATAAGGCCATGGTCTTCCCAGTTGCAATGTATGGCAGTGAAAGCTGGACCATAAGAAAGGCTGAGCGCCAAAGAATTGAAGCCTTTGAACTCTGGTGCTGGAGAAGACTCCTGCGAGTCCCTTGGACTGCAAGGCGATCCAACCGGTCAGTCCTAGAGGAGATCAACCCTGACTGCTCTTTAGAAGGCCAGATCCTGAAGCTAAAACTCAAAGACTTTGGCCACCTAATGAGAAGGAAGGACTCACTGGAGAAGAGCCTAATGCTGGGAAAGATTGAGGGCAAGAGAAGAAGGGGACGACAGAGAATGAGGTGGCTGGATGGAGTCACTGAAGCAGTAGGCGTGAGCTTAAATGGACTCCAGAAGATGGTAGAGGACAGGAAGGCCTGGAGGAACATTGTCCATAGGGTCGCGATGGGTCGGACACGACTTCGCAACTAACAACAACAACAACAGTCTAGTGAAAAGAAGGAATAGAGGTAACATGATAGCAGCATTCCAACATCTAAGCAGCTGCAACAAAGAGGAGGGGGTCAATTTATTTTGCAAGGCACCAGAAGGCAGGACAAGAAGCAACGTATGAAAACCAATTAAGCAGAGAAGCAATCTAGAACTAAGGACAAATTTCCTGAAAGTGAGAACCATTAATCAGTAGAACAACTTAATTCCAGGTTGCGTCTCTCTTTGGTCAGTTTCTAAACATTGCTTCTCGTCTTGCCCTCTGGTGCTTTGACCCCCTCTTCTTTGTGGCAGCCCCTCAAATACTGGAATACTGCTATCATGTTGCCCATTTTTTGTTTTCTATAGACTAGCCAGACCCAAGTTCTGCAGCCATTCTTCATATGTTTTGGTCTCCAGGCCTTGGATCATCTTAGTTGCTCTTCTCTGAATTTTTTTCCAAACGCGCAACATCCTTCTTGCAGTATGGTGACCAAAATCGGCTGCAGTACTCCAGGTGTGGCCTCACTAGGGTTTTATAAAGCAGTACTAATACTTCACGTGATCTTGATTTTATGCCTCTTTTTATACAACCCAGGATTGTATTAGATTTTTTGGCGGCTGCTGTACACTGCTGGCTGATGGTCAAGTGATCATCCAGTAGGAAGGAACTTGCCTCCAGAAATTGTGGGTGCTCCTTATCTGGAGGTTTTCAATAATAGACGGGACAACAATTTGTTCGGGATGGTTTAGAGTTTCCTGCCTGAGCTGGGGGTTGGAGTTGAAGACCTCCAAGGTCCCTTCCAACCCTGTTATTCTGCTTTAATTCTTATGATGTAACTGGACAGATGACTATTTCTGAATCAACATTGACTTTGAAGTTGTTTGTGGTACTAGTAAATGGAAGCCATTTTTCCAGGTTCTCTGTCTTATAAAAGGGAATCCTATTTATCAGACAGCATTCCAAATAAATTGTAGAATAGATGGTCTTCGTGTCCTGGTATAACTGCGGTCCAGCATAGCCAGGCGTGAACCTAGAGCCACATTTGCCCATCAACTACGTAAGCTTCAGCAAATGACTGAGACACAGCATCACACCACAGGGCTGAGCTTCTGAAGCTTCTTCCAAGACTAAATTAAAGAGCCCTTTGTACAGTCCCCATGGTGAAAAGCAAGACTTTTGCTCTTTTCCCCTCTGTGAACTTTTTCTGATCTTGCAGCACATTGTTGTTGTTGTTGTTGTTAGCTGCGAAGTCATGTCTGACCCATCACAACCCCATGGACAATGTTTCTCCAGGCCTTCCTGTCCTTTGCCATCTTCTGGAGTCCATTTAAGCTCAAGCCTACTGCTTCAGTGACTCCATCCAGCCACCTTATTCTCTGTCGTCCCCTTCTTCTCTTGCCCTCAACCTTTCCCAGCATTAGGCTCTTCTCCAGTGAGTCCTTCCTTCTCATTAGGTGGCCAAAGTATTTGAGTTTTAGCTTCAGGATCTGGCCTTCTAAAGAGCAGTCAGGGTTGATCTCCTCTAGGACTGACCGGTTTGATCGCCTTGCAGTCCAAGTGACTCGCAGGAGTCTTCTCCAGCACCATAGTTCAAAGGCCTCAATTCTTTGGCGCTCAGCCTTTCTTATGGTCCAACTTTCACAGCCAAACATTGCAACTGGGAAGACCACAGCCTTGACTATACGCACTTTTGTTGGCAGGGTGACATCTCTGCTTTTTAGTGTGCTGTCTAGATTTGCCATGGCTTTCCTCCCCAGGAGCAAGCGTCTTTTAATTTCTTGGCTGCAGTCCCCATCTGCAGTGATCTTGGAGTCCAGGAAAACAAAATTTGTCACTACCTCCATTTCTCCCCTATCTATTTGCCAGAAATTGAAAGGGACGGATGCCATGATCTTGGTTTTTTTAATGTTAAGTTTCAACCCAAGTTTTACACTCTCTTTCTCCACTCGCAACAAGAGGCTCTTTAGTTCCTCTTCACTTTCTGCCATTAGAGTGGTATCATCTGCATATCTTAGGTTGTTGATGTTTCTTCCGGCAATCTTAATTCCAACTTTTGTGTCAGGACCCACCCCAAACCACGTCTTAGGAAGACAAAAACTCTTGGAGTCAGTTCCAGTCCAAAAGGAATTGTTACTAGGACGTGCTTGGTTGTGGGAATACAAGACAGGACTTAGTATTGTTTTACAAATTGAAACTTTTTAAAGGGTTCCCGGTTCAACCCCCCCCTTCCCTCAACCCCATTTGGTCAGCCCCCCCATCATTTTACTTCGTGTCATCCCTTTCGTGGGAAAAAAGGAACTTCGAATCTTTATGGTTATTGTCTTCTTCTTCTACAGAATTAAACGAAGACACAGACCAGATGCCTTCTTCTCTAACCCTCCCTTTTGTTCCCCCAGTTCAAAAGATTCCCTTGGTCTTTGAAATAACCTAAGGCAGGCTGAATCCACATATGCTCCTCCTTCCTCTGGAGATGGCAGAATCCATATGGGGGGGGGATAATGTTTTAAACATACATTTATGAATGTGATATAAATGGATTCTGACATTTTGATTCATCTAGCCCTGCCCTAGCAGCACATTCCTCCTGCCTAAAGACTGTCTTCCAGAGAGATAAATCGGTCCTTCACGAGTGAGTCACTGCCTCTCGCTGCTAAACATTTCTTTGGTTGCATCCAATCTTCAGCCTTTACTCCTCCAGTTGGTGAGATCCTCGTTTCCAAAATTACAAAACTCTCTTGGATGCACAATTACGGTTCTCGGTCTGCCCAGAAAGTCCTGGTGCAAGACACCATAATTTATTTACTTATGAGAGGTATCTAACCTATCATTAACATACAATCTCATTATTCTGGATCTCAGTTCCCTTTCCCAGATTATCTTTAGATCCACTGAAAAGAGAGATCTCTTTTTCCCCCGTCTGAGTTTGTCTTCAGGTGAATCCAAGAAAATCTAGATCTCCATTTTTTTCTCTCCCATCTTTGAGGTGGTCTTCAAAGTACTCCACGGACTCTCATTTTTCTTCTTAACCTTTATAGATTGCAAAGACAGAGACTTTTAGGAGCACAATGAGACAACAATCTGGAGTTGGCTCCTTATTACAAATTTGCATAGTAATTTTAAGGCTGGGTCTGGGAAACCAATCCACAATGCGTTCTTCTGCCGAGTTCATTCTTGATCGGTCTAGTTATTTTTGTATATAATTTCTATTAAAACGTTTAAACAAGAAGATGAAACTTAACATAAAAAAGAAAAGAAAAAATAGCTAGGTCAAAGAAAAAGCAAAAAGAGCAAGGAAAGTTGAAAAAAAATAGAATAGAGGGAAAAACTACAGCTACAAATATATTTTAACCCTTCTGTCTCAATTGCATCATTTGTAATTGTGGTGTATATTCGCTCTGTAAGGTATCCTGTCCACTCATCAAAGCCATAAATCACAAGCACATTTTTCCCCCATTTTGTGCAAGAAATCCATAAGCGGTTTCCCATTACTAACAAATGCACTGTAGACAGTGGTGGGATTCAAATATGTGAACAACCGGTTCTCTGTGTGGATGCCGCTTCCGGAAGTCCATTCTGGGCCTGGGCAACAAAAAATTAGCTACCGGTTCTGCTGAAGTGGTGCGAACCGGCTGAATCCCACCACTGACTGTAGATAATCTCTCCAATCAAAGAGGTCAATTTGTCCATGTCAACAACTTCTGTCAGCTTCACCAACAAATTCCTCCAGAGTGGGTAGTGTAGAATCCTTCTCTCTCTGGGCATGTGATAATCTCACCACAGTAATACTATATTGTTTGGTTGAGATATTGGTGAGGGTGAAGTTTCGTTCTCTGAAAGTTGTGGGTTGGTTTCTGAATGTTTCCTTAGCAGGCTGGGTAGCATCTTCATTAGAGTTTAGGAGATGTCAGTGTTCTTCTGTTTATGAGGGCTTCAGGTGTGGGTGTGTCAAGTGAGGGTCTTGTGATGGGTCAGGTGTGAGTCATCAGTGAGAGTCTTGGTGATGGGTCTTGGGATGGGGAGGTCACATCAGGTCAGGGTCCTTGGGAGGTGAACTGCCGGTGAGATGGGGATTGGGGGCTTGCTGGGATGGTTGAGGGTCTCTGGTTGGCTGTGCGGTTGACTTGGATCCTGAGAGGTTTATAACCTGGCTGTAGGTTGATGGGTCTGTTGATGGAATTGCTGGTGGAGTGCCAGGATTCCATGAACTCATGAGCAGAGCGTGGCGGGTGGTGGTATGGGCGATTTTTGTGTTGCTCCAATCGAATTGGTGCTGTTTGGTGTCGCTGAGATGTTGGTGTTAATGATAATTGGGGAATAGATTCAACCTCGGACTAAGGAGGAATTTCCTGACAGTAAAAAACAAATAATCAATGGAACCACTTGCTTCCCAGAGGCATCATTCATATGTGTTGTGATTCCTTGCCAGCCAGTGGATCTGGCAGCTGAGTCTGAGGAATCAGATGAGGAGGAGGAGGGGCCTGGAGTGAGATCAGAGTCAGAGGAAGGCTCTGAGGAGCTCCAAGACTTACAGTCGGACGAGGAGCCTGGCCCCTCTACTCGCACTCAGGCTGAGACACGGCTGTGCTGGGAGTCTGAGTTGGAAAAGAGATGAAGCACAGCTGGGAAATATCCACGATGCACAAAAGCGCTGGCAAGAGAAGCGAGTAGGACAGAGGAATGCAATGGGGCGGCTCCAAAGGCAAAGGAGAAGGCATTAGGAAGCCACGCCTTGGCTGAATGATAAAAGAGAAGGTGTGGGAGGTGCTGGTTGTCGAAGGCAACTGTTTGTGTTGAGGATTGAGTTTCTGTGAACTGTGTTTGTTTGCCTTGGACATTGACTCAGGTCTGTGAGAATAAAAGGAGTTTTGGTTTTTTCTTGCAGTTCCTGCCGGTTTCTTGGAAGAGGGGCTTCTCCTTGTGAGCATAACCAGGACTCATGTAGGCCGGGACAGAACAATATGAGCCAGTTGCGAAGTCTCCAAATTTTGATCATGTGACCATGGGGATGCTGCCATGGGTTGTAAGTGTGAAAAATGGTCACATTTTTTTCAGGGCCATTTTGTAACTTGAAATGGTCACTAAAGAATGGTTGTAACTCAAGGACTACCCGTATTTGTTCTCTGCCCATTTCCACTCATCTTGAAGACCTGTAGGACAGAACTAAGATATGTCCAGTTTTTCCACACAAGATGCTTTTCAGAATTGGGACCATGTCAAGATCTCCAGTTCAAAACTCACAAGCATTTGTAGCACAAAAGCCTGAGAGGATCCCATATCCATGTTTTGGAGAGGTGGGGATGATGTAAAAGAAGAGGTGGAGCCTGAGGGGGAGAGGAATCAGCCTAGAGTCAAATGTCTACGGCAGGGGTAGGCAACCTTGGCTCTTTTATGCCTCGTGGACTTCAACTCCCAGAATTCCTGAGCCAGCCACACTGAGGGGAAAGGGAGAGGTTTCCAAGCTGAGCCATGCTGGCTCAGGAATTCTGGGAGTTGAAGTCCAACAGTCATGAAGGGGCCATAGTTCCCTCATGCTGGCTCAGGAATTCTGGGAGTTGAAGTCCAGCAGTCATGAAGGGGCCATAGTTCCCCCATGCTGGCTCAGGAATTCTGGGAGTTTGAAGTGCATGAGTCATAAAAGAGCCAAGGTTGCCTACCTCTGGTGTATGGAGATTCTAAGTCATCCAGGTCATGGTTGTCCCAAAGGTGCTTTTTCAAAAGGCAACCGGACACTGCTGTTCCTTGAATATGTTTCGCTTCTCACCCACCCAAGAAGCTTCTTCAGTTCTGACTGAATGGTGGCGAATGGAAAGATTTATATTCTTTGTGGTCATCTGGTCCTTAGTACACCCTCTGAGAGTCATTGAGGCCACTTGGAGCTTTCTCTGTACCCTCAGGGTCACCTGAATAGTGCAAATGGATGTGGGCCCTTCTCGGAACTGCTGAGACAGTGGTGTTGTATCCCCCACCCTCTGTTGAGAGAGGGCTGTTCAACCTTAATGTAGATGGCCACACACTGCTGGCCCATATTTAAATGACTGTCCATTAGGCCACTAAGACAGCTGTGACCTCCTGCTGCTGATTTATTTTTATATGGTTCTGACTGCTTTAAATTCTCATTTGTCACAAAATGATTTAGACTGTGAACTTTCTTGTGGAAACTAATTTTGGTTTTTCTTTCTCATTTGGCTCTGTTGTGTAATCTGTCTGGGGTTTAGCCAGTTCTCCCAAACCAGAAAGGTGATAGTTGGACAACCAAAATCAACTCTTTAGAACATGTTTATGGCTTTCCAATATGCCTTTATGTGATGTGTAAAGATCTGTGGATCACAACTCTTAACATGGAAGCTTAACTTTGCTAAGTTCCAATAGTTTCTTTGCCTTCCATGGCACATAAATCCTCAACAATTTGGATTGGGATTATATTTGGCTCAGCTGGGATTTTCTTCACACACTAATTGCACAAAGTGTGTGACTCATTGGAGCAGCTGATGGTTTGGGGATTATGAAAATAGGAAAAGCAAAAATAGGAAGCTGTACGGTTTATAATTAAGCAGGCTGACTTGGAAAACCTGTTGAGTTTATCTTCAAGGAGAAGAAGAAGAAGAAAGTAGAACAGGTCCATGAAATTAGCAGCTGAAAAAAGTCCCCAAAACTTTACATTATCTCTGAACGTCAAAATTCTCCTGTTGTTTTTCAGCTGGGAGTTGAATGAAGGCCATCTGTCAGGTCTGAAGAATGGATCGAGGAATGGACTGTAAGTTAAGTTCTCCTTAAGATTTTATTCTATTCTATGATTTATTGCTCACGCTTGTACACAAGAATCTGGTCAACCAACATCAATAAATTGGCGCTAGATAAGTGTCAGGGAATTATGCAGGAGTCAGAGACGCTGACACAAACTTGTACTTTTAGATAAATAAATATATTTTGCAACTATATACACCAGCTAACCAGATAGTCAGCCAAACAGGAACATCCTGAGGTAAATCAACACAGCAGGAACATCATGAGGTAAATTGCAGAGCACAGTAGAGAAAAAAAGGCGGGAAACAAAGAAACACCCCCTTTTCACTCACTGCAACCAATCGCAGCATAGACTGCCTCATGCAGTGGCCAGCTCTCTTCAACCCATTAGCCACAACTGTGTGTTCTTATTCATTGTCCTTATTCGTTGTCTTCACTGCTCCAGTTCTTAAATTAAATATCTCGACAATAAGGATCAATGGAATTCAAGAGGATTGGATGGTTTGTGGGAATGTAATGACTCTAAGTTTACTCCACATTCTGGACAGAGAGGACTTCTGGTTTGAAAGAAGTTCAAAGAGGCCATCTGCATTAAGACATTTCCTGACAACAATTAATCAGTGGAACGGCTTGCTTCAGAAGTTGTGGGTGCTCCATAACTGCAGATTTTTAAGAAGAGACTGGACAGCCACTTGTCTGAAATGGTATATAGGGCCTCCTGCCTGAGCAAAGGTTGGACTAGAAGACCTCCAAAGTCCCTTTCAGCTCTGTTATTCCATTATTCTATAATCCCAGATCAATTAATCAGTGGAATAGCTTGCCTTCAGAAGCTGTGAATGTTCCAACACTGGAGGTTTTTAAGATGAGATTGGACAGTCACTTGTCTGGAATTGTATAGGGTCTCCCTCTTGTGCAGGGGGAAGCATTTTACATGTGTGCAACAAGCATACATGTGCTGCAAACGGGGTGGGGCTAGTGCCCACGTGATACTCACTAGCCCTGCTCCATTCTTGTGTGGCGCAATGCCTTGTTTCTGCAGCCTGCGGCATAGCGGCAGCAGTTTTTTGCACCTTGCAGTGTGGCGGCGTGCCCCAATTCTGTGCCCCGTGGTGTGGTGGTAGCCCATTTCTGAATCCCATGGTGCAGCAGTGTCCATTTTTGCGCCTTGCAGTGTGGTGGTGGCCCATTTTGCACCCTGAAGTATGGCAGCACCTATTTTCATGCCCCGTGGTATGGCAGTGGCACATTTTCACACCCCAAGGTGCATTGTCATCCCCTTTTCATGCCCCATGGTGCGTCGGTGTCTCATTTTCATGTCCCGAGGTGCAGCGGTGGCCCTTTTTGTGCACCATGGCCACAGCGCTAGTCCCGCAGCCCAGTGGCCAGCAGGCCATGGTCCAATACCAGGCCAGGACCCACAGGTTGGGGACCCCTGCCCTAAGAAACTGAAAAAGAGCAAGAACATCACCCAGAGTCACTTGGTCGTGAGATGAGAGGCCTATAGATTTAGCAAACAAACATTGTGAGTTTCTGCCATGCAATTCATTCCGGCCAATGGAACACCTTGCCTTCCAAAATTGTGGATGCTCCATCACTGGAGGCTGGTCATGTAGTGACTTGACTTATGACCACAATGAATTATGACCGGCATTTCGGAATCAAGATTAAATTAGTCTTAAATCGAGGACAACTTGTATCTCAATTTCTGGAGATGTTCTTATTTCTGATTAACCACAGTTGGGTTAAAAATAACTCAGTGGACTTTGAAATCCGTGCCGTCTTTTTTTTCCCCCCATTCCATGCTGTGGAATAATTTAGAAGGCTATCAGAAGAATGTTAATTGTGCAAATTTACCTTCCAGATGCTTCTAGATTAGACACAGAGCCACTTAAACCTCAAGGATAGACAGTGTATTTGAATGTTTCTTCTGATCGTTTCTAGTTAGTGACTCACCAATTTCCTCTCCTTTGACCACAGAGCTGAAACCTCATTGTAAACAACAGTGCATTGCCTCCCATTAGGGAATATTCCTGGACTTTTAAAGGAACGCTAGATTTGATGTCTATGGGATGATCAAAGTTTAAATGCAGTATTTTCAAGATGTAAAATTTTGCTGCCCTGCCTGTAAATCTTTTTTAATTTTATTTTTATTTTACTCTTTGATTTTGAACAGAATAACAGAGTTGGAAGGGACCTTGGAGGTCTTCTAGTCCAACCCTTTGTTCAAGCAGGTGACCCTATACTATTTCAAAGAAATGACTATCCAGTCTCTTCTTAAAAACCTCCAGTGATGGAGCACCCATGATTTCTGGTGGCAAGCTGTTCCACTGGTTAATTGTCCTCACTGTTAGGAAGTTTCTCCTTAATTCCAGGTTGCTTCTCTCCTTGATTAGTTTCCATCCATTGTTTCCTGTCTTGCCTTCTGGTGCTTTGGAAAATAAGTTGACTGCCTCTTCTTTGTGACAGCCCTTCAAATACTGGAATATTGCTATCATGTCGCCCCTGTTTCTTCTTTCCTTTAGACTAGCCAGACCCAAGTCTTGCAGCTATTCTTCATACATTTTAGTCTCCAGGCCTTGGATCATCTTACTGTTGTGATTCAGGGTCAGCCTGTGGGTTCGGCAGTTGGGTCGGATGATTCAGAGGAGGAGGGGGGGTGTTGGAGAGCATGCAGAGGACAGCCCTGAGGCTTCGCAGAGCCCTCAGCCAGGCCCCTCTCATCTGGTCACTACGCAGACCCAGCTGTGTGGATGAAGATGACCCACAGCTGGCCCTGTTCAAGGACGCCCGACGTAGGAGGCAGTCAATCAAGAGTAAACAGAGGAAGGCAATGGGGCACCTCGGAAGGAGGCAGAGAGAAGCCACGCCTTGAACTGTTTAAAAGGGGAATGTGTGGGAGGGCTGGTTTGCTGAAGGCAACCATTTGAATAGCTCCTGTTTCATGGTTCGTGTTTTGGTTTTGCTCTGTTTGCTCTGTTTTGTGTCAATAAATTTGGCAGGCTTAGTTCCAGCCTCTTGCCTTTTTGTAAAGGGGTTGTCCCTGCCTTTTCTGCAGGGCTGGTAGCAGGCTGGTACAGAACACTTACTTGCTCTTCTCTGAATTTTTTTTTCCAAACTCTCAACCTCTTTTTTATGATATGGTGACCAAAATTGGCTGCAGTGTTCCAGGTGTGGTCTCCTGTTTTATTCTTATTTGAAGTTGTTGTTTTAATAACCTTTATGCATTTTGATTGTCTCATTATGTTAGCTGCCAGAATCACCAAATGCGGTAGGTGAGCTACTCAAGTATGATTTAATAAATAAATAAATCTATGTGCCAGTATGTGGCCAGGTAGATGACCATTGCATTTATGCCAAACCTCAAAAACCTCCTAATCACAATACTATTTAAATTTCATGGCCTATTATGGATGCCATTACTAAGCATCCTGAATACAATAACCCATCACCACATGTAACATGATGAACCTAACCTGAATAAAGTAATTTATTTCAGTGCTAGGATGATAGTACCACAAAGGTGATTTCCTCTCTTTCTGCTTCCCACAGGTGCACAGCTGCCCTTCACAAGTCACAAACAGCCACAAAATAACAAGGTTCTGACTCATCATTGCACCAATGACACAATCATGTCCTGATATCCTGGCACCCAAGTTCTTCCAGAAACAAGCTCATTTCCTTGACAATGTCCTAAACACGCAACGTTGAGAACCCTGATAGGATCAGCCACTGATGGTCTTTGAGCAAGGGGCTGGACTAGAAGACCTCCAAGGTCCCTTCCAACTCTGTTATTTTGAAGGAAGAAGGTTATAGGTGACCTTCAAGGGTTTTATTTATACTCTGCAGTTGTCTGACTGACAGCTGTCCAAGCTGAGGCATGTTGGCCCTTGCAAATAAAGGCAAAAAATGTTTACAATTCTTAGGTGTGCCTGCAAGCTGGAATATACGACTCAGAAGAAAGAATTAGATGTGAACCAGAGCAGGTATTCTTCTCGACTGAGCAGGAAGTTCATTCTGTTCTGTTCTGTTCTGTTCTGTTCTGTTCTGTTCTGTGTGTGTGTGTGTGTGTGTGTGTGAGAGAGAGAGAGAGAGAGAGAGAGAGAGAGAGAGCGCTGGCTGGATAGGGTGCGTGGAACAGAGGTGGCAATAGATGGGAGAGGCAGAATAACACAGTTTGAAGGGACCTTGGAGGTCTTCTAGCCCAACCCCCTGTTAAGCAGGAGACAAGTGACTCTCCAAGTCTCTTCTTAAAAGCCTGCAGTGATGCAGCACCCACAACTTCTGAAGACTGGTTTGTCTACTAGTTAATTGTTCTTAGTTAGGAAATTTTCTCTTTAATTCCAGGTTGCTTCTCCTCTTGATTAGTTCCCATCCATTGTTTCTTGTCTTGCCTTCTTCCGGTGCTTTGGGAAACCAAGCTGGACCCTTTATTTCCCTTTGGAACATGGCTAACATGTCACTTGTAGAAGATCCAGGATGGGGCCCCCTCCAGCAGCTGAAGCCAAAGAGGCAAACCCAAAGTAGACGCTAAGCTCTAGAAGCTCCAGCAAGTTCACGTAAGACGGTTGGATTTCAACACCCAAAATTCCCCCAGACGGCATGCTGGATGGGGGAGTTCTGGGAGATGAAGTCCACCCGTCTTAAACTTGCCGAGAAACCGTACACTGAATTCCATGTGGCTTATGGGTCAGGTGCTGGAGAGATGGAGGAGAGAGCACGAAAGAGAAAAACCTGAAAGCATTTCTCACTTGCGGCTTTTGTATAATAAACAAAGTAGTAGTAACTTGTAATTAAGTTCCAGATATTAAACGAGAGGGTGTATATTTAGACTTGGCCACGATTAGTAGATATAAGCATATACAAACACGATATGTACATTAAGGCTTGCATAAGAACTTTGCATTATGTAGGTGTGGTTAAAAAAAAAACCACTCTTGTTTTCTCTTCCTAGTGAATGTCTTCGTTGGGTCTGTATGTCTAGCTTCCCCCCCCCCCCCCCCGATCCTTGGACTGTGGTGACAGATTATAGCAAATGATAAAGGCCCTTAAAGCATTTTTCATTCATAGAATCCTTGAATACAGATAATGATAATGATAATGAGAGAAAGGCAGGGCTAGATGAATCAAAAGTTGGAATTAAGATTGCCGGAAGAAACATCAACAACCTAAGATATGCAGATGATACCACTCTAATGGCAGAAAGTGAAGAAGAACTAAAGAGCCTCTTGTTGCGGGTGAAGAAGGAGAGTGCAAAACTTGGGTTGAAACTAAGCATTAAGAAAACCAAGATCATGGCATCCGGCCCTCTCAATTCCTGGCAAATAGATGGGGAAGAAATGGAGGTAGTGACAGATTTTGTTTTCCTGGGCTCCAAGATCACTGCAGATGGGGACTGTAGCCAAGAAATTAAAAGACGCTTGCTCCTTGGGAGGAAAGCCATGGCAAATCTAGACAGCACACTAAAAAGCAGAGACATCACCCTGTCAACAAAAGTGCGTATAGTCAAGGCTATGGTCTTCCCAGTTGCAATGTATGGCAGTGAAAGTTGGACCATAAGAAAGGCTGAGCGCCAAAGAATTGAGGCCTTTGAACTGTGGTGCTGGAGAAGACTCCTGCGAGTCCCTTGGACTGCAAGGTGATCAAACCGGTCAGTCCTAGAGGAGATCAACCCTGACTGCTCTTTAGAAGGCCAGATCCTGAAGCTAAAACTCAAATACTTTGGCCACCTAAGGAGAAGGAAGGACTCACTGGAGAAGAGCCTCATGCTGGGAAAGATGGAGGGCAAGAGAAGAAGGGGATGACAGAGAATGAGGTGGCTGGATGGAGTCACTGAAGCAGTAGGTGTGAGCCTAAATGGACTCCAGAAGATGGTAGAGGACAGGAAGGCCTGGAGGAACATTGTCCATAGGGTCGCGATGGGTCGGACACGACTTCGCAACTAACAACAACAACAACAAAAATGATAATGATAATGATAATGATGATAATGATAATAATAATAAAAATAATAATAATAATAATAATAATAATAATAATAATAATAATAATAATAATAATAATAATAATAATACAGAACAGAATAGAACAGAAGAATGAAGAAGAGAGAATAGAATAGAATAGAATAGAATAGAATAGAATAGAATAGAACAGAACAGAACAGAACAGAACAGAACAGAATAGAATAGAATAGAATAGAATAGAATAGAATAGAATAGAATAACAGAGTTGGAAGGGACCTTGGAGGTCATCTAGTCCAACCCCCTGCTCAGGCAGAAAACCCTACATACCATTTCAGACAAACGGCTGTCCAGTCTCTTCTTAAAAACTTCCAGTGTTGGGAGCATTCACAGCTTCTGGAGGCAGGCTGTTCCACTGGTTAATTGTCCTCACTGTCAGGAAATTTCTCCTTAATTCCAGGTTGCTTCTCTCCTTGGTTAGTTTCCATCCGTTGCTTCTTCTCCTGCCTTCAGGTGGAGATATTCCTTGACTTACAACCGTGCCTTTATTGACCATTAAAACAGCACTGGAAAAAGTGGCTTAGGACCGTTTTTCATACGTGCAGCATCCCCATGGTCACGTGATTAAAATTCAGACGCTTGGCAACTGACTCATATTTATGACGGTTGCAGAGTCCCAGGATCACAAGAACCCCTTTTGCGACTTTCTGACCAGCAAAGTCAATGGGGAAGCCAGATTTCTTCACAGCCATGTGACTAAGTTAACAAAGTCCTGTGATTCACTTAACAACTGTGGCAAGAAAGGTCGTAAAATCGGGCAAAAGTCACTTAATAACTGCCTCGCTTAGCAACAGAAAGTTTTGGATTCAGTTGTGATTGTATGTTGAAGACTAACCTGTATAATCAAATGGTAAAGCCCCTTAAAGCTTTTCTGATCTGTAGAATCCTTGAACGCTGCCAATCTTGCTATCGGTCTCGGTAGATTATGCTAAGCTAGGGAGCTCGTCGTTCATGGATCTCAATTTATTATTGTATTTTTATTTATTATACAAGTTTATGGGGCTGCTCATAACAGTCCAAAAGACAAAAATCATGAAATGCACACACACACACACACATATGTTAAGTGTTTGTTAAGTATTTTAGAATACCTTGCTAGGCCCCAAACACGGGGCAAATCTTATTGCCTGTTTCAGCCTAACCCAAGGCCATCCACAGGCTGTAGTCACAACAGTGACAGCTCATATTTGTGTAAAAAAATTTTTTGGGATTGCTAACAAAGAATTAAAGGGAGACTAATATGGCCATTTCAAACTCATTTGTTCTCATCAGTCAGCCATACCCTTCTGAGAATGACTGATGAGAACAAATGAGTTTGAAATGGCCATATTAGTCTCCCTTTAATTCTTTGTTAGCAATCCAAAAATTTTTTTGCACACATACAAACACACTTACAGTGGCAGCAGCAACACAATGATTCCCGACAGTTAGAACAATTCATCAGTGGAACAATGTGCCTCCAGAAGCTGTGAATGGTCTAACACTGGAAGCTTTTAAGAAGAGACCAGACAGTCATTTGTCTGAAATGTTATAGGGCTTCCTGCCTGAGAGGGGGGTTGGACTACATGACCTCCAAGGTCCCTTCCAACTATATTACTATTATTATTATCATTATCATTATTATTATAAAACTTTTATTCATAAAACATGAAACTCAGTCAACTGAACACTCAAATTGACTAGCACTAATGGTTGACACGGGTTGCTGCCAGCATCCTAGGTATCAACCAGGTATCTCCTTAAAATGTATGATGTTCCGAGTAGTGCAGTTGTTGTTTTTTTTTTTTTTGTAGCTTTGCTGGAGTTATTGCAGGAAGCTGCAATTTCTTGATGTATTTTGCAAAGTTTTTGGACATAGTTCCCAGTGCCCCGATGACAATGGGTATCACTGTTTCACGTTTCATCCATAATCGCACCGTTTCAATGGCCAGCTCGCAGTATTTCATATTTTTTTCCAATTCTTTTTCTTTGACTCTGGCATCTCCTGGAACAGCGATATCAATCAACTGTACGCTTCGGTTCTCTACGACTGTGATATCTGGCGTGTTGTGTTCCAAATGGCGATCTGTCTATATTCAAAAGTCCCACAAGATCTTCACCCTCTCATTCTCAACAACTTTTGCCACCCTATGTTCCCATGACTTTTCAGACACAGGCAAGTCATAATTTTTACACAATGCCCAGTGGATTAATTTAGCAACTCGGGCATGTCTAGCTTTGTAATCAGTTTGCGCAATGTTGCTGCACTCACATATTAAATGTGAAACAGTTTCAACTTTGTCGTTGCAAAGTCGGCAGTTTGGATTGTCAGTCGATTTTTGTATCTTCGCTTTCATGGCATTAGTTTGTAGAGGGTGAGAGACAGGTATCTTGGTCTATATACCAAACGAATGACCCATTGGGATCCCCATATTAAAATAACTTACCTTATGTCCGGCCAGAACTTGAAAAGAACATTCAACGTAGCACAGTATTTAAACAAAATGATCCAGTTAAGATCTGCATATGTGGGACTGATTGGGGTAGATTGTAAGGGCGACTCCGAAATATAATGTTACCATATTTTATCTATATCTTAAATTTGTATTTTATTACTATTTTAACTTAAATTGTATTTTAATTCCATTTTAAATTGTATTTTATCAAATTCCATTTCGGATTGTTTTTATCTAGTTTCGGTGACGGTTTGTTGCTGGAACTTTGTACTTTGATATGGCCCAAGGGCTAATCAATAAAGTTGTTGGCTTGTTGTTGGCATTAGTTTGTAGTGCTTGTTCTTGAGCAGCCAGTATTAAGCCTTCCGTTTCTTTCTTGATGGTTCCCATCTCAAGCCATGCCCATGTCAAGTTGTTATCACATTTTCCTTCAACGTTTTTCAAATGCTGTCCATGCAAAGCTTTGGTTTTCCATCTATTTAATCTTTCATCCAGCCGTTTTTCCTTATATTCTGCCTTTGTTTCTGTTATTTTTATAATGCTCTCTGTTTTCACAGCCTGCAGCAATTTTTCTGTACTTTGATTCACATACTCATTCAAACTTCGTTTTTCTTCTTCTACAGTTTGGTGGCTTTGCAGTAGCCCCCTGCCCCCCTATTCTTCTTGGCAGGTACAACCTGTCGATGTCACTTTGTGGATGTAGAGCGTGGTGCATATTCAAAAGTTTACACGTTTTCCAGTCTAGTTGTTCCAATTCAGCCAAAGTCCAGTTGATAATTCCAGCTGGGTAGCGTATCACTGGGACTGCCCATGTATTAATGGCTTTAATTATATTTCCAGCATTCAGCTTTGATTTTAGTATTTTGCGGACTCTCCTGATGTATTCCTTTTGTGTTGACTCTTTGACTTTTCCATTCAAGATGTTATCTGCTTCCAATATGCCCAGGTATTTGTAACCGTCATCCTTTGCTAGTGCTTTCATAATACTTCCGTTTCCCAGTTCTATTCCTTCTATTTTTTCACATTTTTCCTCGTAGCATGGATAATATAGCACATTTTCCAAATCCAAAGTCCATTCTGATGTCGCTGCTAAACAGTTGAACTGCATTGGGTATTGATTCAAGTTCAGTGTGGCTTTTCGCATACAGTTTTAAGTCATCCATGTATAGTAGATGGTTTATCTTGCCATGCTGGCTTGAGATGTGGTATCCCAGTTTTGTGTTTCATAATATTATTGTCAATGAAATTAATGTGATGTTGAACAGTAGTTGTATTAATATTGTTGTTGTTGTTGTTGTCACTTGATTGGTTCCATCTCCATTTGGGGTCCCCTGGCCTAAGTCTTCAACAACTTTTGGAAAAAAACAACAGGGTGGGATTGTCCAATATCTCAGGAGGAATGTTGTTCCATGGAGAAGGGGTCACCACCAAAAAGGTCCTTTTATATTACCTCACAAAACATACTTTACATCCCTAATGTCTTCTAATATTTGAGCGCCTGTCCCAGAGACAGGGGGTCAATCTATTCTCCGAAGCTTGGCTAGGAAAGATGTTGGGAAAACATGTAGATTTTAAACCTGAACTTTTTTTATTAGGTATGAAGCCAGATAAGATCGATAAGGAAAGTATATATTTGGTTTTACATGTGATAACAGCGGCAAGAATCTTATTTGCACAATATTGGAAGAAAGAAAGAAACACCATCAGAGGAAGAAATAATCACAAAAAAAAATACTAGAATGTGCAGAAATGGACAGATTTGCTATGAGGTTAAAAGAAAAACAAGAAATAGAATACTGTCAGACTTGGGACTTGATTTATCTGTGGCTGGAGAAAAGAACAAAGGGTTAGGAATTAAATTTGTATTAGTAAAGGTTCCCTCGCACATGCGTGCTAGTCGTTTCCGACTCTAGGGGCCGGTGCTCATCTCCGTTTCAAAGCCGAAGAGCCAGCGCTTGTTCGAGGATGTCTCCGTGGTCATGTGGTCATGTGGTCATGACTAGACGCCAAAGGCGCACGGAACGCTGTTACCTTCCCACCGTTACCTTCCCACCGTAGTGGTCCCTATTTTTCTACTTGCATTTTTACTTGCTTTCGAACTGCTAGGTGGGCAGAAGCTGGGACGAGTAACAGGAGCTCGCTCTGCTACGCGGCACTCGGGATTCGACCCGTCAAACTGCCAACCTTCTGATCGACAAGCTCAGCGTCCTAACCCACTGAGCCACGCATCCCTTGGGGCTTAAGATATAGGGCCTCATAAAATTGGGTGTAGGTCACACAGCTCCCACCCATGCCAACAATCTAATATAATTTCACACTAATGCAGAAGAAATACCATATTCTCTACTGAAATATAATTGTTTATTGGTTAGTCTTTTCATTGATTTATTATTACAATCATAGCCCACTTTATATGAAAGAAGACAACAATCAGAAATAAAATATGTAAGCAATTAAAATCCAGTAATACCCATAAATGGTCTTAATGAGTTGAGCGGGGATTAGAGGGGTTGAGCAGAGTTACATCTGGTTGATCTTGGATGAGAGACCACTTGAAAATTCTGTGGCTGTCAGCTAGATTGGAAGGTAAAAAAGAAAGTGGAAAGGAAACTACATGGGACATATCTACGAATTCACCAAGAGACTAGCTTCCCTTGAGGGATTCCTAACCCACTGAGCCACCACGTCCCTAATACTAATTTGTATTAAAACTCAGGCAACACTTTGTTGAATAAGTACTATTGAACTGTATGGAGAAAATTAATAAACATTTTACAAAAAAAAAACCAGCAACAAAAGCGTAGCTTGGAAAACAATAGAAAATTTTTGAGTTTGCGAGACGTTGTCCCCGGGAATAGCTCCTTCTGTGATATCGCATATCTCTATTGAAAAGAAAAAATCAAGATTTGGTTGGAACGTACATTTTGAGCCAGATCACTTTTTTTCCAATTTAATAAACAGCTGAAAGGAATAAAAGTGTTATTCAGAAATTTCTAATGAGTCTAAAGGTTGAAGAAGAAGCCAACTGAAGATCAGAAATAATATTTTATCTAAGTATTGACAGGTGCAAATGTGAAAAGCAGAAGTTACAAATTGTAAGAGGAAATACCGAAACAACTATAGGAGACGGACTGTGGTAACAGAAAATTAGATGGTGAAAGGAGAGGATATTTATTTATTTATTTATTTATTTATTTATTTATTTATTTATTTATTTATTTGATTTATATACCGCCCTTCTCCCGTATGGACAAAGGGGCTTCCTGGAACACAGGAAGGAGAGTGGTTTTAGGCGGTCCGGAAAGTTTATCGGATGATTAGGGAAGGGGCGTTGAGTGCGATAGGGGAGGGGGAATCTGTGTCGGGGATAGAATATAAAAATGTGTCAAACAGCTCTGTAAGGTGTGGCTGAACTCCCGTGTGTGTTTCAGTCCGCCAAGCCTTTGCAAATGCTTCTTTTGAAATAAAAAACTTTGTTGCTGGAATTCCAAGTGAGTTTGTTTTGTTTTGGATCTTGAGCCACGTTCCAAACACAGCCTTTTCCCAAATATTAAAAACAAAGCAAAAACAAAAGGCGATTCTGCATATTTTCTTCTATTCTATTCTATTCTATTCTATTCTATTCTATTCTATTCTATTCTATTCTATTCTATTCTATTCTATTCTATTCTATTCTATGCTATTCTATTCTATTCTATTCTATTCTATTCTATTCTATTCTATTCTATTCTATTCTATTCTATTCTATTCTATTCTATTCTATTCTATTCTATTCTATTCTATTCTATTCTATTCTATTCTATTCCATTCCATTCCATTCCATTCCATTCCATATTTTCTATTCTATTCTATTCTATTCTATTCTATTCTATGCTATGCTATGCTATTCTATTCTATTCTATTCTATTCTATTCTATTCTATTCTATTCTATTCTATTGCATATTTTCTATTCTATTCTATTCTATTCTATTCTATTCTATTCTATTCTATGCTATTCTATTCTATTCTATTCTATTCTATTCTATTCTATTCTATTCTATTCTATTCTATTGCATATTTTCTATTCTATTCTATTCTATTCTATTCTATTCTATTCTATTCTATTCTATGATATGCTATGCTATGCTATTCTATTCTATTCTATTCTATTCTATTCTATTCTATTCTATTCTATTCTATTCTATTCCATTCCATTCCATTCCATTCCATTCCATTCCATTCCATTCCATTCCATTCCATTCCATATTTTCTATTCTATTCTATTCTATTCTATTCTATTCTATTCTATTCTATTCTATGCTATGCTATGCTATGCTATGCTATGCTATGCTATTCTATTCTATTCTATTCTATTCTATTCTATTCTATTCTATTCTATTCTATTCTATTGCATATTTTCTATTCTATTCTATTCTATTCTATTCTATTCTATTCTATTCTATTCTATGCTATGCTATTCTATTCTATTCTATTCTATTCTATTCTATTCTATTCTATTCTATTCTATTCTATTCTATTCTATTCTATTGCATATTTTCTATTCTATTCTATTCTATTCTATTCTATTCTATTCTATTCTATTCTATTCTATTCTATTGCATATTTTCTATTCTATTCTATTCTATTCTATTCTATTCTATTCTATTCTATTCTATTCTATTCTATTCTATTCTATTCTATTCTATTCTATTCTATTCTATTCTATTCTATTCTATTCCATTATTATTCTATTCTATTCTATTCTATTCTATTCTATTCTATTCTATTCTATTCTATTCTATTCTATTCTATTCTATTCTATTCCATTCCATTCCATTCCATTCCATTCCATTCCATATTCCATTCCATATTCCATTCCATTCCATTCCATGTTCCATTCCATTCCATTCCTACGGATTACCTACGGCAACACCTGCGGCCGGCGTCAACTTCCCTCCGTCCAGTGCGCTCCCACAGAGAGGGCCTCCTCAGGGTGCCTCTGATCAAAGAATGCCGATTGGTGACCCCCAGGGGGAGAGCGTTCTCTGTGGGTGCGCCAGACCTTTGGAACCGCTTACCGGTTGAGCTCCAGATGGCCCCCGACCTTCGCTCCTTCCGGCGCGATCTCAAAACCTTCTTTTTCGAACAAGCTGGCCTGGTCTGACGGGATGGGGTTGGGTTTTTTATAATTAGTTTTAATTTTTAATATGTATTAATTACTACGGGCATAGTTGTTTAATCACTTTTTAATTTTTGTATTCTGTTTTTTATTATGTATTGCCCTGTTCACCGCCCTGAGTCCTTCGGGAGAAAGGCGGTATACAAATTAAATTATTAAATTATTAAATTATTAAATTCCATATTTTCTATTCTATTGTATTCTATTCTATTCTATTCTATTCTATTCTATTCTATTCTATTCTATTCTATTCTATTGCATATTTTCTATTCTATTCTATTCTATTCCATCTATTCTATTCTATTCTATTACATATTTTCTATTCTATTCTATTCTATTCTATTCTATTCTATTCTATTCTATTCTATTCTATTCTATTCTATTCTATTCTATTCTATTCTATTCTATTCTATATTCCATTCTATTCCATTCCATATTTTCTATTCTATTCTATTCTATTCTATTCTATTCTATTCTATTCTATTCTATTCTATTCTATTCTATTCTATTCTATTCTATTCCACTTCACTCCATCTATTCTATTCTATTCTATTCTATTCTATTCTATTCTATTCTATTCTATTCTATTCTATTCTATTCTATTCCATCTATTCTATTCTATTCTATTACATATTTTCTATTCTATTCTATTCTATTCTATTCTATTCTATTCTATTCTATTCTATTCTATTCTATTCTATTCTATTCTATTCTATTCTATTCCACTTCACTCCATCTATTCTATTCTATTCTATTCTATTCTATTCTATTCTATTCTATTCTATTCTATTCTATTCTATTCTATTCTATATTCCATTCTATTCCATTCCATATATTCTATTCTATTCTATTCTATTCTATTCTATTCTATTCTATTCTATTCTATTCTATTCTATTCTATTCTATTCTATTCTATTCTATTCTATTCCCTATGGAGATTCTCAATCATCCAGGTCACCATTGTCCCAAAGGTGCTTTTTCCAAAAGGCAACTGGACTTTTTTTTGGCTCCCCACCCCCACCCCTTCTTGAAAACGTTTCGCTTCTCATCCAAGAAGCTTCTTCCGTTCTTCTTAAGAAGCTTCTTGGATGAAAAGCGAAGCGTTTTCAAGGGAGGAAAACAATAACAACAACAAGAAGAAAGTCCAGTTGGCTTGGGAAAAACACTTTTGGGACCCCTGGATGTCAGGCTAGCCCCCTGCCTCCCGCTAGCCAAGTGTGTGTCTCTCTGTGTTTGTATATGTGTGTTTGTGTTTGTATATGTGTGTTTGTGTTTGTGTGTGTGTGTGTGTGTGTCCCCAATCTTGTTCGCGGAGGGGGCTCCCCAGGGCCAACCTCGTGGGGTGGATAGGGGACTCCGACTAGCCCGTGGAAGAACTGGGGCTGGAGGGCGGAAAAGCTGGGGGTTAGAAGCGCGACCCCTGCCCACCCACCCACCCACCCACCCACCCCCGGCTCAGCCCCTTCTCCCCGCAGCTGTGTCTCCAGCGCAGGGCCCAGCCAAGACGCCGCAGAGGCTGGTCTCCGGCTGTTCCGCAAGGCAGGGCAAGATGTTACTAGCTGGTTACTCCGCCCTGGCCGCGCGTCTATTTAAATGCCGAGCGATGCAATCGCTGCCGCCTTCGCCTTTTCTTTTTCCTCCGATCCGTTCCGCCGCCACCGGCCTCTCCCGGGCCACGATGAAGCCGCTCTTCGCCTCGCTGCTGGCCGGCCTTCTCTGCGTGCAGACGGGTAAGGCTGCCCACCTACCCACCGCAACGTCCGCACCGGCTCTCGCCCCGGTGGGAAGGTGGAAGCCAGCCTGGTTTCGCGTCGCCATGGTGCAATTCCTGGCTTGGGGTGTGGGGGGTGTGGGGGTGTGGGAATCGGAGGCGACCTCAGCCGGCTGGGGTGAAGGGTGGGGTGGGGGGTGTTCCCAAGGGGGCCAGAGGAGCTGAAGCGGCTCTGATTAAGGTGTGTGTGTGTGTGTGGGGGGGTGGGATTCAAAGATCTGGGCGAGCTGCGATGTGAGTGTTTTATTTATTTATTTATTTATTTATTTATTTATTTATTTATTTATTTATTTATTTATTTATTTATTTATTTATTTATTTATTTATTTTTAATTTTAATTCCATTTATATCCCGCCCTTCTCCGAAGACTCAGGGCGGCTTACAAGCTTAGCAGTAGCCTTCATTCTATGTATATGCCTGCTTATTAGGGCTTTCACACACACACACCCCCAAGCGTGCAGACGGGTGAGGCTGCCCACCCACCCCAACGTCCGCACCGGCTCTCGCCCCGGTGGGAAGGTGGAAGCCAGCCTGGTTTGTCGCTGCGCGTCTAAGGAGGCGCGCGTCGCCATGGTGCAATTCCTGGCTTGGGATGGGGGGTGGGAATCGGAGGCGACCTCAGCCGGGTGGGGTCGGGTGAAGGGTGGGGGGTTCCCAAGGGGGCCAGAGGAGCTGAAGGGGCTCTGATTAAGGTGGTGGGGGGCTGGGATTCAAAGATCTGGGCGAGCTGCGATGCCAGGTTTGGTGAGTGTTTTATTTATTTATTTTGATTTTTTTTATTTTAATTCCATTTATATTTTTTTATTTATTTATTTTAATTCCATTTATATCCCGCCCTTCTCCGAAGACTCAGGGCGGCTTACAAGCTTAGCGGTAGCCTTCATTCTATGTATATGCCTGCTTTATTAGGGCTTTCACCCACACACCCAAGCGGCATTATTACAAAGTCAGCTTAATTGCCCCCAACCATCTGGGTCCTCATTTTACCTACCTCGGAAGGATGGAAGGCTGAGTCAACCTTGAGCCTGGTGGGACGCGAACCTGTACTAATTGCAGGCAGCTGGTGTTACTTAAGGAGGCATTAGCCCACTGCTACTTAAGGAGGCATTAGCCCACTGCTCCAACCAAGGCTCTTGGAGTGTTGGCTTTGCCAAAAGCGGTCCGGTTCTTTGGGGCGTGTGGTTGTCGGGATCTGTTCTCAAGCCGCGATTGTATTTTGGATGTGGGGGTGGGGGGTGGGGTGGTGGTGGAAGGAAGCGCTTTACAAATGGCTCTTTAGCATCGCTGGTTTTAGCCAGGTTGAAGCCAACTCTGGTTTCATCATTGAGCCCAGTCTGGTGGCCAAGGAAAGCCTGACTTCTAAACTCAATCGCCCTACTGGTTTGGAAGAGTTAAAATGGGATTGGACGGTTGAGGATCAATCGTCTCTTCACCTAGCCTGGTGCCTAAACCTAACTGGTGGGGTTAGTTAGGAGGTCGATATATTAATGCAATCTCCCCCCAACACACACACACACACACATACACAAAAATATGTATCAGTTAGGGGGTCACCGGGCTGATGTGCTGTGCAAACTTGCTTTGGTTTCTGTAGAGATGGAGGTCAAGGATATGAAGGGACCATGCGCAGCAAACTGCCTGCCTTAGTATCTTGTTCCATATGTCATGAGCTCATTCCAATTAGCTTTGCCAAGCACTGCAAAGAACTAGCTAGATAAGAGAGACTCTGCCCTGGCTTGGATGATTTGGATGTTCTCTAAGATTAACTGGGGAGTAAACCAATAAACAATGCTTTTGCTGTGCGTAGTTTCCTGCTTGTTAAGCTGTATAAATACAATGAACTCTGTGTAGGCAGACAGACATATTTGGGACACCCTGGGTTGACTGGTCTCTGAATCCCAGAGTTTCAGGAAGGAAAAACCTTCCTGTCTCTGTAGACAACAGATTCCTAGATCATGGATTCTAGTCCAACCCTTTCCCTGTCCATGACAAAAGGGCTTGCAAGATGCCCATTTGAGGAGATGCTTTCTGTGGCCACTCAGTAGGACTGGCAAGGGAAGATGGGCATTTTGTATTTTTATAGCTTTGTAGTATTCTATTTATAAAGCTATAATAATACAAAATGCCCATCTTCCCTTGTAGTATTCTATTTATAGGGACGTGGTGGCTCAGTGGGTTAGGACGCTGAGCTTGTCGATCAGAAGGTCGGCAGTTTGGTGGGTCGAATCCCGAGTACCGCGTAACAGAGTGAGCGCCTGTTACTCGTCCCAGCTTCTGCCAACCTAGCAGTTCAAAAGCACGTAAAAATGCAAGTAGAAAAATAGGGACCACTCCGGTGGGAAGGTAACAGCGTTCCGTGCGCCTTTGGCGTCTAGTCATGCTGGCCACATGACCACGGAGACATCCTTGGACAAGCGCTGGCTCTTCGGCTTTGAAACGGAGATGAGCACCGGCCCCTAGAGTTGGAAACGACTAGCATGCATGTGCGGGGGAACCTTTACCTTTTTAAATTCTATTTATAAAGGCGTGTTTTTTTTAATATTGTGAGCTGCCCAGAGTTAACATGCAGTAAGATGGGTGGCTGATAAATTAGAGAGAGAGAGAGAGAGAGAGAGAGAGAGAGAGAGAGAGAGAGAGAGAGAGGGGATGGATGGATGGATGGATGGATGGATAAATAAAAAAGATAGATAGTTATAAGTAGAATAGATTGGATGGGTGGATGGATAGAATAGATAGGATAGATAGATTGATTGGATAGATTGGATGGATGGACGGATAGATGGACTAACAGGTAAATGGACAGACAGACAAAATCAGGTAGTGCTTGACTTACAATAGTTCATTTAGTGACCATTTAAAGTTATAGCGGCGCTGAAAAATGGGACTTATGACCATTTTCACAGTTACAACTTTTGCAGCATCTCCATGATTACATGATCAAAATTCAGATGCTTGGCAACAGACTCTTATTTATGATGGTCGCAGCGTCCCGGGATGTCACGTGATTCCTCCTTAGCCAGTGGATCCGGCAGCTGAGTCTGAGGAATCAGATGATGATGATGAGGGGCCTGGAGTGACATCAGAGTCAGAGGAAAGCTCTGAGGAGCTCCGTCTTATAGTTGGACGAGGAGCCTGGCCCCTCTACTCGTGCTCAGGCTGAGACACAGCTGTGCTGGGAGCCTGAGTTGGACGGTGATGAAGCACAGCTGGGACAAATCCAGGTTGCACGACAGCGCTGGCAAGAGAAGCGAGTAGGAGAGAGGAATGCAATGGGGCGGCTCCAAAGGCAAAGGAGAAGGCATTAGGAAACCATGCCTTGGCTGAATGATAAAAGGGAAGGTGTGGGAGGTGCTGGTTGCTGAAGGCAGCCATTCGTGTTGAGCATCGAGTTTCTGTGGACTGTGTTTGTTGGCCTTGGGCATTGTCTCAGGTCTGTGAATAATAAAAGGGGTTGGTTTTTTCCTGCAATTTCTGCCTGCTTGTTGGAAGAGGGGCTTCTCCTTGTGAGCAGAACGAGGACTCACGTAGGCTGGGACAGAACAACGTGATCCCCTTTTGCGACCTTCTGACAAGCAAAGTCAATGGGGGAGCCGGATTTGCTTGACAGCCGCTGTCCCTGATTTAACAACTGCAGGGATTCACCTAACAACTGTGGCAAGAATGGTCGTAAAATGGGACAAAGTTCCCTTAACGAATGTTGCACTTAGCCACAAAAGTTTTGGTGCTCAGCTGTGGTTGTTAAGCACCCATTGAAGAAACTCTTTGAGAGGCTGCAAACATCCATCAGTTTGAAGCTTTCAGAATGTAGCTGGCACGGCTTATCTTCGGACGGACAAAGAAAATGCTGGTTTCACCGTTGGCTCGATCTTCTTCATTAAAGCCTAATTATTATAATTACTCCTCAGCTGAAGTTGGAAGAAGTCCTTGGCTTTTCTACTGCTGTTCCTCCCAAATATTCCTGTAGCTATTTATGTGCAGGTGTTTGCCAGCAAGAGTGAACGGACGGGTCTGGCACAACCGGGCAGGTTGGCAGCTGGCATCCCTGGCCTCAAAACTGCCCTATCTTGAAGCTCCCTCTTATCATTTTGTCATAATTGCAGCAGGCCCTCAAATAGGTTGACAATAAAGAGCATCTTTGAAACTGAACATTAAGAAAACCAAGATCATGGCATCCAGCCCTCTCAATTCCTGGCAAATAGATGGGGAAGAAATGGAGGTAGTGACAGATTTTATTTTCCTGGGCTCCAAGATCACTGCAGATGGGGACTGTAGCCAAGAAATTAAAAGACGCTTGCTCCTCGGGACGAAAGCCATGGCAAATCTAGACAGCAACACTACACAGCAGAGATATTACCCTGTCAACAAAAGTGCGTATAGTCAAGGCTACGGTCTTCCCAGTTGCAACGTATGGCAGTGAAAGTTGGACCATAAGAAAGGCTGAGCGCCAAAGAATGGAGGCCTTTGAACTCTGGTGCTGGAGAAGACTCCTGCCAGTCCCTTGGACTGCAAGGCGATCAAACCGGTCAGTCCTAGAGGAGATCAACCCTAACTGCTCTTTAGAAGGCCAGATCCTGAAGCGGAAACTCAAATACTGTTTCGTTCCAGCCTACGACTGGCCCTGTTGGAATGTCAGGGACAACCCCTTTTTTATATTCAATAGGCTGGAATTAAGCCAACCAAATTTATTTGCAAAAACTAAACGGGACAGTTCAAAAGAGAGTTAAACAAATACAGACCGAGACTATATCAGAAGCTCTTCAAACGGTTGGTTGCCTTCAGCAACCAGCACCTCCCACATATTCCCCTTTTAAACAGCAGTCTCAAGGCGTGGCTTCACTTTGCCTTCTCCCAAGGTGGCTCATTGCTTTTCTTTGTTCACTTCTGCTTGTCTGCCTCATGCTTCGAGCGTCCCTGAACAGAGCCAGCTGTGGATCGTCGTCTTCCAATCTTTCAGGCTCACACAGCTGGGTCTGAGGAGGAACAAGACGGGAGGGGAGAGCTCTGCGGTGCATCAGAACTTTCCTCTGCAACCAAAGGCTCTCCAAACCCCTCCTCCTCCTCCTCTTCAGAATTGTCTGACTCAGCTGCCGAAACCACAGGCTGATGCTGAATCACAACAAATACTTTGGCCACCTAATGAGAAGGAAGGACTCACTGGAGAAGAGCCTAATGCTGGGAAAGGTGGAGGGCAAGAGAAGAAGGGGACGACAGAGAATGAGGTGGCTGGATGGAGTCACTGAAGCAGGAGGCGTGAGCTTAAATGGACTCCAGAAGGTGGTACAGGACAGGAAGGCCTGGAGGAACATTGTCCATGGGGTCGCGATGGGTCGGACACGACTTCGCAACTAACAACAGCATCTTGGCCAGGCTGGGGCACCGGCACTTGCTTTATTTTCCACCCCTCCCTGTAAAGCGGCTTAAGGGGTGGCTTGGAGGAATAGAGAGAACCAGGATCAGCCTGGCAGAGACCAACATCCTGTGCCGCTCCGAAGTCTGAACCAAGGCTTGAGTCAGCTTCCATAAGTCACAATACGCTTCATCCACCTCCCTTTGAGAAAACTTCCTGTTCGCTGACCTACCTCCACTTTTTGCCAATTTCTTAACCCTGCAAGCTACCTTCCCCAAGCTTGGTGCTGCCATTCAGATGTGGGGAATGGCAATTCCCAGGTTTTTCAGCTTAGCTCCGGACAATTTCTCCTGCATCATGAGAGATTTTTTCCACGCTGGTGCCCTCAACTGAGAACCAGTTTGGTCTGATGGTGAAGGCACCTGGTTAGAAAGCAGGAGTCTGTGAGTTCTAGTCCTGGGTGACTTGGGCCAATCACCAGGAGACTGTGAATTTTATTCCCATTTTAGGCTGGAAAGCCAGCTGGGTGATTTTGGCTCAGGGAGTTCTAGTCCTGCCATAAGCATAAAAGCTGGCTGGGTGACTTTGCACCTATCACCAGGAGAAAGTGAGTTCTAGTCCTGCCTGAAGCATAAAAGCTGGCTGGGTGACTTTGCACCTATCACCAGGAGACAGTGAGTTCTAGTCCTGCCTTAAACATAAAAGCTGGCTGGGTGACTTTGCACCTATCACCAGGAGACAGTGAGTTCTAGTCCTGCCTGAAGCATAAAAGCTGGCTGGGTGACTTTGCACCTAACACCAGGAGACAGTGAGTTCTAGTCCTGCCTGAAGCATAAAAGCTGGCTGGGTGACTTTGCACCTAACACCAGGAGACAGTGAGTTCTAGTCCTGCCTGAAGCATAAAAGCTGGCTGGGTGACTTTGCACCTATCACCAGGAGACAGTGAGTTCTAGTCCTGCCTGAAGCATAAAAGCTGGCTGGGTGACTTTGCACCTATCACCAGGAGACAGTGAGTTCTAGTCCTGCCTTAAGCATAAAAGCTGGCTGGGTGACTTTGCACCTAACACCAGGAGACAGTGAGTTCTAGTCCTGCCTTAAGCATAAAAGCTGGCTGGGTGACTTTGGACCTATCACCAGGAGACAGTGAGTTCTAGTCCTGCCTGAAGCATAAAAGCTGGCTGGGTGACTTTGCACCTATCACCAGGAGACAGTGAGTTCTAGTCCTGCCTTAAGCATAAAAGCTGGCTGGGTGACTTTGCACCTATCACCCACAAGTACCACTGATGACATGGGAATTAAGTAGGGATTTCGGAAAGGAGCTGCCAGCAATTGACAGCAGGCTGTTAATAGTAGCAAACAGCAACCGGGTGAAGTCACAGCAATCCCCACCACACCCATAAGCAAACACCCACCCACACACACGCACAGGCACAGGTTGTCCTGTGCAGATCCCTCCCGGCCGATTGCCTTTTTCCCCCCCAAAGGAGTAGCGCAAAGAGGGAGGAGATGTTTTTGAGAACTTGAATTGGGGAATGAGAGAAAATTAGGCTTCCTTCTCTTCCTCCCTCCCTCCTCCTTTCAATGTGTTCTCCTCCTCCTCCTCCTTCCTCCTCCTCCTCCTCCTCCTCCTCCTCCTCCTCCTCCTTTCTCCTCCTGGTTTCTTTCACCTTCACAAAAGAAGGCAAATAAAGATTACAGCTGGGATCAGTCAGCAAGAGAGATGGCATTCTTCTCTGCTTCTTCTTGTTTTTTTTTGTTTTTTTTTTTTGTTTTGGGCAATCCAGACATGCATTTTTTTTTTCAGATGTTCACCTCTAGTTTAGCTCATCCTCTCCATCTGTGGAGCTCCTAACTCATCCGGGAGAGAGACTGGAGCAATTGCCCCAGGCCCGTAGCTGGGAAAGTCTGGAAGAGAAGGGCTGGCTTTTCAATAACTCCCATCCTTCCTTTCCTTCCTTGGCCTTTGTCTAAATCATCTTCAGCCCCCCCCCCCCGCACTCCTCCTCCTCTCCACAAACACTCCCATTGCTTTCTAGCACTGATAATGTTATCTAGTTGGGTCTTGAAATGTCTGCAAGAAAACGAGCAAGCTCAGAGAGCAACAAGGACCCCATACTCTTCTTCTTCTTCCTCCTCCTCCTCCTCCTCCTCTTCTCCACAGACCCTATTCCCTTCTAGCATTGATAATATTACTTAGTTGGGTAATGAAACATCTGCTAGAAAGAAAACCAAGCTCAGAGAGCACCAAGGACTCCAGAGTTCTCCTCCTCCTCCTCCTCCTCCTCCTCCTCCTCTCCACAAACCCTACTAGCACTGATAATGTTACCTAGCTGGGTAATGAAACGTCTGCAAGAAAACAAGCAAGCTCAGAGAGCACCACAGTCCTCCTCCTCCTCCTCCCTCCTCCTCCCTCTTCTCCTCTGCTTCCCTTCCTCCTCCTCCTCCTCCTCCTCCCTCCTCCTCCCTCTTCTCCTCTGCTTCCCTTCTTCCTCCTCCTCCCTTCCTCCTCTTCCTCCTCCTCCTCCTCTCTTCCTCTTCTTCCTCCATCTCCTCCTCTGCTTCCTTTCCTCCTCCTCCCCCCTCCTCCCCCCCTCCCTTCCTCCTCCTTCTGCTTTCCCAGTTGTATTTCCACCCAGGCCTTCTCCACTCCCTTGGATTTCCAACCAAAGCCTTCTTCTGCAGATCCCACCGTCCGTGGTCTCCATCTGGTGAGAGCATTCTTCTGCAAGAACATAGATCAGCCCAGGGGGCTTCAAGGGGAAGGCAGAAAATTGAAATGGTTACGATCGCCTTCTCCCTTATGCAGAGTTGAACACACAGTTTGGAAGACCATCTTGCCCTATTATCTTTGCTAAGAGGTCATTTTTTTTTGGGGGGGGGGAAAGCCAGCAGGTTGCCCGTAGCAAAACACTCGCATAAATACCACAGGGAAGATGTGATGAAAGATGAAAAGTCTTTGGTTTCGTAAGACATGTACAAATTTAACCGCACATTCCACTGGGAAGCTATTGCTCTCTTATTTCAAACCACAAGCCACATCCAGCAATGCTAGATAACTTGTAGAAGCCCAGCATTCTGATATATCCAAGTTGAGATAAACCAGATCCACAAATTACATTTAAAAAAAAGAAAAACAAAAAGCATTGGTGGTTGTTGTTGTTAGTTGTGAAGTCGTGTCCGACCCATCGCGACCCCATGGACAACGTTCCTCCAGGCGTTCCTATCCTCTACCGTCTTCTGGAGTCCATTTAGGCTCAAGTCTTGGTTACATCCTTCCTTATCATGCTCAAAGCAGTTCAATATCTAGGCAAGCAATTCAACAAGCTTTGGAAAAAGAAGAGCAACTCAGATGATTGAAGGTCTGGAGACTAAAACATACGAAGAACGGCTGTGGGACTTGGGTTTGGCTAGTCTAAAGAAAAGAAGAAATAGGGGAGACATGATAGCAGCATTCCAGTATTTGAGGGGCTGCCACAAAGATGAGGGGGCCAGGTTGTTCACCAAAGCACCAGAAGGCAAGACAAGAAGCAATGGATGGAAGCTAATCAAGGAGAGAAACAACTTGGAACGGAGGAGAAATTTCCTAACAGTGAGGACAATTCACCAGTGGAACAACTTGCCTCCAGAAATGGTGGGTGCTTCATCACTGGAGGTTCTTCAAAGAGAATGGACAGCCATTTGTCTGAAATGATACAGGGGCTCCTACCTGAGCAGGGGGTTGGACTAGAAGACCTCCGAGGTCTCTTCCAACTCTGTTCTTCTGTTCTTCTATAACACAGCGAGATCCAACCTTGGAGACATTTTCTGGCAGTGGGAGCAATTAATCAATGGAATATCTTGTCTCCTGAGGTTATGGGTGCTCTGTCTCTGGAGAGTTTCAAAACTTGACTAGACAACCATTTGATCGAGATGATTTAAAGACTAGAAGACCTCTGAGGTCTCTTCCAGTTGTAACAGTGAGGACAATTAACCAGTGGAACAACTTGCTTCCAGAAATTGTGGGTGCTTCATCACTGGAGGATTTTTAAGAAGAGACTGGACAGAGACTGGAATTGCATAGGGCAGGGGTAGGCAACCTCGGCTCTTTTATGACTCATGGACTTCAACTCCCAGAATTCCTGAGTCAGCATAGCTGACTCAGGAATTCTGGGAGTTGAAGTCCATGAGTCATAAAAGAGCCGAGGTTGCCTACCCCTGGTATAGGGTCTCTTGCTTCAGCAGGGGGCTGGACTAGAAGACCTCCAAGGTCCCTTCCAACTCTGTTATTCTGAAATGGTCTCCTTTTTGAGCAGGGGGCTTGACTAGAGGACCCCCCCAAGGACCCCCTTCCAGCTCTATTCCGATTACTAAGCAAGAATAATCTAAGATCAACCTTTGAATCACCACCATTCCTTTAGCGACTGTTCGAAGTTAGAGCAGCACGGGAAAAAGTGACTTACGACCGTTTTTCATACTTACGTCCGTTGCAGCATCCCCGTGGCCACGTGATCCAAATTCAGAAGTTGGGCAACCGGTTCATACAGTTGTGGTGTCCCTGTGGATCCCCCTTTGTGACTTGTTCACAAGCAAAGTCAGTGGGGAAGGCAGCTTCATTGAACACCTGGGTCCCTAACCGTAGTGATTCACTTCACGACCGTGGCAAGAGAGGTCGTGAACTGGGGCAAAACTCATTTAAGAACTGCCTTGCTTAGCCAGTTGCCATCGTAAGTCAAGGACTGTCCGTATATCCCAGCAAGGCAAGTGGGCAATTGGAAAGAGACACACCGTAGAGTCACCCTGGTCAAAACAGGCACCTCGATATGATAACAGTAATACAAGAATGCTTTGACGATCCGGAGGCAAAGAAGCGTAAAATGACATGGCCAAGGAAGAAAGCAAGAATAAGACTGAAGAAATATGAACATTTTTAAGAGGCCTGAAATAGATAATATTAAAATAGACAGGATGGTACTGGGATTACGAGAAGGATTTGAGGAGTAGATAAAAATATTGATTACCCAACAAAAATAATAACAAAAATAAAAAAACAAAATACAAATGTATGAATATTAACATTGAAATATTGAGTTTTTTTAAATGATATGGGTTAAGATGTATATGTATAGTAGTAACTGTGAGAGGGATCTCGGAGTCCTAGTAGACAGTCACTTCAATATGAGCCAGCCGTGTGCTGCAGCTGCCAAAAAGGCCAACACAGTCCTTAGGCTGCATTAACAGAGGGATGGAATCAAGATCAAGTGAAGTACTAATACCACTTTACAAGGCCTTGGTAAGGCCACACCTGGAATACTGCATCCAGTTTTGGTCACCACGATGTAAAAAAGATGTTGAGACTCTAGAAAGGGTACAGAGAAGAGCAACAAAGATGATTGGGGGACTGGAGGCTAAAACATATAGGGAACGGTTGCTGGAATTGGGTATGTGTAGTTTAATGAAGAGAAGGGTGAGGGGGGACATGATAGCAGTGTTCCAGTATCTCAGGGGCTGCCCCAAAGAAGAGGAAGTCAAGCTATTCTCCAAAGCACCTGAAAGCAGGACAAGAAGCAATGGATGGAAACTCGTCAAGGAGAGAAGCAACCTAGAACTAAGGAGAAATTTCCTGACAGTTAGAACAATCAACCAATGGAACAACGTGCCTCCAGAAGCTGTGAATGCTCCAACACTGGAAGTTTTTAAGAAGAGACTGGACAGCCATTTGTCTGGAATGGGATAAGCCAGGGTTTCCTGCCTGAGCAGGGGGTTGGACTAGATGACCCTAACCCTAACCCTAAAATGGAACAAATTTTGGTTAATGTTTAATATGTGGAAACTATAAATGACAAACAAGAATATTTTATTGTCCTCCTTTTTCTTTTTTCCTCCTTCTTTCTTTTTTTCCCTTTTTTCCCCTTTTTCTCTCTTTTTTTTTCTCCTTGCGATTTCTATCTTAATGACTACTATTTTAAATATTGTAAAATTGATATAGATATGGAAATGAGATAAATGAGAACTGGATTACATTATTAAGTATTGAAGAGAATTGTATAAAGGAAAAAGAGGTTATTTAGTAATATGAAATCGAAATCTTAAACATTTTAATTTTAATATTAATGTAAAATTAAAGCTAGAAAAAATTGATAAGGTGTTTGATGTTATAAAGATGGAATGTTAAAATATGAAATATATTAAAAGATCGATGGATATACATTCAAAAAATAAAACACAATAAACTATAAAGTGTGATGGATAGCAATAAGAAATATGTTAATTTAGATAAGAGATAATATATATCGAAGAAAAACGAGAGAGGAAGTATTGGCTATAATAATGTGGAGATTTGTAATAATATGTATCTGTCTGAAATGGAACTATTGTAACTTGGACACCACGTTGCTTTTTAAAGATATTATTGTAAACATTGAAAAACTAATAAAATATTATAAAAATACAAACAAAAAAAAACCAGGCAGGATGTCGTGGTTCCAACAGACGAAATTCTTCAAAGGAACTTTGAGGCATTTTTTACCTTAAAGGATCTTTTATTTGAGTAGCACAACATTGGCACTTACATAATTGAAGCCCACAACTGAATTCCTGTCCCTTGGGCACATGGTATCAAAGCAATTAACAGTCATAAATCACATTCCCCAATTAGCTTGAAGAGAGGGTTTCCCCTCCAGGTCTCCAGTCTGCCAATTCTTTATCAGTTCTGGGCTCAGTTACCTTGATTCTCAGGCTACGTTTAGTGTTGTTATGTCTAGCTCGACTCCCATTCACATCCCCCCGCCTCCCAGCATCATTTAACTCTAAAAGCGAAAGGGGGAAAATGGCTACATTTCCATCTGTTGTTGATGCAAAAACACCCGAGGTTAGCAGCGTTGACATGGCATGTACGTCCAAGACCAAGAAATCCCACACCCCTTGGGGTCAAATTAGTGAAGTGGAGAGCAAAGAATTGACAAGGAGAGAAACTAGCTGACCAAGTTCTTTCCAAAGCTGTAAACCATCTGAGACATTGTGGTTTGTTTTAACTCCCTGAAAGGAGGAACAAAGTTCAGAGAAGTTCTCGCGAAGGAGTGACTGTGACAGTCTTGTGGCAAGACGGACAAGGAGAAGGTGGGAATGATGGCTCTTTAAATGTCAGTTCCTCTTTCTCTAAGGCCGGTTGTCTGTCTGCAGTTAAATTCCAAAGGAATTGCAAAACTAATTTATTTATTATTTATTTAATTCAATTTATATACCACCCTTTTCCCGAAGGACTCAGGGCAGTTTACAAAGCAAAATTAAAACAATACAATATAAAAATTAAAATAAAATTAAATCAATAGCCCCAAAATTTAAAATTAGAATTTAAAAACCTTAAAACCCCTCAGTCCAGGCCAGCTAACTCAAAAAGCCAGGTTTTTAGGTCCTGGTGAAATGAACGAAGGTCAGGGGCGATCCGGAGTTCCACCGGCAATTGATTCCATAGGGCAGGCGCGCCCACAGAGAACGCCCTCCCCCTGGGGATCGCCCACCGGCATTCCCTGACTGGCGGGACCCTGAGGAGGCCCTCCCTGTGGGAGCGCACAGGACGATGGGAAGTTGATGCCGGCAGCAGGTGCTCCCTTAGATAATCCGGACCCAAGCCATTTAGAGCTTTATAGGTCATTACCAGCACCTTGAATCTCACCCGGAGGGCAACCGGAAGCCAATGCAGCTCACGGAGAAGAGGTGTTACACATGAGTATCGGGAAACTCCCATCACAACTCGCGCGGCTGCATTCTGCACCAGTTGAAGCCTCCGCGTGGTCCTCAAGGGCAGCCCCATGTAGAGAGCGTTGCAGTAGTCTAGCCGGGAGGTCACGAGCGCATTATAATAATAATAATAAATCCATATAGAGACTTCAACCTTTTTTTAAAATTTTTTTTATTGATTTTCTAATTTTACATTGAAGTGTTTAAAAAGTGGCATGGAGGCTGAGTTACTCGATAATTCAATGACATACAAGGATCCTTAGTCTCCAACTAGCACATTAAACATTTCCTCTCTTTTCCCCTGTTTACTGTCTCATGTTTAAACTAATACAATTCTTATTATATCGATTTAAAAAAATAATATCCTTACATGTATCAATAATGTATAGCTTACACATATCCTGGTTATTTTAACATTCAGTAGAGACTTCAACCTTGTTCACAGATGTGTGTGTGTCTGTGTATACATACATACATATATATATATACACACACATATATATACACACATACATACATATACACACATACATACATACACATATATATGTGTGTGTGTATACATATATACCCCTTCATGGATTACTGCCTTGTCATGGCGAAGGGGCTTGCGTAATTCAATGAAGCTATGAGCTATGCCGTGCAGGGCCACCCAAGACGGACAGGTCATAGCAGAGAGTTCTGACAAAACGTGATCCACTGGAGAAGGAAATGGCAAACCACTCCAGTATCTTTGCCATGAAAACCCTATGGACAGTACCAAAAGGCAAAACGATATGACGCTGGAAGATGAGCCCCTCAGGTCGGAAGGCGTCCAATATGCTACTGGGGAAGAGCAGAGGGCTAGTACTAGTAGCGCCAGAAAGAATGAAGCGACTGGGCCAAAGCCGAAAGGACGCTCAGCTGTGGATATGTCTGGTGGTGAAAGGAAAGTCCGATGCTGTAAAGATTTTTTCTCCATAGGAACCTGGAATGTAAGATCCATGAATCAAGGAAAACTGGACGTGGTCAAACAAGAGATGACAAGACTGAAAATTGACATCTTAGGTATCAGCGAACTAAAATGGACAGGAATGGGTGAATTTAATTCAGATGACCATCAGGTATACTACTGTGGCCAAGAATCCTTCAGAAGAAATGGAGTAGCCTTCATAGTCAATAAAAGAGTAGGAAAAGCAATACTGGGATACAATCCTCAAAATGACAGAATGATCTCAGTTCGAATCCAAGGCAAACCATTCAATATCACAGTAGTCCAGGTCTATGCCCCAACCACCAGTGCTGAAGAGGATGAAATTGACCAGTTCTATGAAGCACTACAGCACCTTATAGAACTAACACCAAAAAATGATGTTCTTATCATCATGGGGGATTGGAATGCTAAAGTAGGAAGCCAAAAGATAACTGGAATAACAGGCAAGTTTGGCCTTGGAGTGCAAAATGAAGCAGGGCACAGGCTGATAGAATTCTGTCAAGAGAATACGATGGTCATAGCAAACACTCTTTTCCAACAACCCAAGAGACGGCTCTACACATGGACATCACCAGATGGTCAACACAGAAATCAGATTGACTATATGCTCTGCAGCCAAAGATGGAGAAGCTCTATACAGTCAGTAAAAACAAGACCAGGAGCTGACTGTGGCTCAGACCATGAGCTTCTCCTTGCAAAGTTTAGGCTTAAACTGAAGAAAGTAGGGAAAAGCACTAGGCCACTCAGGTATGAATTAAATCATATCCCTGTTGAATATACAGTAGAGGTGACAAATAGATTTAAGGAATTAGATCTGATAGACAGAGTGCCTGAAGAACTATGGACAGAGGTTCGCGACATTGTACAACAGGTAGCAACCAAAACCATCCCAAAGAAAAAGAAATGCAAGAAAGCAAAATGGCTGTCTGAGGAAGCTTTGCAAATAGCTGAGGAAAGGAGGGAAGCGAAAGGCAAGGGAGAAAAAGAAAGATACACCCAATTGAATGCAGAATTCCAGAGAATAGCTAGAAGAGATAAGAATGCCTTCTTAAATGAACAGTGCAAAGAAATAGAAGAAAATAATAGAATAGGGAGGACCAGAGATCTTTTCAAGAAAATTGGAGAAATGAAGGGAACGTTTAATGCAAAAATGGGCATGATAAAGGACCAAAATGGCAGGGACCTAACAGAGGCAGAAGAGATTAAGAAGAGGTGGCAAAATTACACAGAAGAACTATACAAGAATGAGCTTAACGTCCCTGATAATCACAATGAGGTGGTCACTGACCTCGAGCCAGACATCCTAGAATGTGAAGTGAAGTGGGCCTTAGAAAAGCTGAGCAACAACAAAGCTAGTGGAAGTGACAGTATTCCAGCTGAGCTATTCAAAATCTTAAAAGACGATGCAGTAAAAGTGCTACACTCAATTTGCCAGCAAATTTGGAAAACTCAACAGTGGCCACAGGATTGGAAAAGATCAGTTTACATTCCAATTCCAAAGAAAGGCAGTGCCAAAGAATGTTCAAACTATCGCACCATTGCACTCATTTCTCATGCTAGTAAAGTCATGCTTAAAATCCTACAAGCTAGACTTCAGCAGTATGTGGATCGAGAACTACCAGAAGTGCAGGCAGGATTTCGAAGAGGCAGAGGAACTAGAGATCAAATTGCCAACATACGCTGGATCATGGAGAAAGCTAGGGAGTTCCAGAAAAACATCTACTTCTGCTTCATTGACTATGCTAAAGCCTTTGATTGTGTGGATCATAACAAACTGTGGCAAGTTCTTAAAGAGATGGGAGTACCAGACCATCTTATTTGTCTCTTGAGAAACCTATATGCGGGTCAAGAAGCAACAGTGAGAACTGGACACGGAACCACTGATTGGTTCAAAATTGGGAAAGGAGTCCGGCAAGGCTGTATACTGTCGCCCTGCCTATTTAACTTATATGCAGAGCACATCATGAGAAAGGCAGGGCTAGATGAATCAAAAGTTGGAATTAAGATTGCCGGAAGAAATATCAACAACCTAAGATACGCAGATGATACCACTCTAATGGCAGAAAGTGAAGAAGAACTAAAGAGCCTCTTGTTGCAGGTGAAGAAGGAGAGTGCAAAACTTGGGTTGAAACTTAACATTAAGAAAACCAAGATCATGGCATCTGGCCCTCTCAATTCCTGGCAAATAGATGGGGAAGAAATGGAGGTAGTGACAGATTTTATTTTCCTGGGCTCCAAGATCACTGCAGATGGGGACTGTAGCCAAGAAATTAAAAGACGCTTGCTCCTGGGGAGGAAAGCCATGGCAAATCTAGACAGCACACTAAAAAGCAGAGACATCACCCTGTCAACAAAAGTGCGTATAGTCAAGGCTATGGTCTTCCCAGTTGCAATGTATGGCAGTGAAAGTTGGACCATAAGAAAGGCTGAGCGCCAAAGAATTGAGGCCTTTGAACTGTGGTGCTGGAGAAGACTCCTGCGAGTCCCTTGGACCGCAAGGCGGTCAAACTGGTCAGTCCTAGAGGAGATCAATCCTGACTGCTCTTTAGAAGGCCAGATCCTGAAGCTAAAACTCAAGTACTTTGGCCACCTAATGAGAAGGAAGGACTCACTGGAGAAGAGCCTAATGCTGGGAAAGATCGAGGGCAATAGAAGAAGGGGACGACAGAGAATGAGGTGGCTGGATGGAGTCACTGAAGCAGTAGGCGTGAGCTTAAATGGACTCCAGAAGATGGTAGAGGACAGGAAGGCCTGGAGCAGGGGTCGGCAACCTAAAAAAGAAAAAGAGCCACTGGGAACCGGTTCCATCACAAATTAAAAAATGAGGGAGCCGCGTGCGTGTGTCCATGCACGCGCATGCGCAAAAAGGTTTTTTGCGCATGCGCGGACGCACGCGGCTGCCATTTTTTTAAAAATGAGATGGAACCGGTTCCCGGTTGCCCGATGGCGACGGCCCGTCTGCAAAGCTGCCGCTTTCGGCAGCTTTGCAGACGGGCCGTGGCAGCTTCCTCAAAGAGCGGCGCCCCTGCCCATTCCGAGAGGTGCGCGCGCACCTCTCCGAACGACCGGAGGTGCGCGCGTACGTCCGCGCGAATGGGCAGCGGTGCCGCTCTTTCAGGAAGCCCGCCGCGGCCCGTCTGTGAAGCTGCCGAAAGCGGCAGCTTAGCAGACGGGCCGCAGCAGCTTCCGCAAAGAGCGGCGCCCCTGCCCATTCCGAGAGGTGCGCGCGCACCTCTCCGAACGACCGGAGGTGCGCGCGTACCTCCGTGCGAAGGGGCAGCGGCGCCGCTCTTTCAGGAAGCTGCCGAAAGCGGCAGCTTCCTGAAAGAGCGGCACCGCTGCCCGTTCGCGCGGAGGTACGCGCGCACCTCCCCAAAGGTTTGGGGAGGTGCGCGCGCACCTCCGGTCGTTCGGAGAGGTGCGCGTGCACCTCTCGGAATGGGCAGGGGCGCCGCTCTTTGCGGAAGCTGCCGCGGCCCGTCTGCTAAGCTGCCGCTTTCGGCAGCTTCACAGACGGGCCGCGGCGGGCTTCCTGAAAGAGCGGCACCGCTGCCCATTCGCGCGGAGGTACGCGCGCACCTCTCCAAAGGTTTGGGGAGGTGCGCGCGCACCTCCGCCCATTCGGGGAGGTGCGCGTGCACCTCTCCAAACGGGCGGTGCCACTCTCCATTTGGAGAGGTGCGCGCGCACCACTGCCCGTTGGAAGAGGTGCGCGCGCACCGGGCGGCTGGGAGCCGCAAGAGACGGCTCAAAGAGCCGCATGCGGCTCCGGAGCCGCAGGTTGCCGACCTGTGGCCTGGAGGAATGTTGTCTATAGGGTCGCGATGGGTCGGACACGACTTCGCAGCTAACAACAACAACAATACATATATATATATATACACATACACACAAACACACACACACACACACACACACACACACACACACACAAAGTCCTCGAACACTGGGATGGATAAAAAACAGTCATTTATTGTTAAAAGGTCATTGGAAACAATAAAAAGACTGTTTTTTATCCATCCCAGTGTTCGAGTTCGTTATACTTTATGTGTGTGTGTGTGTGTGTGTGTGTGTGTGTACTTTATACTTTAAGTAATTTGAGGACTTTATACTTTAAGTATTTATGCCTGGGATTCATATTTTTAAAATTATTAAGAGAACACACACACACACACACACACACACACACACCTACAATTGTTTTAAAAATTCGAGTCCCGGGTGTATTCATGATAAAAATCACAAAAATCGCTGATCTTCGAGACTAAAAAATTTATTAGAAACTAAGCTTTTGTCTGCATCTGCTGACATTGTCAAAGTATAAGTCAGGATCTGGGAAAGCTCGTTTTTATAACCCTTTAGAATTTAACAATTTGGACAAGGCATGTGTAAAGGGTCCGTCCATGTCCAGGCAGTATTTTGGTTGCCCAGTCTCTTAAAAGCGTCCAGTGATGGAGCACCCACAACCTCCGGTGGCAAGCTGTTCCACTGGTTAATCGTCCTCACTGTCAGAAAGTTTCTCCTTAATTCCAGGTTGCTTCTCTCTTTGGTCAGTTTCCAACCATTGTTTGTCTTCTTGCCTTCATGCACCACATTAGCTTCCTGGCTTACTTACTGCATTACAAGTAGTCCTCAATTTACAAGAGTTCAAACAGCAGCACTAAAATAGTGATTTATGATCTTTGTTCTTTCATAATTACGACTGTTGCAATATCACGTGATCAAACTTCAGATGCTTGACAACTGACTGACATGGATGACGATTGCAGCGTTCCGGGGTTATGGATTCCTCTTTTGTGACTTTCTGACATGCCAAGCCAAGGAGGAAGCCAGATTCATTTAACAACCGGATTCCTAACTTAACATCTGCCATGATTCACTTAACAACGGTGGAAGGAAAGGTCGTCAAACGGGGCAAAACTCACCAAACAAATGTCTTGCTTAGCAAAGGAAATTTGTGGGTTCCCGTTGTAGTAAGTTGAGGGCTACCTGTATTCCCATTTTTGTCTTTATTTTATGATGCTGATAAGGCTTTGCAAAATTGCCAGGATCTCTCCCCGTTTCATGACATTACTCTAATCTGTGCGTCTCTGTGTTTGCTCCTATGAACCCCTTTGCAGTGTCTTCGCTCATGTGCTTCAAGTGCGACAAAGTGGAAGATAACTCGCAATGCTATTATAATATAGAGACCTGTAAAGAAAACCAACCCTACTGCACCACACAATATTTTGGTGGAGGTACAGGTAAGTGGATGCAGCCCTCTGGGAACTTTTCATTATAGAATAGAATAGAATAGACTAGACTAGACTAGACTGGAATGGAATGGAATGGAATGGAATGGAATAGAATAGAATAGAATAGAATAGAATGGAATGGAATGGAATGGAATGGAATGGAATGGAATAGAATAGAATAGAATGGAATGGAATGGAATGGAATGGAATGGAATGGAATGGAATGGAATGGAATAGAATAGAATGGAATGGAATGGAATGGAATGGAATGGAATGGAATGGAATGGAATGGAATGGAATAGAATAGAATAGAATAGAATAGAATAGAATAGAATAGAATAGAATAGAATAGAATAGAATTAGAATAGAATAGAATAGAATAGAATAGAATAGAATTAACAATTAGAATGGAATGGAATGGAATGGAATGGAATGGAATGGAATGGAATGGAATGGAATGGAATGGAATTGAAAAGAAAATATGGAATAGAATAGAATAGAATAGAATAGAATAGAATAGAATAGAATAGAATAGAATAGAATAGAATAGAATAGAATTACAGAATAGAATTACAGAATAGAATTACAGAATAGAATAGAATAGAATAGAAAATATGGAATAAATAGAATAGAATAGAACAGAACAGAACAGAACAGAACAGAATAGAATAGAATAGAATAGAGTAGAGTAGAGTAGAGTAGAGTAGAGTAGAGTAGAGTAGAGTAGAGTAGAGTAGAGTAGGAGCAGAGCAGAGTAGAACAGGACAGCACAGGACAGGACAGGACAGGATAGGATAGGATAAAATAAAGAATATTCTTTATTGGCCAAGTGTGATTGGACACACAAGGAATTTGTGTCCGGTGCATAACTCTCAGTCTATGTACAAAAGCAACAAGTGATAAATAATCATCATAAAACTACATTCATCATAAATCATAAGATACAACACTCAGTGATAGTCATAGGATACTAAGTACGCAAACAACATAAATCATACTAGGATACCAAATAAAGCAATGTAAATCATAAGATACAAGCAAGAAAGTCATAGTCGTAAGAAGATAAGGATAATAGCAATGCAGTCTTACTAGACAGTTTGACAGTGTTGTGGGAATTAGTTGTTCAGCAGAGGGATGGCATGGGGAGAAAAAATGGCCTTGTGTCTAGTTGTGTTGGTGTGCTATGTCCTATAGCTTTGATTTGAGGGTAAAAGTTGGAACAATTATATCCAGGATGTGAAGGGTAGTGGAGAGATTCAGCCGGTTCACACCAGTTCGGCAGAACCAGTAGCTAATTTTTTGTTGCCCGGGACTAGAATGGACTTCCGGAAGTGGCATCCATACAGAGAACTGGTTGTTCACATTTTTGAATTCCACCACTGGATTCAAATATGTGAACAGCTGGTTCTCTGCGTAGATGCCACTTCCAGACGTCCATTCTGGGCCTGGGTAACAAAAAATTAGCAACCGGTTCTGCCTAACTAGGGACGCGGTGGCTCAGTGGGTTAGGACGCTGAGCTTGTCGATCAGAAGGTCGGCAGTTTGGCGGGTCGAATCCCGAGTGCCGCGTAACAGAGTGAGCGCCTGTTACTCGTCCCAGCTTCTGCCAACCTAGCAGTTCGAAAGCACGTAAAAACGCAAGTAGAAAGATAGGGACCACCACGGTGGGAAGGTAACAGCGTTCCGTGCGCCTTTGGCGTCTAGTCATGCCGGCCACATGACCACGGAGACGTCCTCGGACAAGCGCTGGCTCTTCGGCTTTGAAACGGAGATGAACACCGGCCCCTAGAGTTGGAAACGACGAGCACGCGTGTGCAGGGGAACCTTTACCTTTACCTCTGCGTAAGTGGTGCGAACTGGGTGAATTCCACCACTGGTGAGGGGACCTGTAGATATTTTCTCAGCCCTCTTTCTGAGCCGTGCAGTATATGGATCCTCAAGGGAAGGCAGGCTGGTAGCAATTGTTTTTCTTGAAGTTCTAATTGTCCGTTGAAGTCTGCGTCTGTCTTGTTTGTTTTTTGTGCCAAACTTTTACTACTTCTTCTTTTTTTTTTAAACTTTACTGTTGTTTCCTTCGACATTGCAATCTTCATTCTGGAAGAGGAGGTCCTTCCCCTTTCAAAACAGATTCTTAGAGGTTTCTTGGGTTAACAAGGCACATATTTTTGCTGATCAAAAATTAAATCAATCAAAGCACGTCTTTTTCAAATGAGTAAATCAATCAGAGTACATATTTTTCATCAGCAAAAATACGTGCTTTGATTGATTTACCATTTTTAAAATATGTGCTTTGATTGATTTAATAATATACAATAACAACAAGAACAAAAATAAATAAATAAAATAAATAAATAAATAAATAAATAAATAAATAAATAAAGTTGGAAGGGACCTTGGAGATCATCTAGTCCAACCCCCTGCTCAGGCAGGAAACCCTATACCAGTGGTGGCAAACCTTTTGGAGACCGAGTGCCCAAACTGCAACCCAAAACCCGCTTATGTATCGTCGGGTGCTGGGTGGGCGTGGCCCATTGGGTGGGCGTGGCCCATTGGGTGGGCGTGGCTGCGGTGGTAACGGCAGACTGGGTGGGACTAAAAAGTTCAATCAATTCCAACTTTGCGAGATCTTTTTTTTTCCCCACGAGAAGTTGAAATTGATTGATTGAACCTTTTTTTTATTTTTTTAGCCCACGGCGGCAGAGGCCTAACACAAAAAGATTTTATAAAACCTAGCTGAAGGCCTAGGACTGGGGCGACAGCACACGTGCCCACAGAAAGGGCTCTGTGTGCCACCTGTGGCACGCGTGCCATAGATTCGCCACCACAGCCCTATACCATTTCAGACAAATGGCTGTCCAGTCTCTTCTTAAAAACCTCCAGTGTTGGAGCATTCACCACCTCTGGAGGCAGGTGGTTCCACTGGTTAATTGTTGTAACTGTCAGGAAATTCCTCTTTAATTCCAGGTTGCTTCTCTCCTTGATGAGTTTCCATCCGTTGCTTCTTGCCTTGCCTTTGGGCACTTTGGAGAATAGCTTGACTCCCTCTTCTTTGGGGCAGCCCCTGAGATACTGGAACACTGCCATCATGTCTCCCCTCGTCCTTCTCTTCATTAAACTAGACAGACCCAATTCCAGCAACCGTTCCTTATACGTTTTAGCCTCCAGTCCCCTGATCATCTTTATTGCTCTTCTCTGCACTGTTTCCAGAGTCTCAACATCTTTTGTGTGTGTGTGTGTGTGTGTGAGTGAGTGTACGCGCACGCGTGTGTGTGCTTTGATTTACCAGTCAGCCTAATATCAATAGCTGGGAAGATACTGGAAAAGATAATCAAAAAAACAGATCTGTGAACACCTAGAAACAAAGTTATAACTAAAAGTCACCATGGGTTTGTTAAAAACAGATCATGTCAAACCAATCTTATTTCATTCTTTGACAAAGTGATTAAATTACTAGACCAATGAAATGTTGTGGACATCAGCTCTATTCTGATTGATTGATTGATTACCTCAATGCTATGGTTCTCAAACATGGCAACTTTAATACATGTGGACCCCAAATCTCTGGGGAATTCTGGAATTTGAGGTCCACGTGTCTTACAGTTGCGAAGGGTTTGACAAACACTTCCTTAAACATATAATCTTTGCATCTACATTTGATAATACAATTTCTCCCCCTGTATTTTGACCTTCAATACTAGTAGATCTATACATCTATTTGGAAGATCTGAAGGCTTCCTTCCCTACAAACCAACCAAAATCCCAAAATCTTTCTTTTCTTTAAATATATTTTTATCAAGAATTTTAATTAAAATAGTAAGTTACTGTAAGTTAGAAAAGCAGAAGAGAATGGAAAGAATTAAAATGACTGTGAAAAGCAAGAGAAGAGAGAAAAGAATAGAAAGAAAGAAACACACACACAAATACACATCTATCTATCTATCTATCTATCTATCTATCTATCTATCTATCTATCTATCTATCTATCTATCTATCTATCTATCTATCCACGCACACACACATCTATCTATCTATCTATCTATCTATCTATCTATCTATCTATCTATCTATCTATCTATCTATCTATCTATCATCTATTTATATCTATATCTATGTATCTATCTATCTGTGTATCTATCTATCTGAACTATCTAATGAACTAAGGCTTGCGACCAAAGTCAAAAATAACAAAAAAGCTTCTTTCAACATATAAAAACAAAAAAAAGTTAAGGAAATGTTTGGTCCATTAGTGGGGGAAAGTGGCAAGGAGGTGACAAGCAACAGGGAGAAAGCAGAACTATTTAACTCGTTTTTTGCATCTGTCTTTACACAAAGGGAAAAAGCAGTCCAACCTACCAAAAACAGTTCCATAAAAAACAGAATAGAAACACAAGTTAAGATAGGCAAGAAAATGGTAAGTGAGCACCTGTCCAGCCTAGACGAGTTCAAATCACCAGGACCAGATGGATTACACCCCAAGGTTCTCAAGCAACTGGCGGATGTGATCTCAGAACCACTGAACTATATTTTTCAAAGATCCTGGAGCACTGGGGAACTACCAGAGGACTGGAAGAGAGCTGATGTAGTTCCCATCTTCAAAAAAGGGAAAAAAATAGATCCAGGAAACTACAGATCTATCAGCCTGACCTCAATACCTGGGAAGATTCTGGAAAAGATAATCAAACAACAAATCAGCGAACACCTTGATGCAAACAAAGTCATCACTAAAAGCCAACATGGGTTTCTCAAAAACAGATCACGCCAGACAAACCTGATTGCATTCTTTGACCAAGTGACAAAATTAGTGGACCAGAGGAATACTGTAGATATAATTTATTTGGACTTCAGTAAGTAGATCACAACCTACTACTTGATAAGATAGAAAAATGTGGGTTAGATAGCATCACCACCAGCTGGATTCGTAGCTGGCTGACAGGCCATACTCAGCATGTGGTCCTCAATGGAACTGCATCTACATGGAAGGAAATGTGTAGTGGGGTGCCCCAGGGCTCTGTTCTGGGCCCAGTGCTCTTCAACATCTTCATCAATGATTTGAATGAGGGCATAGATGGGGAACTCATCAAATTTGCAGACGACGGCAGGAAGAGCCAATACTCCAAAAGATAGGCTTAAGATACAAGAGGATCTGGACAGACTTGAACACTGGGCGCTATCTAACAAAATGAAATTCAATGGTGAAAAAAGTAAGGTTCTACATTTAGGCAGGAAAAATCAAATGCACAGGTATAATATAGGTGGTCCCTTGCTCAGCAGTGAGAGGGATCTCGGAGTCCTAGTGGACAATCACTTCAGTAGGAGCCAGCAGTATGCTGCAGCTGCCGAAAAAGCCAACACAGTGCTGGGCTGCATTAACAGAGGGATAGAATCAAGATCGCGTGAAGTACTAATACCACTTTACAATGCTTTGGTAAGGCCACACCTGGAATACTGCATCCAGTTTTGGTCACCACGATGTAAAAAAGATGTCGAGACTCTAGAAAGGGTACAGAGAAGAGCAACAAAGATGATTGGGGGACTGGAGGCTAAAAAAATATAAGGAACGGTTGCTGGAATTGGGTATGTGTAGTTTAATGAAGAGAAGGAAGAGGGGGGACATGATAACAGTCTTCCAATATCTCAAGCAGTCTTCCAATATCTCAAGTAAAGTTAATAACTGTTCACCCCCTATAAAGTTAAACAGATCTCTTCATTCCATATCCCATTGATTGATTAATTGATTTATTAAATTTATATGCCGCCCTTCTCCCGAAGGACCCAGGGCAGCTCACAACAATAAAAAATTAAGAAAAAGTACAAAAATTAAAAAAGAATTAAACAATAAATATGATAAATACATGACAATTTAACCTGATAAAACCCTAATTTAAACCATAATCAGTCCAGACCCGCTTGTTGAAATAACCAGGTCTTCAGGTCATGGCGGAAGGCATAAAACATCAGCTTTTCAATGCTGGTGCCATCAAAATGTCAATAAAGGGTCGCCAAAACTGCCTCCCCCCCCCCAAAAAAAAGTTTTATTTCAACTTTGATCAAATAAGCCAACTTTGTATTCCTTTCTTTTAGTTCTTTTAGAACAGCCAGACTTATTATTTCAATCAGCTACTCTTGGGGAGGAGAATTTTTTTATTTTATTTATAAAGGATGGAGACAAAATAACGGTTTTTAAATTTTCTTCCTGACCTGCAGGTGACCGTCACAAGCAACTGATCACCAAAAAGTGTTCTGAGAGGTGCCCCGAAGTAGAGTTTGATGTCGGTCTGATGGCTTTCTCTATGAAATGCTGTAATACTTCCTTCTGCAACACAAGCGGTGCTGTCGGTGTGAAGACCAGCTCCTTTTTGCTACTGGTGGCCACCTTGGCCAGTATCGTCTGCACCCTTGGGGCCAAGCTGTAATGAGAGACTGCCTCCAACCTATCCTGGAAAATTGTAGGTTAAAAAGAATATCTCTCTTGCTTCTCGGCTCTGCTTCGATACTTTCAAATAATAGTCCAGCCTAGTTCTGGGGAACACCTCGGTTGTGTCCGACCTACATGGACCTTTTCTTGGGTCAAGCGCCTGATTCTCCTTTCCTCTCCGACGGTGATTTTTGCAGATGTTTGTGACTTCTTTGCAACTGCTCCTTGGAAACGCCAGCCCACAGAGTGACCAAGGTTGTGGGCAGGGGGTAGTAAGATGCACTACTGTAGACTTGTGGAATAAGCCCTCTAGGTAGTGCTTTACTCCTCCTGGGAGAAGAACCCCAAGCCTTGCTTGAAACAACCTTGCTTGCAAGGAAATCTACTTAGGGGTGATGATCCCACTTGCTTACTTTACACTTGGGCATCTATGGAGATTCTCAGCCATCCAGGCCAGGGCTGTCCCAAAGGTGCTTTTTTTCAGGAGGCAACTGGACTTTTTGTTTTTCTTTGAAGACATTTCTGCTTCTCATTCAAGAAGCTTCTTCAGCTCCGACTGAATGGTGGGGAATGGAAGGATTTATACTCCTTGCAGACAGCTGGTCATTTGCATCCTTTTAGAGAGTCGGGGAGGCCACCTGTGTCCTCAGTCAGTGGTGCAAATGGAAAACAGGAACTACTTGTGCTTCAGTTTGAGATGCAGACAACACAGAATCATCCCCAATAGCCTTCGCCTGTCTTCAACAGTGAAGGGACCCAGGCCAGAAAACATCCTGCAGGAAACACGGCTCCACGTCACAGTCCTTTCAGCTGTTCCAAGAAGACTCCACACCCATTTGCACAGATAAACCTCCCAAGTGGCCTCAACGACTCTTTCCAAAAGGATGCAAATGACCAGCTGTCTGCAAGGAATATAAATCCTTCCATTCCAGTCAAAGCTGAAGAAGCTTCTTGGATGAGAAGCGAAACGTCTTCAGAAAGAAAAACAAGAAAGTCCAGTTGCCTCCTGAAAAAAAAGCACCTTTGGGTTTATAGTTGGACCTCGTCCTTGATTAGCTCAACTGTTGATAAGCTGGCTGTTTCAAACATCAAGGAGTTATATTTCACATGTGGTGAATTGTTTAGAAATGAATGCCTGGTGTCATGCCATCCAGGGTTTGCTAGATAAATTGCCTGGACTCACACAGCGTGCTGAGCCATCAGAACATGATGTACAGTCGACAAGGATTGTCTTTACAGGCAACATTCAGCCATATGGGATTGGGTTTGGTCTTAGGCTGATTGGGTTCATGGTTGAACAAAGGTTTGTTTTACTTAGAGAAGGTGAAAGGGTTTTTTTTCCAGCAATATTGCCCAAAATACTCAATAGTAAGATGGGCAGCATATAAAGTTAATAAATATATTTATTTACACACACACACACACACACACACACACACACACACAAACTGAATGGGGCCAACGCCACCTTTTTCCCAAATCAGTTGGCCACAAATAAATCATTTGACAAATGGCTTAATATTAATTAACTTTGGTTAATATTTTTCACGTGGTGCTGCCCTTTAGATTCCTCTAGAGGTGGAATCTGTACAAGAAAGAATAGAATAGAATAGAATAGAATAGAATAGAATAGAATAGAATAGAATAGAATAGAATAGAGTAGAGTAGAGTAGAGTAGAGTAGAGTAGAGTAGAGTAGAGTAGAGTAGAGTAGAGTAGAGTAGAATAGAATAGAATAGAATAGAATAGAAAACATGGAATGGAATGGAATGGAATGGAATAGAATAGAATATATGGAATGGAATGGAATACAATGGAATAGAATAGAACAGAACAGAACAGAACAGCATAGAACAGAAAATATGGAACGTAATCAATACAGATTTCACTCTGTAAAACATTCCTAATTCCATTAAGAATGCCTTGGATTCTGATCATTTTGTGACATTATGCACCATTTCAAGATTTACTTAGGAGTAAGTCGGGTACTTTCAACACTGGGACACATTTGGTGAGCATCTTTAAAATTAAAGCACCTTTTTCTAAAAATTCCAGATTTCGCCCTATTCAGAAGGGGAAAATTAATCCAAAGGGATGCCATTCAAACAATCGAGTGCATTTTTTTCTCTCTCTCTCTCTCTCCCTATACCCTTGTAAAGTGTGTATTTTTCATAATGCTTTCCAAACTAAATAATGTTAATAATAAAAAGAACATTAAACCTTTCTTGTGGTTTGTCTCTCTCTCTCTCTCTCTCTCTCTCTGTGTGTGACATGTTTGTGGAGCTTTAAATAACCACCTTGTTTTGATGTTGGTTGCTTTTACAATTGCCAGTTTATGATGAAAACTACTTTATCTTTCTTACAAATTCATAGTATAAGCAACAGGTCAACCCAGTGTTTCTCAACCTCAGAAAATTTAAGATCTGTGGACTTCATGTTCCAGAACTGAAGCTGACAAACCTGGCTGGGGAATTCTGGGAGCTGAAGTCCAAACATCTTAGAATTCTGGGAGCTGAAGTCCAAACATCTTAGAATTCTGGAAGCTGAAGTCCAAACAGAATTCTGGGAGTTGAAGTCCATGCATCTTAGAATTCTGGGAGCTGAAGTGCAAACACTTGAGAATTCTGGGAGCTGAAGTCCAAACAGAATTTAGGCAGTTGAAGTCCATGCATCTTACAATTCTGGGAGCTGAAGTGCAAACACTTGAGAATTCTGGGAGCTGAAGTCCAAGCATCTTAGAATTCTGGGAGCTGAAGTCCAAACAGAATTCTGGGAGCGGAAGTCCACACATCTTAGAAATCCCCAGCCTGTGGCCCGTTCAGAACTGGGCCACGCAAGCAGTGGGAGAAGCATTTGCTTGAGCAGTAGGAGCTCATGCTTGCACAGAAAGCTCCGGTTTTGCAAGTAGTGCGCGCATACACCCACTGTAAATAGAACTGTGGCATGTAAGCAGATGTGCCCGCTGCTATCTATCCTACCTCTCTCTTCTCTCTCTCTATCCTATCTTTCTATCCTATCTAACTATCTCTCTCTCTCTAACCATCTATCATCTGTAAATCTCTCTCTCTCTCTCTCTCTCTCTCTCTCTCTCTCTCTCTCTCTCTCTCTCTCTCTCTCTCTCTCTCTCTCTCTCTCTCTCTCTCTCTCTCTCTTCTCTCTCTCTCTCTCTCTCCTATCATAGCGTGCATTCAAATGCAGGACCCAAAGCAAAGAATGAAGACTTACTGGGCCTCTGGTTTATAAACTCTGGTTTATTCAACAACACTTTGAGAAAACATGGCTTATAAAAATCAGTACCGAACTCCCTCAGCAGATGGCAGCCTTAAACCAACTTTTCTCTCTCTCTCTCTCTCTCTCTTTCATCATGTTCAATTCTTAAAGACTGGCAGGACAAGTCCCTGCCGTTTCCTTGGCAAGGCTTTTCAAAAGGACTTTGCCATTGTCTCATTCCTGAGGTTGAGAAAGAGTGACTGGGCCAGGATCACCCAGCTGGCTTTGTGCCTAAGGTAGCAATAGTACTTAAACTTCTATGTAGACTTCTATTCAGCAGCAACCAAAGAAGCTAACACAATCCTGGGTTGCGTAAACAGAGGCATAGAATCAAAATCAAGTACTAGTACCAATTAACAAAACCCTAGTAAGACCACACCTGGAATACTCCAGCCGGTTTTGGTCACCATATCACAAAAAGGATGTTGAGAGTTTGGGGAAAAAAATCAGAGAAGAGCAACTAAGATGATCCAAGGCCTGGAGACTAAAACGTACGAAGAACGGCTATGGGACTTGGGTTTGACGAGTCTAAATAAAAGAAGAAATAGGGGAGACATGATAGTAGCATTCCAGTATTTGAGGGGCTGCCACAAGGCAGAGGGGGCCAGGTTGTTCTCCAGAGCACCAGAGGGAAGGACGAGAAACGATGGTTGGAAACTGATCAAGGAGAGAAGCAACCTGGAATTAAGGAGAAATTTCCTGACAGTGAGGACAATCATTGGAGATCTTTAAGAAAAGACTAGACAATCACCTGTCTGAGATGGTGTAGGTTCTCCTGCTTGAGCAGAGGGCTGGTCTAGAAGACCTCCAGAGCCCCTTCCAGCTCTATTCTATTCTATACCGCTTCACAGTGCTTTTACAGCCCTCTATAAGTGGTTGACAGAGTCAGCGTGTTGCACACACACACACACACACACAAATCCGGATCCTTGTTTTACCAACCTTAGAAAAAGGGAAGGCTGAGTCAACCTTGAATTTCATCAAGATTGAACTCCTGTGCACAACCACGGCTTCCTTCCTTCCTTCTCCTCATTTCCCTCCCTCCGTCCCTCCCTTCTGTTGGAAGAAAAGTCTTCATCGTGGTTCAGTCCAGGCTGGGAACAAACATGGTGACTGCTTTAGGAAGAAGGTCGCAGTTTATTGAAGAGGAGAGCCAGACAGGAAGATGGTTCTGGCAGAAAAGAGAGTGTTGGGTTTTATACCCTCTGGAGCCTTTTGTTTGGAGTTGTTCCTGTGGCATGAATTTTGACCTGAATCTGAGTGTGCCTTTCTGGTATTCTGATGGTGATGGGTTATTCCTATTATGTCCAAAGGTCATATCCTGCTTCCCTGTGGCTATAGCTTATGTCTCTTAGAGTTTGGGTGGGGTATGTAGAAAACCAAGATCATGGCATCCGGCCCTCTCAATTCCTGGCAAATAGATGGGGAAGAAATGTAGGTAGTGACAGATTTTATTTTCCTGGGCTCCAAGATCACTGCAGATGGGGACTGTAGCCAAGAAATTAAAAGACGCTTGCTCTTCGGGAGGAAAGCCATGGCAAATCTAGACAGCACACTAAAAAGCAGAGACATCACCCTGTCAACAAAAGTGTGTTTAGTCAAGGCTATGGTCTTCCCAGTTGCAATGTATGGCAGTGAAAGTTGGACCATAAGAAAGGCTGAGTGCCAAAGAATTGAGGCATTTGAACTGTGGTGCTGGAGAAGACTCCTGCGAGTCCCTTGGACTGCAAGGCGATCAAACCGGTCAGTCCTAGAGGAGATCCACCCTGACTGCTCTTTAGAAGGCCAGATCCTGAAGCTAAAACTCAAATACTCTGGCCACCTAATGAGAAGGAAGGACTCACTGGAGAAGAGCCTAATGCTGGAAAAGATTGAGGGCAATAGAAGAAGGGGACGACAGAGAATGAGGTGGCTGGATGGAGTCCCTGAAGCAGGAGGCGTGAGCCTAAAGGGACTCTAGAAGATGGTAGAGGACAGGAAGGCCTGGAGGAACGTTGTCCATGGGGTCGCGATGGGATGGGTCGGACACGACTTCGCAGCTAACAACCACAACAACAACATGTAGATTTTAGGTCTTTGTCTTCTTAATGTCCTAGCTCCCTAGATTTACATCTGCATCTCTATAGAGCTGGTCCCTGCTTGGAGGAGGGAGACCTGAGGCTATTAAGAAAACTGGACTTACTTTCCTGCCTCTTCAAGATCCTTTGAGGAAATATATTTTCCTGCCCTTTTAATGTTTCCTTCTCTGGGGAGCTGACTTCCCACACTTCCTTCCTTCCTTCCTTCCTTCCTTCCTTCCTTCCTTCCTTCCTTCCTCCCTTCCTTCCCTCCTTCCTTTCTTCCTTCCTTCCTTTCCAAGCAATAGCACTTAGAAATATACCCCTTCATAGTACTTTACATCCCTCCGTAAGCAGTTAACAGCCTGTTCCCCCCCCCCAAAAAAAAACTATCTGGATCCTCATTTTACAGACCTCAGAAGAATTGGAGGCTGAGTCAGTCTTGCTCACTGTCTCCTACCCAACTTGTCAACTCCTGGGAGTCAACCTATTCTCCAAAGCACCTGGGCGCAGGTCCGGAAGTAACGGATGGAAGATCATTAAAGAGAGACGCAGCCTAGAAGTAAGATGAAATTTCCTAAGAATGAGAACCAGCGGAAGGACTTGCCTTCAAAAGTTGTGGGTACTACATCACTGGAGGCTTTCAAGAAGAGACAGGACAGCCTATTGTACAGGGTCTTCTGCTCGAGCAGGGCGTTGGACCAGAAGACCTCCAAGGTCCCTTCCAATTCTGATATTCTGCTAACTAATCAGTGGAACACCTTTCCTCCAGTAGTTGGGGTGCTCCATCAGTGGAGGTTTTCGGGGGAGGGGGGGAGATTTTCAGAAGATTATTGGACAACCATTTAGAACATAAAATAACAGAGTTGGAGTGACCTTGGAAGTCATCTAGTCCAGCTCCTCGCCAAAGCAGAAGAGTCTATACCATATCAGACAGGTGGCTGTCCAGTCTCTTCTTGAAAGCCTCCAGTGATGGAGCTCCCACAACTTCTGGAGGCAGGTCCTTCCACTGGTTGATTGTTCTCACCATCAGGAAGTTTCTCCTTAATTCTAGGTTGCTTCTCTCCTTGATTGGTTTTCATCCGTTGCTTCCTGTCCTGCCCTCTGGTGCTTTGGAGAATAATTTATAATATAATATAATAATAATAATAATAATAATAGAGTTGGAAGGGACCTTGGAGGTCATCTAGTCCAACCCCCTGCTCAGGCAGGAAACCCTATACCATTTCAGAGAAATGGCTGTCCACTCTCTTCTTAAAAACTTCCAGCGTTGGATCATTCACAGCTTCTGGAGGCAGGTTGTTCCACTGGTTAGTTGTTCTAACTGTCAGGAAGTTTTTCCTTAGTTCTAGGTTGCTTCTCTCCTTGATTAGTTTCCATCCGTTGCTTCTTGTCCTGCCTTCAGGTGCCTTGGAGAACAGGTTGACCCCCCTCATCCTTGTGACAGCTGCTCAAATACTGGAACACCACTATCCTTATTTTCACTATTCTAGACATACCCAGTTCTACCTCTCTACATCCATACATTTGTTTGAAATGGCATAGGTCCTCCGGCTTGAGGTTGGACTAGAAGACCTCCAAGGTCCCTTCCAACTGTATTTTTCTATGTTCTAAGTTTCAGTTTCCAGGCTGATGCCTTCAGAATAGAATAGAGGTGGAAGGGACCTTGCAGGTCTTCTAGTCCAACCCTTTGCTCAAGCAGGAGAACCTATACCATATCAGATAAGTGACTGTCCAGTCTCTTCTTGAAAACCTCCAGTGATGGAGCTCCCACAACTACTGGAGGCAAGCCGTTCCTCTGGTTGATTGTCCCCACTGTTAGGAAGATAATAATAATAATAATAATAATAATAATAATAATAATAATAATAATAATAATAATAATAATAATAATAATAATAATAATAATAATAATAATAATAATAATAATTTGGAAGGGACCTTGGAGGTCATCTAGTCCAACCCCCTGCTCAGGCAGGAGACCCTATACCATTTCAGACAAATGGTTGGCCAGTCTCTTCTTAAAAACTTCCAGTGTTGGAGCATTCACCACTTCTGGAGGCAGGTTGTTCCACTGGTTAGTTGTTCTCACTGTCAGGCAGTTTCTCCTTAGTTCTAGTTTGCTTCTCACCTTGAGTAGTTTCCATCCGTTGCTTCTTCTCCTGCCTTCAGGTGCTTTGGAGAATAGCTTGACTCCCTGTTCTTTGTGGCAGCCCCTGAGATACTGGAACACTGCTATCATGTCACACCTCACCCTTCTCTTCATTAAACTACTAGACATTCCCAATTCCAGCAACCGTTCCCTATATGTTTTAGCCTCCAGTCCCCCAATCATCTTTGTTGCTCTTCTCCATACACTTTCTAGAGTCTCAACATCTTTTTTACATCATGGAGACCAAAACTGGATGCAGGATTCTAAGTGTGGCCTTACCAAGGCCTTGCAAAGTGGTATTAACCCTTCACTTGATCTTGATTCTATCCCTCTGTTAATGCAGCCTAGCACTGTGTTGGCTTTTTTGGCAGCTGCAGCACACGGCTGGCTCATATTGAAGTGATTGTCTACTAGGACTCTTAGTTCCAGGTTGCTTCTCTCCTCGATGAGTTTCCATCCATTGTTTCTTGTCTTGTCTTCTGGTGCTTTGGAGAATAATGTGACCCCCTCTTCTTTGTTGCAGCCCCTCAAATACTGGAACTCTGCTATCATGTCTCCTCCCCCCCCCGCCAGTCAAGGTTCATCAAACTGCCTCCAAAACAAGCGTGGGTGATCCCCAAATGCTAAAACCAAGTCAGAACTGGAACCCATAGGACATTTCAGGACTTTAGGGTGGACTGGCCAAATCCCAGAAATGGCAAGGACATTCCCACTTTGGATCCTGCTGCTGCTGCCAAGAAAACGCCACGGGCATGCCCGCGAAAACTCCAGAAGATTTTTGAGATGGTCACAAGAAGGGTTTCCTTTCGTGACGGAACTCTGTGTGTGGGTGGAGGTTAAGAGAAGGCAAGGCAACCTAGTTCCTAGGCAGAGGTGGGGCTGACTTAAAACAAATGGCCTCTTTTGCCCTGCTGGCTGTCGATCTCAGAAAAGAATCTGAAAGCAAATGCAATTTGCTAAGGTCAGCCAGAGACTGTTCACGATAAGCTGTCCAATTCAATAATAATAATCAATAAACCTTTATTGTCAAAGTACAATATGTGTACATTGAGATTAGCTGAGCCTCCCCCCGCCCTGTGCTCTCTCCCCCCAACACACAGTGACAACAAACCCTCCATCCCACCACACCATGTGAACCAACTACACCACACACCGGCCTCCCAAGTCAATTCTGCATAAGTTCACAGAGATTATATCCCATTTAAAAGCCTAACAGCCCACGGATAAAAGCTATTTTTCAGCCTGTTGGTACGGCTGGCTATACTCCTATATCTCCTATCGGATGGTAGGAGAGTAAAGAGATACCGTCCAGGGTGTGAGTCATCCCTGAGAATCTTCCTCACTCTTCCAAGGCAACGAGCCCTGGTGAGGTCATCCATTGGTGTCAGGGAACAGCCCACAATGTCTTGTGTTGGGCTCACTACCCTCTGTAATACTTTCCTGTCCGCGGCTGTCAGACCAGCATACCAAACCACAATACCATACGAGAGGACGCTCTCTATAGTAGACCGGTAAAAGAGGGTCATTAGCCGTTGTTCTACCCTGTTCTTCCACAAGACCCTAAGAAAGTGAAGCCTCTGTTGGGCCTTTCTAGCCACCTGGGTTGTGTTAACTTTCCAGGTCAGATCTTCACAGAGGTTTTGTTGTTAGTTGCGAAGTCGTGTCCGACCCATCGCGACCCTATGGACAATGTTCCTCCAGGCCTTCCTGTCCTCTACCATCTTCTGGAGTCCCTTTAAGCTCACACCTACTGCTTCAATGACTCCATCCAGCCACCTCATTCTCTGTCGTCCCCTTCTTCTCTTGCCCTCCATCTTTCCCAGCATTAGGCTCTTCTCCATTGAGTCCTTCCTTCTCATTAGGTGCCCAAAGTGTTTGAGTTTCAACTTCAGGATCTGGCCTTCTACAGAGCAGTCAGGGTTAATCTCCTCAGATAGATAGATAGATAGATAGATAGATAGATAGATAGATAGATAGATAGATAGATAGATAGTTGTTGTTAGTTGCGAAGTCGTGTCCGATCCATCACGACCCTATGGACAACGTTCCTCCAGGCCTTCCTGTCCTCCACCATCTTCTGGAGTCCATTTAAGCTCACACCTCCTGCTTCAGTGACTCCATCCAGCCACCTCATTCTTCATCGTCCCCTTCTTCTCTTGCCCTCCATCTTTCCCAGCATTAGGCTCTTCTCCAGTGAGTCCTTCCTTCTCCTTAGGTGGCCAAAGGATTTGAGTTTCCACTTCAGGATCTGGCCTTCTAAAGAGCAGTCAGGGTTGATCTCCTCTAGGACTGACCGGTTTGATCGCCTTGCAGTCCAAGGGACTCGCAGGAGTCTTCTCCAGCACCAGAGTTCAAAGGCCTCCATTCTTTGGCGCTCAGCCTTTCTTATGGTCCAGCTTTCACAGCCATGGTTGCCACCTTAGTTCCTCTCTTATTAGAATTTGCTAAACTTAGTTTTAACATCAGTTCTTTTTTTAATCTTGGGCTTAGCTATATATGAAGTCAGGCCCTTTGGTTGAGAGATGATTGAAGGTGCAAATCCATAATTATATAATCGATCACGTGACCACAGGATTCTTTCCACAGTCGCGAGGGTGAAAAATGGTGGTGGGTTCCTTTTTTCTCCCCCCCCCCAGTGAGGTCAGAATTAGAACGGTCCCCAACGGTTGTAAGTTGAGGACTAGCTGTATATTTTGCAGTGCCCTGAAAAGTCCGATTTACTAAAAGGAAGTTGAACAATGTGTGACTCACCAGATGACTCTAAGCTTTGGCTCGGGGAAAACAAAAGAGCCGGTTTTGTAAGCACGGGTTGTGCCCAAACAAACAAGTCATTATTACAACTCTTTCAGTACCGAAAGACAACAACTGGATTGCTCCATCTGAAAAAACCTTGCTGCCCCATTTTTGACCAGTCTATCTTATTGTGTGGATGCGATTGTTTTGTGATTCCTGGGTTCTGTGACTTAGGAGAATTGGATCAATTCAAGCAGACGTGGTTAAATCAGTCGTGGCTTAGGGTATTGTGTGAGCACAGCTTATCTGGGGAATGTTCCTGGAATTGCCTTAGGAACTTCAACCAGTGCAAAAAGCAGGACCTTGGCTGCTGAGCTGAACACATTTCATTAAAAGGAGTAAGATTTGGGTGTTCACATCAGATGGGTTATGTTTTTATTTGATTAGGGTTTTTTTTAAAAAAATCCCACCTTTATTGCTCTATAACAGGGGTGTCAAACTCAATTTCATTGAGGGCCGCATCAGCATCGCGGTTGCCCTCAAGGGGCCGGGTGGGTATGGCCTGGGTGGGCGTGGCCTACTGGGTGGGTGTGGCTAGAGTGCGTATGGCCTACTGGGTGGGCGTGGCCAGCTCTACATCGTTGGCATCAAGGGTGCCTATGGGGGCCTGGACAGGAGTGGGACAGATCTGAGGGTCTCTGGCAGGAGGAGGGTCTCTGGGCCAGGGCCAAGGCAGTGGGGGCCGTTCCCTTCCTGTTTCCAGGATGGCTTCGTGGGCCGCATGAAACAACTTTGCGGGCCGGATCTGGCCCCCGGGCCTTGTGTTTGACATGTCTGCTCTATAAGTAACTCAAGATGATGAACATACCTAATACACCCCCTCCTCCTATTTTCCCCACAACATCAACCCTGTGCGGTGGGTTGGGTTGAAAGCTCCAAAGCGCCCCTGAAGGCAGGACAAGAAGCAATGGATAGAAACTAACCAGAGAGAGAAGCAACCTAGAATTAAGGAGAAATTTCCTGTCAGTGAGAACAATTAACCAGTGGAACAACCTGCCTCCAGAAGCGGTGAATGCTCCAACACCGGAGGTTTTTAAAAAGAGACTGGACAGCCGTTTGTCTGAAATGGCATATAGGGTCTCCCGCTTGAGCACGGGGTTGGACTAGATGATCTCCAAGGTCCCTTTCAACGTTATTATTGTGCCTTAGTAAGACCATCCTTGGAATATTGCATCCAGTTTTGATCACCACGTTGAGACTCAGTCTAGAAAGAGTGCAGAGAAGAGCAACAAAGATGATCAGGGGACTGGAGGCTCAAACATACGAAGCACATTTGCAGGAACTGGGTATATCTAGTCTAATGAAGAGAACGACGAAGGGTGACATGATAATAGTGTTCCAATATTTGAAGTGCTGCCACAAAGAAGAGGAAGTCAAGCTATTCTCCAAAGCACCTGAAGGCAGGAGAGGAAACAACGGTTGGAAACTAATCAAGGAAAGAAGCAACCTGGAATTAAGGAGAAATTTCCTGACAGTGAGAACAATTAATCAGTGGAACGGCTTTTGTGTGTGTGGGGGGGGGCACCATAATTTTGAACAGTTGATAAATGATCAGGGGTTACCTATCCCAGCTAGGACTGTCAGTATTAGTTGAGTCTCAGATTCTATGTTCGTTGCAATATTCCTTTTTTTTAAATAAATGAATCTTTATTTACATTTCGTGTTAAAAACACACCATACACCAACAAAGACAAAAAAAAACATTTACAATATACAAAAAACGAAGAAATCAAAAAATTGAAAACCATTTCAAAAATTTCACATTACATCTACTTCTAAACTAACAATTATATTCCACTCATTAAGTCTCTTATAACTATTCAACTCCAAAGCTTATTCATTAACAAAGACTATATCACTTCATTTTTGACCAACCTCCAAGCCACCCTCATTTCTTTAATCTTTTATCCATCCAAATATACCATTTATTCCATGATAGAAATGCTGGTGTCTCTTCTTTACCCTTCAACTTCTTGGTCAAGGTGTCTGCTTCTGCACAATCAAGTATTCTCCTAATTATAACTTCATCTGGCGGGGTATGATTTGCCTTCCAAAATTGAGCATACCCCATCCTTGCCGCCCTTAAGATATGTAAAACCAAATACCATATTTCCTTCTTAATATTTCCAGGCCTGGAGCCAAGCAGATACGTCTCTGGTTTAAGATCAACTAAACACCCTGTGATTTCCTCTATCCATTTTTGGATCCTCATCCAATATTCCTGTATGCACTTCCAACTGACATCTTTGGGTATCCTCCACTGAATCATGGTGGGACACCCTCACCCCTGTCTAGGGAATGAAACTCTTTGGGGAATATTAAAAGAGGCAGATACTTCCCCTAAAGGAGAAGAGGAGAAACATGTTCTCAAAGGCACAAAGCAGTCCCAATCTTCCTGCTATAGGAAAAAACAGCCTTAAGCAGAAGCCTGAAGTCTTTGTTGTTACTTGCCAAGTCGTGTCCGACCCACCGCGACCCCATGGACAACGTTCCTCCAGGCCTTCCTGTCCTCTACCTGAAGTCTTTAGGAATGTAGATTTTGTACCCGTTAAGAAAGCAGAATTCATAAGCAAAATGCTCTCACAGATGGCTGGAGCTGATGGGATTAGAAAAACAAAGACTCCTAAAAATCTACATTCCCCACCCAGCTCCAAGGACAGGGCATGACCTCCGAGCCACAATGGGAGTCAGGCCAGAATAATTAGAATAACAAAAGGGCACCTCAAGCACAGGTTAAAGTACATTTCACGAGGAACAGGCATCCCAATCAAGAAGCCCCAAAGAACGTATGAAAACCCACCTACTCTCAATTCAATTTTGTCAGCCATCCCAGAACTACATGCTGCTGTCACACTAGGTTTCTGGCTACCAAATAAACAGAGATCTCCTTTCCAAAATGCAGCCTGCCTTCAGTTCATTTCTACAGCGTCTTTCTCCCGGCTTGGAACCGGACCAGGTTTTTTTTCTTCCAACACCATGAACGGCTTTTTGAGATCATGGCATGCCTTTACAAAAGGTGGGTTCCCATGAATGTCCATAAGGAATGTCCTTTCAGCTTTCCTTATCTAATGGGGGGGAGGGGCGGGATAAGGGTCAAATTGTTCGATCAACGTGAATGGGAATTTAGCAGAATGTGTCATTTTAAGCTAGGGGCCTTCGTTTAAAAGTCTTGAGCCCAAAGTTTCGGTTGCTAAGCAGGACAGTTAAAATGGGGACAGTACACACCATTTTGTGCCCTTTCTTGCCAGGATTGTTAAGTTAGTAACACGGTTATCAAATGAATTTGGCTTCCCTATTGATTTTACTGGCCCAAAGGTCGCAAGAGGTGATCACATGATCCCAGGTCACTGTAAAAAGACTACTCAAAGTACTGTTAGTTGCAAAGTCGTGTCCGACTCATTGCGACCCCATGGACAACGTTCCTCCAGGCCTTCCTGTCCTCTACCACCTTCTGGAGTCCATTTAGGCTCACGCCTCCTGCTTCAGTGACTCCATCCAGCCACCTCATTCTCTGTCGTCCCCTTCTTCTCTTGCCCTCAGCCTTTCCCAGCATGAGGCTCTTCTCCAGTGAGTCCTTCCTTCTCCTTAGGTGGCCAAAGTATTTGAGTTTCAGCTTCAGGATCTGGCCTTCTAAAGAGCAGTCAGGGTTGATCTCCTCTAGGACTGACCGGTTTGATCGCCTTGCAGTCCAAGGGACTCTCAGGAATCTTCTCCAGCACCATAGTTCAAAGGCCTCAATTCTTTGGCGCTCAGCCTTTCTTATGGTCCAACTTTCACTGCCATACATTGCAACTGGGAAGACCACAGCCTTGACTCAAACTACTACAGAGATGCAAATGTCTGTAGAAAGTTACCAAACCACCCAGGCAATTTCACAAGTAGCTGACAATACAAAGGAGTCAACTGTACTTTGGGAATAGAAATCCGATCCCAATTTTTATTATGATGGTTTAAATAGAAAGAAGAGTTCCAAGAAAATTTACAACTTTTAACAGGACAAGTTTGGGACTTTTTCCTCAAGGATATTAACAAGGTTGAGAAATTCTTGAGAAAAAGGGAAGTTTATAACTACTTGACAAACATTCCAGTGAAGAAAAAAAATATATTCCATGAAGACAAGCTGGAAGGAGTGACTTAAATTTAATGAGTCAATTGGAATTAGGGTGGACTTCCTTCAGTCTGATATTTGTAATTGAACAGAAGTCTTAATCTAAAGTTTGAAAATGTATTTTTCCTTTCCGTTACATATGCTTATGTAATTCCTAAAGTTTGTAAAATATTATTGGAAGTGTGCTTGAAAATTTCTCTGTTAAGAGAAAAGTTAAAGAAAAAGATGTATTAGCTTAAAGAAAAATCTAGAGTCTTGAACAGGATGTATACAACAACAAGAAGAAAGATATTGTATGAGGGTAATTTGGAGGGAGTGACCTAAATTTAATGAGTTAATTTGAGTTAGTTGGAATTTTATTGGTCTGAAAGTGAACGTTCATGTAGGCGAAGTGGAAATTTTTTAAAAATATGTATTAATTAGAATGTTTTAATTTTAGAAATCTTTTTAAAGAAAAGTTTAGTGTTTTAAAATGGATGAAAAAAAATTCCTTTCAAGATTAAAAAAAATCCGAAAGAATACAGTGAATTTTGTTAATATCAATGGCGATAGATTATAAAGATCATTAAGAGCGAATAGAAATACATACTATTTCAACAGCAAGGAAGATAAAGCAGTAATGGTTAAATTGATTGTTCTATTCAAAGAGGAGAATATATTTATGTTTTCCCCGTCTGGATTTTGTGCTTTGCGATGATGAAAAGTAAAAATGAACCGTTGACTTTGCTTTTGCTGATTAGAGAGTTTCGCAGTTAAACATCTGCAAGGAAACCACCAAGGATTTTCTCTCAAAGGTGGCAGGGTGTGGGAATGGCCAGTCTAGACAAAACAAGGCTGACACCATGGCAGTCTTCCAGTATTTGAGGGGCTGCCACAAACAAGAGGGGAAGTCCACCTATTCTCCAAAGCGCCCAAAGGCAGGACAAGAAGCGATGGATGGAAACTCCTCAAGGAGAGAAGCAACCTGGAATTAAGGAGAAATTTCCTGACAGTGAGGGCAATTAACCAGTGGAACAGCTTGCCTCCAGAAGTTGTAGGTGCTTCATCACTGGACGTTTTCAAGAAGAGTCTGGACAGCCATTTCTCTGGAATGGTCTAGGGTTTTCTGCCTGAGCAGGGGGTTGGACTAGATGACCTCCAAGGTCCTTTTTAGCTCTGTTCTGATTGATTGACTGATCTCTTTTGTTTTCGAACCCGGAGCTTAGAATAGAATAGAACAGAACAGAATAGAATAGGATAGGATAGAATCTGGAAGGGACCTTGGAGGTCTTCTAGTCCAGCTCCCTGCTCAAGCAGGAGAACCTATACCTAGTCAACTGACTGTGCAGTTTCTTCTTAAAAACCTCCAGTGATGGAGTGCCCACGATTTCTGGAGGCCAGGTGTTCCACTGGTTAATTGTCCTCACCGTCAGGAAATTTCTCCTTAATTCCAGAATAGTTTGACCCCCTTCTTCTTGGTGGCAGCCCGTCAAATATTAGAATACTGCTATACTGTCCCCCACCAGTCCTTCTTTTCTCTAGACTGGCCATGCCCAAATCCTGCAGCTGTTCTTCGTATGTTTTAGTCTCCAGGCCTTGGATCATCCAGGGGTAGGCAACCTCGGCTCTTTTACGACTCATGGACTTCAACTCCCAGAATTCCTGAGCCAGCATGTCTGGCTCAGGAATTCTGGGAGTTAAAGTCCATGAGTCGTAAAAGAGCCGAGGTTGCCTACCCCGTGTCCTAGTTGCTCTTCTCTGATTTTTTTTTCCAAACTCTGAACATCTTTTTTGCGATACGGGGACCCAAATTGGCTGCAAGTATTCCAAGTGTGGTCTCACCAAAGCAGTACTAATATTTTGTGAGATCTTGATCCTATGCCTCCGTTGACGCAACTCAGGATTGTGTTAGCAGCTTTTTTTTTTTTGGCTGCTGCTGCTGCACACAGCTGGCTTGTAGTCCCTCTCACAGTTGCAGTGTTTGAGCCAGGTCTTCCCCAATCTGTACTCTTAGCTTTTTTTTTTTCTTGCCTCAATGTAAAACTTTTGCTTTTTCTCCACATTGAAGCTCAGGTTGTTGGAAAGGGCGCATTGTTCAAGTTGGTCAAGATTTTTTATTATTATTATTATTATTATTATTATTATTATTATTATTATTATTATTATTATTATGAAGAAGAAGAAGAAGGAGAAGAAGGAGAAGAAGAAGAAGAAGAAGAAGAAGAAGAAGAAGAAGAAGAAGAAGAAGAAGAAGAAGAAGAAGAAGAAGAAGAAGAAGAAGAAGAAGAAGAAGAAGAAGAAGAGCTTTTTTTGTAAAAGAAAAAGGTGCCGGAACTCACACATGTCATACAACCTGCCTTGCCTACCTTACAAGGTTCCATCCAAAAAAGGTGCCGGAACTCCGTTCTGAGCGTTCTATGACAAAAAAGCCATAATAATAATAATAATAATAATAATAATAATAATAATAATAATAATAATAATAATAATAATAATAATAATAATAATAATAATAATAATAATAAGAAGAAGAAGAAGAAGAAGAAGAAGAAGAAGAAGAAGAAGTTGGAAGGGACCTCGGAGGTCATCTAGTCCAGTGTTTTTCAACCACTGTTCCGCGGCACACTAGTGTGCCGCGAGATGTTGCCTGGTGTGCCGTGGGAAAAATTGAAAAGTAATTATAAAATACTTTCTTTGTGTTTATTTGATTCCTATTCAAGAGAATTACTTTATATATAGTCAATATAGGCACAGAGTTAAATTTTTTAACATTTTCTAATGGTGGAGTGCCTCGTGAATTTTTTTCATGAAACTTTGCCCAAAAAAGGTTGAAAAACACTGATCAAGTCCAACCCCCTGCTCAGACAGGAAACCCTAGACCATTTCAGGCCAATGGCTGTCCAGTCTCTTCTTAAAAACTTCCAGTGTTGGAGCATTCACCACCTCTGGAGGCAGGTCGTTCCACTGGTGAATTGTTCTCACTGTCAGGAAGTTTCTCCTTAGTTCCAGGTTGCTTCTCTCCTAGCTGGATCTGGGTTTGTCTCCCGGGGTGTGTGTGTGTGTGTGTGTGTGTGTGTGTCGGCTACTCTTGCCAGCTCGGTGTCCTCAGCCAATCCTCTGGACGAGTCCGGGCGCTTCCCAGCCCGTCCCTCGCCGCCCGCCTTCCCGGTCCTGCCCAGGCCAGCCGGGAGAAACGAAAGCTGGGCGGGGGGGGGGGACGTCCCAGCTGCGCAACGCCCAGCCCGAGCGGGATTTGCCGAGCGGGCGCACGTGGCCGCCTGCCCGCCGCCCCCTCCCCAGCCCCTCTTCTACCCCCCCTCTCTCCCCCCCCCTCTCCCCCAGAGGTGGCCAGCCCAGCCAGCTGCCAGCATCTCCTTCCTCCGGAGCGCAAGAAGAAGCCTCGGCGAGCCCGCCGGGATGAAGGCGCCCTTGGCCATCCTCCTCCTGACCGCCTGCCTCTGCCTGGACGGCGGTGAGACCTCTTGCGCAGCCCCCCCCCAGCCCAGCCCAAAGCCCCCCCTCCCCACCCCCGGGCGGGGAATCTCCTGCCCCCCCCCCCCGGAGGGGTTCCTTCCCTGCCTGCCTTGCCTCGCCGACCCCTCCGCCCTCTCTCGCAGGCTCCGCGCCTGGAGACCCCCACACCCCACCCCGGGCCAGATCGGGAGCCGGCGCTTCGGCGCTGCGCAGCCCGGCGGCGGCGGCGGCAGATCCCGGAGTTCCCAAAAGGAATCTCGGGGTATGGGGTGGGGAAGACGGGATGGCTCCCTTCCCTTCCTTCCTTCGTCTTTTCTTCTTTCCCCCCCCTCCCTCCCTCTGTCCTTCCATTCTTCTTTCCTCCCTCTCTTTCTCTCCTCCCTCCCTCCGCTCCTCCTTCCTTCCTTTTCTCCTCCCTCTCTTTCCATTCTTCCTTCCCGCCTCCCTCGCTCCATTCGTCCATTCTTCCTTTTCTCCCCTCCCTCTCTCCTTCCACTCTTCCTTTCCCTCCTCCCTCTCCTCCCTCCCTCCATTCGTCCGTTCTTCCTTTTCCTCCTCCCTCCCTCCGTCCTTTTCCCCTCCCTCTCTCCTTCCATTCTTCCTCCCTCCCTCTCCTCCCTCCATTCTGCCTTTTTCCCTCCCTCTCTCTTTCCATTCTTCCTTCCCTCCTCCCTCTCCTCCCTCCCTCCGTCCTTTCTTTCTTTTCCCCTCCCTCTCTCCTTTCGTTCTTCCTCCTCCCTCCCTCCCTCCATTCGTCCTTTCTTCCTTTCCCCTCCCTCTCTCCTTCCGTTCTTCCTCCCTCCCTCTCCTCCCTCCATTCTTCCTTTTTCCCTCCCTCTCTCTTTCCATTCTTCCTTCCCTCCTCCCTCTCCTCCCTCCCTCCGTCCTTTCTTTCTTTTTCACTCCCTCTCTCCTTTCGTTCTTCCTCCCTCCCTCTCCTCCCTCCATTCTTCCTTTTTCCCTCCCTCTCTCTTTCCATTCTTCCTTCCCTCCTCCCTCTCCTCCCTCCCTCCGTCCTTTCTTTCTTTTTCCCTCCCTCTCTCCTTTCGTTCTTCCTCCTCCCTCCCTCCCTCCATTCGTCCTTTCTTCCTTTCCCCTCCCTCTCTCCTTCCATTCTTCCTCCCTCCCTCTCCTCCCTCCATTCTTCCTTTTTCCCTCCCTCTCTCTTTCCATTCTTCCTTCCCTCCTCCCTCTCCTCCCTCCCTCCGTCCTTTCTTTCTTTTTCACTCCCTCTCTCCTTCCATTCTTCCTCCCTCCCTCTCCTCCCTCCATTCTTCCTTTTTCCCTCCCTCTTTCCATTCTTCCTTCCCTCCTCCCTCTCCTCCCTCCCTCCGTCCTTTCTTTCTTTTTCCCTCCCTCTCTCCTTTCGTTCTTTCTCCTCCCTCTCTCCTTCCTCCCTCCCTCCATTCGTCCTTTCTTCCTTTCCCCTCCCTCTCTCCTTCCATTCTTCCTCCCTCCCTCTCCTCCCTCCATTCTTCCTTTTTCCCTCCCTCTCTCCTTTCGTTCTTTCTCCTCCCTCTCTCCTTCCTCCCTCCCTCCATTCGTCCTTTCTTCCTTTCCCCTCCCTCTCTCCTTCCATTCTTCCTCCCTCCCTCTCCTCCCTCCATTCTTCCTTTTTCCCTCCCTCTCTCTTTCCATTCTTCCTTCCCTCCTCCCTCTCCTCCCTCCCTCCGTCCTTTCTTTCTTTTTCACTCCCTCTCTCCTTCCGTTCTTCCTCCCTCCCTCTCCTCCCTCCATTCTGCCTTTTTCCCTCCCTCTCTCTTTCCATTCTTCCTTCCCTCTCCTCCCTCCCTCCCTCCGTCCTTTCTTTTTTTCCCTCCCTCTCTCCTTTCATCCTTCCTCCTCCCTCTCTCCTTCCTCCCTCCCTCCATTCGTCCTTTCTTCCTTTCCCCTCCCTCTCTCCTTTCATCCTTCCTTCCTTCCCTCCCTCCCTCCCTCCCATTTCTTTCTCTCCTTTCTTCCTGCTTCCCTCATTCATTCCTTTTTCTCCACCTCCCCCCCCCGCCCCCCCTCATTCCCGCTCCTCCAGCCAAGCTTCTGGGCCTTCTAAACCGCGCGTGCTTCGTTTATTGCGCAGGGTTGAGCCTTCTGGAGGCTGAATTTCCTCTCTGGAGAAGGGGAGGGGGGGTGGAGGAGGAGTTGCTGCCCCCCCTCGGGTTCCCAACGGCCCGGTGGTCCTGGACAGGGAGGGGCCGTTTGGTTGCCTGCCTTATACTAGTCGAGGCCAGCCTGCAGAAGGGCGGCTGGTGTCTTTCTCATGGGGTGGGGGGTGGGGGAGGAGGAACCCCACTGGGATTGCTGGAATGGAAGACAAGGGGGTCATCAAGGTCCCCACTTTGCAGAGGTGGAGATTGGGGGGGCTCTGTGTAGGGAAGTGGGGGAGGAGGGCGAAGCTTTAGACGGGGGTCTTCAAACTTGGCCCTTTGATGACTTGTGGACTTCAACTCCCAGAATTCCTCAGCCAGCCAAGCTGGCTGAGGAATTCTGGGAGTTGAAGTCCACAAGTCATCAAAGGGCCAAGTTTGAAGACCCCTGCTTTAGGCTGTCCCCCCCCCCCCCGTGGTTAATGCATTTGTCGTTGCAAATTCTTTAATCTTTAATCCCATCCAACAATGGGTGTCCCAAGTTGGTTTCTTATCACTTGAGGAAAGGGCTCGCTTGAGGATCAACGTCCCGGCCGGGGGGGGGGGGGTCCTCGACTTAAAACCATCACAGCCGAGTCCCAAACTTTCTGTTTCTAACTGAAACATTTTCTTAAGTCAGTTCGCCCCCATTTTAGGACCTTTTTTTTTTTTACCGTATTTGTTAACCGAATCGTTGCAAATTCTTGAATCTTTAATCCAGGGGTCTTCAAACTTGGCCCTTTTATGACTCGTGGACTTCAGCTCCCAGAATTCCTCAGCCAGCCTGCCTGGCTGAGGAATTCTGGGAGTTGAAGTCCACGAGTCATAAAAGGGCCAAGTTTGAAGACCCCTGCTTTAATCCAACAATGCGTGTCCCAAGTTGGTTTCGTATCACTTGAGGAAAAGGCTCGCTTGAGGATCAACTTCCCGGCCAGGGGTGGTCCTCGACTTAAAACCATCACAGCCGAGTCCCAAAATTTCTCTTTCTAACTGAAACATTTCCTTAAGTCAGTTCGGCCCCATTTTAGGACCTTTTTTTTTTTACCATATTTGTTAACCGAATCAGTGCAGTTGTTAACTTAGTCACACCGTTGTTAAGCGAATCTGGCTTTCCCCCCCTCCCGCTTGACTTTGTGGGACGCTGCGACCGTCGTGAATATGAGTCGATTGCCAAGCGACTTGAGTTTTGATCACGCCACCCTGGGGGAATGCTGCGACGGTCGTACGTGTGAAACCTGGTCAGGAGTCACCTTTTTCAGTGCAGTTGTAACTTTGTTCAGCAAATTGTTGTTAAGTTGAGGACAACCTGTAGTTTCTTTTTTCTCAGGAACAGCTTCATCAGTTTAACCCAGAGGTCTTCAAAGATGGCCCTTTGATGACTTGTGGACTTCAACTCCCAGAATTCCTCAGCCAGGTGCACTGGCTGAGGAATTCTGGGAGTTGAAGTCTGCAAGTTATGAAGGGGCGATAGTTCCCACATGCTGGCTCAGGAATTCTGGGAGTTGAAGTCCTCAAGTCATGAAGGGGCCATAGTTGCCCCAAGCTGGCTGAGGAATTCTGGGAGTTGAAGTCCTCAAGTCATGAAGGGGCCATAGTACCCCCATGCTGGCTGAGGAATTCTGGGAGTTGAAGTCATCAAGTCATGAAGGGGCCATAGTTCCCCCACGCTGGCTGAGGAATTCTGGGAGTTGAAGTCCTCAAGTCATGAAGGGGCCATAGTTCCCCCATTCTGGCTCAGGAATTCTGGGAGTTGAAGTCCTCAAGTCATGAAGGGGCCATAGTTCCCCCACGCTGGCTGAGGAATTCTGGGAGTTGAAGTCCTCAAGTCATGAAGGGGCCATAGTTCCCCCATTCTGGCTCAGGAATTCTGGGAGTTGAAGTCCTCAAGTCATGAAGGGGCCATAGTTCCCCCACGCTGGCTGAGGAATTCTGGGAGTTGAAGTCCTCAAGTCATGAAGGGGCCATAGTTCCCCCATTCTGGCTCAGGAATTCTGGGAGTTGAAGTCCTCAAGTCATGAAGGGGCCATAGTTCCCCCATTCTGGCTCAGGAATTCTGGGAGTTGAAGTCCTCAAGTCATGAAGGGGCCATAGTTGCCCCACGCTGGCTGAGGAATTCTGGGAGTTGAAGTCCGCAAGTTATGAAGGGGCCATAGTTCCCCCATTCTGGCTGAGGAATTCTGGGAGTTGAAGTCCTCAAGTCATGAAGGGGCCATAGTTGCCCCACGCTGGCTGAGGAATTCTGGGAGTTGAGGTCCACAAGTCATGAAGGGGCCATAGTTCCCCCACGCTGGCTGAGGAATTCTGGGAGTTGAAGTCCACAAGCCATGAAGGGGCCATAGTTTGAAGACCCCTGATTTAATGCAATGTAAGAAGGCATTGCCGCTCTTCTAATTTATTATTTGGATTTCCCCTTTCATTATTAAGACATTCTGGCTGGTTTTTGCTTGTAAATCCATTTGGCATCTTTTTCCTTATCTCTGACCTTTCTATCCATTTTCAGATCCACGACTTTCTCCATCTCATATTTATCATATAGTTCAGCATATTTTTTTTTAAAAAAAACCCAAATCCACAAACCTTCTTGTTTGGATTTTTCCCCCTCCCCTCCCCCTCTGGGTGCCCTCCAGATCTTAGCACTGGGGAATTTGCAAGTTGGAAACCCCCAGGTTTGTAGAATGTTACATTGAAGGTGGGGGAAAAAAAACATCACAGTGGGGCTGAAAGAGGTAGAACATTTTAAAAATAATGGTCAGGAGTGGAAGACCAGGTCCACAGTTAAGGTTAAAATTAACTGATTTATTGCTAACAGTCTCGGTTAATAATCAGAAAAGAATGGAATGGAATGGAATGGAATGGAATGGAATAGAATAGAATAACACAGTTGGGACGTTGGAGGTCTTCTAGTCCAACCCCCTTGCTCAGGCAGGAAACACTGTACCATTTCAGACAAGTGGCTGTCCGGTCGTTCCACTGATGAATTGTTCTAACTGTCAGGAAATTCCCCCTTAGTTCTAGGTTGCTTCTCTCCTTGGATTAGTTTCCATCCATTGCTTACTTCAGTAGGCTTACAATGATAAAATTACAGCAATCTTTCCCTCTAAAATTAATTAATTCCTAGCAGTTCCGTAATCGCATACATTTTGAACCACCCAATCCTAAAATTAATCCTAAAATTAATGGAGTATTTCTTTGGGTTTCTAACACAAAGCCCAAAAGTGGTTTCCCCCCCACAGAAACAAAATCTTTTCTTCAACCAGGGTAGTTAACTTTTGCCCTCCGGGCCAGTTTAATTAACTTCATTATCAATTAATCCATGGTTGGAATCGATAGATTTTTTCCCCCCGTCTCTCTGCCTACAAAAGTCTTGCTGCATTTATCACAGTCTCATTTTTTTTTCTTCTCCAAGTGCTTATCCATCAAACTTAAAAGAAGAATGTCCGGTTTCAAGTGCACATTTGTTTTAAGAATTCTCTCAATTAAAGTGCATATTTGATCATATATATATGTATATGTATATGTAAAGGTAAAGGTAAAGGCTCCCCCGCACATGCGTGCTAGTCGTTTCCGACTCTAGGGGCCGGTGCTCATCCCCGTTTGAAAGCCGAAGAGCCAGCGCTTGTCCGAGGACGTCTCCGTGGTCATGTGGCCGGCATGACTAGACGCCAGAGGCGCACGGAACGCTGTTACCTTTCCACCGGAGTGGTCCCTGTTTTTCTACTTGCATTTTTACGGGCTTTCGAACTAGTAGGTGGGCAGAAGCTGGGACGAGTAACAGGCGCTCACTCTGTTACGCGGCACTCGGGATTCGACCCGCCAAACTGCCGACCTTCAGTTTGACAAGCTCAGCGTCCTAACCCACTGAGCCACCGCGTCCCATATATATATATATATACACCAATAAAGAAAAATATTTTAGCTGAGGGTTGAACCGTGGGGTCCTTGGTGCTCTCTGGACTTGGTATGTTTCTTGCTGACCTTTCATCCCACAACTTGTGAGTCCTAAATGATATAGGGTCTCCTGCCTGAGCAGGGGGTTGGACTAGAAGATCTCCAAGGTCCCTTTCAATTCTGTTATTCTCTTATTCTGCTGTGGCTATGGGACTGCAAAACCTGAAGCATGATAAGCCGGCACATGACTTTGAAATGGGAACTGAAAGCCTGAGATTTTCACAGTTGCCCAGTTGTGTGACGATATATATATATATTTTTCATCTCCTGCTTTATTTAACAACAAAGAGCGGAAAGCATGCAAATTAGCTCATAACGAACTCTAAGCAGTCTGGGCTTTTAATAGGAAGGAGAAGTCAAAATCTGCCACTCAGTTCCTCAAAATAAGACTGGTTTTCTGCACTGTCACCACAAGCCTAATCCTTCACCCTAAGATGGGCCACATGAAAATTTAATAAATAAATAAATAAATAAAGAAACTTCAACTGCCAGGATTGCCCTGCTGGTTTGCTGGCTGAGGAATTCTGGGAGCTGAAGTCCACAGGTCTTACAAGTTGCCCAAGTTTGAAAAATGCCGATTTAATTGAAGCATGAACGCCAACATTTCTTCCCTCCTCCTGGCATATCTTCTGGGTTGGGGCTAAATCTGGGTTGGCAGGAATTCTGTCTGAGTGGGAGTTAGGTGTCAATACATTCTGGAAAAGGTTTGTTGTGACCCGTGGAGGTGTCTTCAGTGGCTTCTAGGTTAGTTAGCTTTGTGTGGAAAAAGCTGGAAGGTTGAGGACAGGAAATGCAACACCTCCCTCACCTTTTTCCAAATTTGTTCTCAGAAAATGAGGAAGTGATCTATTAAGCTGCATCGATCCATGCACAATTGACCAGAAATGGTCAATACTGTTGGTTCTCAAGGTTGAAGAGTTGAAGAACATCTGTTGGGGTTGAGTGTGGCATCCTGTCCTTTGAGGCTTCTTTGGCTTTCTTGTGTCTTCTCAGTGTCTTGGTTGTTCAGTTTTTGGAGGAGCCCCCAGTGCTGCTTGGAGATGGGCCACCACGAGGGCAGATCTTGGCTGTAGAGCAGTACTTGCCAACCTTGGCAAACCTAAGGTGGGTGAAGTTCAACTCCCAGCTGGATGAGGAATTCTGGGAGTTGAAGTCCACCCATCTTCAACTGGCCTTGGTTGGGAAATACTACTCTACAGCCATGGTCTTCCCTCGTGGTGGCCCATCTCCAACCAGCACTGGGGCTCCTCCAAAAACTGAACAAACAAGACACTGAGAAGACCCAAGAAATCTGGACAATGGTTGACAAACTTTGTCCTGTCCTGAGTGGGTTGGCAGGAACAGTACATCCAGGATCGAGAACTTACCCAAATGAGGAGATGAAAATGGGACAGAAAGAGGAAACCTAGTGAGGGTGTTAGAAGAAGTTGGGCCACCTGGGTAGGAGGCCACATCTGGAAGTATGAGTTGGGGGGGCAGGGGGAACCCCAAACAGAAAGTGTGTCAGTCCACCTGCAAAGTCTGGAGGAACTCAGCTCAGAATGAGCCTTGAGGGCCCAAGTGTGCCCACTCCTCCTCAGCAGAAGACCCACAGATCGACCTTCACTTCCTTAGCAGCCACCAAAAAAGCTAACACAATCCTGGGTTGTATAAACAGAGGCAGAGAATCAAGATCATGTGAAGTATTAGTCCCGCTTTATAAAACCCTAGTGAGGCCACACCTGGAATACTGCAGCCGATTTTGGTCCCCATATCACAAAAAAAGATGTCGAGAGTTTGGAAAAGATTCAGAGAAGAGCAACTAAGATGATCCAAGGCCCGGAGACCAAAACATATACAAAGAACGGCTGCGGGACTTGGGTTTGGCTAGTCTACAGAAAAGAAGAAATAGGGGAGACATGATAGCAGTGATCCAGGATTGGAGGGGCTGCCACAAGGAAGAGGGGGTCACATTATTCTCCAAAGCACCAGAAGGAAGGACGAGAAACAATGGTTGGAAACTGAACTTAACCTAGAATTAAGGAGAAACTTCCTGACAGTGAGGACAATCAACCAGTGGAACAGCTTGCCACCAGAAATCGTGGGCGTTCCATCACTGGAGATTTTTAAGAAGAGGCTAGACAGTCACTTATCTGAGATGGTATAGGTTCTCCTGCTTGAGCAGGGGGCTGGACTAGAAGACCTCCAAGGTCCCTTCCAGCTCCATTCTATTAAGATGAAGCTGAGAAGGTCATCTGATTCTGCTTGGAAGAATCGTATTTGCCAGAACCAACTTATTTCCAAGTTGTAATTTTTGGCTTGTTTCCTTTTTAAAAACTAAATAAATAAATGAAAAGCTTGCTAGCTTTTCTACAACCAAACTCTGGATTCTCAAACCACCCCGTGTGGCATTCTACAGGAGCCCACTCATAATAACATGGTTCAATCCAGGGGCTAAGAATTCCTCTATGGATCCCTGATGAAACAGGAGGGGGGGGCAGGATTTTGCAACCTTGATGGTTGAAGTCACAGGGAGGGGAGGGGGATCAGTGCCAGGAACACTTATCTCAGCAGGAAAGAACGTGGACTTCTGAAGGTCAAACCAAGAGGGTGAGAAGGCTTTTGAGACCTTCAGAGATATAAGCCTAATCTCCAGTTCACAGAGAGCCAGAGAAAACGAGCCCTGGGTGGCTTTGTAGAAGTAAGTAGCTGAACCACATCTCCCAATGGTCCCATCCGGGAAAGGAGTGGAGAGGGATGCTGGGAGTTGTAGTTCAGGAGCCTTTCTTTGGAAGACCACCTGTTGGCCAACCCTGAAGGTGTCTTCCCAAGAAGAAGCAGCTGGTCCGGGTGGCCAAAGGAATTAAGGATGAGTACAGATAGTCCTGGAATTGTGGTCATTAAGCAGGTCATCCCATTTTTAGGACTTTTTTTGTGGTGATTGCAAAGCGAACGCAGTGGTTGTTAAGGGAACCCCATTGTCTTCCAATGGGCTTTTTTTGGGGGGGGGGCAGGAAGAGGAAGCAAATACACTTTCTGGCAAAAAAAAGTGTCATAAATCACAATCGTGTGTACGGGATGCTGCAGACGGCCATGGGTTGATTGCCGAGGGCCTAAAATGTGATCATGTGACCCCAGAGGGAGGGGCAGCTCTCAGATCTTTCAATCTAGCTCCTAGGTATCGTTTTTGGTCTTCCTTATAACTTTGTATCGGTCATAACACGAGGACTACCTCTGCAGGCCATCTCTGCATGTTGAAGGACATGGCAAGCTGCGTGCATGCTGGGAAACCTTTTTAAAAAGTTAATATAATAATAATAATAATAATAATAATAATAATAATAATAATAATAATAATAATAATAATAATAATAATAATAATAATAATAAAGTTGGAAGGGACCTTGGAGGTCATCATCTCCAACCCCCAGCTCAGGCAGGAAACCCTATACCAGGGGCGTAGGCAACCTTGGCTTTTTTTTTATAACTTGTGGACTTAAATACCCCAAATTTCTGAACCAGCCATGCTGACTCAGGAATTCTGGGAGTTGAAGTCCACAGTAAAATAAGAGCCAAGGTTGCCTACCCCCTGCCCTATACCATTTCAGACAAATGGCTGTCCAGTCTCTTCTTAAAAACTTCCAGTGTTGTTGAAGCATTCACAGCTTCTGGAGGCAGGTTGTTCCACTGGTTAATTGTTCTGACTGTCAGGAAGTTTCTCCTTAGTTCTAGGTTGCTTCTCTCCTTGGATAGTTTCCATCCGCTGCTTCTTGTCCTGCCTTCGGGCGCTTTGGAGAATAGCTTGACTGTCTCTTCTTTGGGGCAGCCCCTCAGATACTGGAAGACTGCTATCATGTCCCCCCTCATCCTTCTCTTCACTAGACTAGAAATACCAAGATTTGGAGGACAGGTCATCCTCAGATCCAAGGAGGAGTGTGTGGGTGGTAACATGGACTTCATAAAAGTCTTCCTGGATAGTTTGTGCAGTTCTAGATTTGATCATGTTCAAAGGACTCTTTATTAGATGTTCTGTTATGAAGTACCACTTGGAATATTGGATCAGCTTTTTGGTCACCACAATATAAAAAAAGATGTTGAGACTCTAGAAAGAATGCGGAGAAGAGCAACAAGGATGCTTAGGGGACTGGAGGCTAAAACAAAAAGAACGGATGCAGGAATTGGCTACGTCTCAGTGGGTTGGGACGCTGAGCTTGTCGATCAGAAGGTCGGCAGTTTGGCAGGACAAATCCTGAGTGCCGCATAGCAGAGTGAGCGCCTGTTACTCGTCCCAGCTTCTGCCAACCTAGCAGTTCGAAAGCACATAAAAATGGAAGTAGAAAAATAGGGACCACTCCGGTGGGAAGGTAACAGCGTTCCGTGCGCCTTTGGCATCCAGTCATGCCGGCCACATGACCACAGAGACGTCCTCGGACAAGCGCTGGCTCTTCGGCCTTGAAACGGAGATGAGCACCGGCCCCTAGAGTCGGAAACGACTAGCACGCATTGGCCATTGTCGGGACTGGCTTTCCTTTTTTTTTTTTAAGGGTTGCCAATGTCCATTGTTGAACAAAACTGGGAAATCGAAAGCTAAAAGCCTGAAAGGAAAGCCAGTGGGGCAAGAAAGAGAAACACATTTTTTTTAAATTTATGGATTTCTAAAGCTGCCCTTGCAAGCTGTTGCAGAAAACCAGCCTAGGAAATCAAAAGTTAAAAACCTGAAACGAAAGCTGAACGGGGGGAAAAAAAGTTAAAAGTGTGATTTTTCTATTTTTTAAAAATTATTATTATTAGTTTTAGGCTGTCCCTGCAAGTTGTTTTTGATAAAATCTCCCTAGGAAATCGAAAGCTAAAAGCTTAAAATGAAACTTAGATGGGCAGGAATGAGGAATGTGCAGTTTTACAGACTCTTTATCCGGGTTTTTTTTGGAGAAAAGGGCACTGAGGGTTTCCTTTGCGAACAAAGGATGCAGTTGGGAAGAAATCCAAATAAAACAAAAGAGATTGGGAAAAAAAAGGAAAGAAAAGTTGTTTTATTGTTTTGTGGAAAATTTGCCTGGGCAAACTTTGCTCATGTGTCTTCTCAGGCTTATTAATTCCTTTACTTTTAAAAATAAATAAATTTCATTGACTTAACTCTACAACCATTTATCCAGAATGGTATAGGTCAGGACTTCCTGCTTCAGCTGGGGGTTGGACTAGAAGACCTCCAAGGCCCCTTCCAAGCCTTTTATTCTATTATTCTGTCGTAGTAACTGCTTTCCTTTTTGTCAAGTAAAATTCTCTTCAATCTGTCAAAAGAATGATTTGGGATTCCAAATTAAGCCAGGGTAGTAGTAGTAGTAGTAGTAGTAGTAGTAGTAGTAGTAATAGTAATAGTAGTAGTGATGATGATGATGATGGTGATGTCGGGACCTTTGAGGTCATCATCTCCAACCCCCAGCTCAGGAAGGAAACCCTATACCAGGGGCGTAGGCAACCTTGGCTTTTTTTTATAACTCGTGGACTTAAATACCCCAAATTTCTGAACCAGCCATGCTGACTCAGGAATTCTGGGAGTTGAAGTCCACAGTCAAATAAGAGCCAAGGTTGCCTACCCCCTGCCCTATACCATTTCAGACAAATGGCTGTCCAGTCTCTTCTTAAAAACTTCCAGTGTTGGAACATTCACCGCTTCTGGAGGCAGGTTGTCCCACTGGTTAATTGTCCTCCCTGTCAGGAAATTCCTCCTTAGTTCCAGGTTGTTTCTCTCCTTGATGAGTTTCCATCCGTTCCTTCTTGTCCTGCCTTCTGGTGCTTTGGAGAATAGCTTGACTGCCTCTTCTTTGGGGCAGCCCCTCAGATACTGGAAGACTGCTATCATGTCACCCCTCGTCCTTCTCTTCACTAGACTAGAGATACCAAGATCTGGAGGACTGGTCATCCTCAGATCCAAGGAGGAGTGTGTGGGTGGTAACATGGACTTCATAAAAGTCTTCCTGGATAGTTTGTGCAGTTCTAGATTTGATCATGTTCAAAGGACTCTTTATTAGATGTTCTGTTATGAAGTACCACTTGGAATATTGGATCAGCTTTTTGGTCACCACAATATAAAAAAAGATGTTGAGACTCTAGAAAGAATGCGGAGAAGAGCAACAAAGATGCTTTTAGGGGACTGGAGGCTAAAACAAAAAGAACGGATGCAGGAATTGGCTACATCTCAGTGGGTTAGGACGCTGAGCTTGTCGATCAGAAGGTCGGAAGTTTGGCGGGTCGAATCCCGAGTGCCGCGTAGCAGAGTGAGCGCCTGTTACTCGTCCCAGCTTCTGCCAACCTAGCAGTTCGAAAGCACGTCAAAATGCAAGTAGAAAAATAGGGACCGCTCCGGTGGGAAGGTAACAGCGTTCCGTGCACCTTTGGCGTCTAGTCATGCCGGCCACATGACCACGGAGACGTCCTCGGACAAGCGCTGGCTCTTCGGCTTTGAAACGGAGAGGAGCACCGGCCCCTAGAGTCGGAAACGACTAGCATGCATGTGCGGGAGAACCTTTACCTTTACCTTTAGTTTAATGAAGAGAAGGACGAGGGGTGACAGGATAGCAGTCTTCCAGTATCTCAGGGGCTGTCCCAAAGAAGAGGGAGTCAAGCTATTCTCCAAAGCACCAGAAGGCAGAAAAAAATGGATGGAAACTAGTCAAGGAGAGAAGCAACCTGGAATTAAGGAGAAACTTCCTGACAGTTAGAACAATTAACCGGTGGAACTGCTTGCATCAAGAAGTCGTGGGTTCTCCATCACTGGAGGTTTTTAAGAAAAAATCAGGGACAGACATTTGTCTGAAATGGTGAGGTTGGACCAGACCTCTAAAAAGGCCTCATTCCCACTCCTGTTATTCTCCGTTGTTTCTTCATTATTCGCCTTGTCTTCCGATAAGGAACAGCTCATAAACATTGGCCATTGTCAGGACTGGCTTTCCTTTTCTTTTCTTTTTAAGTTGAACAAAACTGGGAAATCGAAAGCGAAAAGCCTGAAAGGAAAGCCAGTGGGGCAAGCCCTTGCAAGCTGTTGCAGAAAACCAGCCTAGGAAATCAAAAGTTAAAAACCTGGAACGAAAGCTGAACGGGGAAAAAAAAAAAGTTAAAAGTGTGATTTTTCTATTTTTTTTAAAATTATTATTATTAGTTTTGCTGTCCTTGCAAGTTGTTTTGATAAAATCTCCCTAGGAAATCGAAAGCTAAAAGCTTAAAAAGAAACTTAGATGGGCAGGAATGAGGAATGTGCAGTTTTACAGACTCTTTATCCGGGTTTTTTTTTTTGGAGAAAAGGGCACAGGGTTTCCTTTGCGAACAAAGGATGCAGTTGGGAACAAACCCAAATAAAACAAAAGAGATTGTAAAAAAAAGGAAAGAAAAGTTGTTTTATTGTTTGGTGGAAGATTTGCCTGGGCAAACTTTGCACATGTGTCTTCTCAGGCTTATTAATCCCTTTACTTTTTACTTTTAAAAATAAATAAATTTCATTGACTTCACTCTACAACCATTTATCCAGCATGGTATAGGTCAGGACTTCCAGCTTCAGCTGGGAGTTGGACTAGAACACAGGTCTGCAACCCGCGGCTCCGGAGCCGCATGCAGCTCTTTCAGCCATCTCCTGTGGCTCCCGGTCCTCTGCCATGTGCAGTCCAAAAAAGAAAAAAAAAAGTGGGACTAAAGAAGTTAAAGCAATCAATTCAAACATGCAGGGTAGGTGCATATCTCGCCTTGGCTCCACTCTTCAGTCAAACCCTGTTCTGCGCATGCGCGCATGTACGCGCATGCGCACACATGTTTTGCGGCTCCCAGTTTTTCCTTTTATGAGGGAACCGGTTCCGAGTGGCTCTTTCACTGTTTCAGGCTGCTGACCCCTGGACTAGAAGACCTCCAAGGCCCCTTCCAACCCTTTTATTCTATTATTCTGTCGTAGTAACTGCTTTCCTTTTTGTCAAGTAAAATTCTCTTCAATCTGTCAAAAGAATAATTTGGGATTCCAACTTAAGCCAGGGTAGTAGTAGTAGTAGTAGTAGTAGTAGTAGTAGTAGTGATGATGATGATGATGGTGATGTTGGAAGGGACCTTGGAGGTCATCTAGTCCAACCCCCCTGCTCGGGCAGGAAACCGTACACCATTCCAGACATGTGGATGTCCAATCTGTTCTTGAAAACTTCCGGGTTTGGAGCATTCACCGCTTCTGGAGGCAGGTTGTTCCACTGGTTAATTGTTCGCAATGTCAGGAAGTTTCTCCTTAGTTCCAGGTTGCTTCTCTCCTGGATTAGTTTCCATCCGTTGCTTCTTGTCCTGCCTTCAGGGGCTTTGGAGAATAGCTTGACTGCCTCTTCTTTGTGGCAGCCACTGAGATACTGGAAGACTGCTATCATGTTCCCCCCTCGTGCTTCTCTTCACTAAACTAGACCTACCCAGTTCCTGCAACAGTTCCTTATATGTTTTAGTCTCCAGTCCCCTGATCATCTTTGTTGCTCTTCTCTGCACTCTTTCTAGAGTCTCACCATCTTTTTTACATCGTGGTGACCAAAACTGGATGCAGGATTCCAAGTGCGGCCTTACCAAGGCGTTGTAAAGTGGTATTAACACATGATCTTGATTCTATCCCTCTGTTGATGCAGCCTAGCACTGTGTTGGCTGTTTTGGCAGCTGCAGCACACGGCTGGCTCATATTGAAGTGATTGTCCACTAGGACTCTGAGATCCCTCTCACAGTTGCTACTATTGAGCAAGAACAAATCAAAATGAAATCCAGACATCAGTGAGGAAAGGAGATTTTATTTATAAGGTAGCTTGTCCTTGGTGTGGTTCTTATGGGGTGAGAAATTGTATACATGCTGATTCTAGGGTGACATTTAATGGGCACGTGTACATGCTGACCTCAGTAGAAGGAGCTGATTAAATTTTAAGTTTTTATTTAGCGTATGGCATCTACAGACATCGTTCAGTCACTGATACACGAATCTAGTTTAAATAATTGTAACCAAATTCAGATACTTGGCAACAGTCCTAAACATGATAAATATGAACCAAATGCCAAGCATCTGAATTTTAATGACATGATCATGGGGATGCTTGCAGAGGTCGTAACGGGGGAAAAAAGGATCATAAGTTCCTTTTTTTTCAGTTCCCTTTTAATTTTGGAGGGTCACTAAATGAATGGTTGTAAGCTGAGGACTGCCTGTACTGCAACAGTGATTTCATTGATGCTCTCAAGAACCTTGAATTAAAATCCTTTGGTGTGGGGTTGATCGGATAGCTTACTCTTTCCACTGTCTTGTTCCGTGGCTTTGGACTTATGCCTTGTTCAGTCTCAAATTAGAGAGAGACCCCAGATGTGACATGTCATCATGACCGCCTAATAATAAAGTTGGATGGGACCTTGGAGGTCATCTAGTCCAATCCCCTGCTCAGGCAAGAAAACCCTTATACCATTTCAGACAAATGGCTATAGGAGTGTTTACGTGATTTCCATCCTCGGGAGAAATTTCTCCTTCTTTACCCGGTGGGGGATCCAGATTATAAATATAATGTGAACACCTCCATTGAATTACAGGTTAGTCCTCACTTAATGACCGGTCATTTAGCCCCCATTCAGAGTTACAAAGGACCCTCCGAAAGCTACTTATGACTGGTTCTTGAGTTCCAGAGTCCGAAGCTATAAATAAAACTTGAGTTCGACCCTTTTTAACAATTTTGAGTCAGGACTTTGCTTGGAATATTCAGCTGTTCGCCTGCACTCCGTTGCGTTTCTCAAAAAGAGACTGGACAACCATTTGAGTTTTGAGTGGCAAAATGAAAATAATGATTATTCAAGCTGCGGTGATTAAGTATGATTTTTAAAGCTTCAGTAATCGTAATTTTCAAAGCGTCAAAGATTAAGTACAGTTTTTAGACTACAGTTTAATAGGCTACCATCTAATTACCTGACGTCCATTCCCTGATTCTATAAAAGGAGAAATGCAGTAAAAAGTTTGGATTCTTTATTGCAATTTTATGGAGGCCTGCAGTGTCAGCTGATAGTCAGCAGGTGGGCAATATCTCTTGCAGTGTGAGCTGATGGCCAGCAGGTGGCGTCCTCTAGCTTTGCAGGGATGTTGTATGAATCTCTTCTATCTTTTTACCTTTGGGTGGGATCATTATTGTGAAAGTTTCAAAGTCGTCAAGTAGGTGTAAAGTCATGTAAAGTAGTTGATCAGAGGTCTGGAGACCAAAACGCACGAAGAACGGCTGCAGAATATGGAACATAGAATAAAAGAGTTGGAAGGGAGCATGGAGGACATCTAGTTCAACCCCCAGGTCGAGTAGGAGACCCTATATACCCATTTCAGACAAGTGGCTATCCAGTCTCTTTTTGAAAGCCTCCAGTGATGGAGGACCCACAACTTCTAAAGGCAACTTCTATTCCACTGGTTGATAGTTCTCACTATTAGGAAATTTCTCCTTAGTTCTAGGTTGCTTCTCTCCTTGGTTAGTTTCCATCCGTTGTTTCTCGTCTTGCCTTTTGGTGCTTTAGAGAATAGTTTGACCCCCTCTTCTTTGTGGCACCCCCTCAAATATTGGAATACTGCTATCATGTCACCCCTGTTTCTTCTTTTCTTTAGACTAGCCAAACCCAATTCCAGCCTCTGTACTTCCCAAGTTTTAACCTCCACTCCCCTAATCATCTTTGTTGCTTTTCTCTGTACTCTTTCAAGATTCTCAACATCTTTTTTATATTGTGGTGACCAGACCTGGATACGGTATTCCAAGTGTGGTCTTACTAAGGCTTTGAAAAGCGGTACTAATACTTCTTCCACATGATCTTGGTTCTATCTCTCTATTAATTCAGTGGTTGCAAGTCCCGATGGATGAAGTTACGCACCGAAGAATGAGAAATGGAGCTGTATTAAAGATTTGTGTTGGGTTTTTTTTTAAATTATCATCATTTAATTATTTTTTTAAATAAATAACTCACTTATAATTTGACTGATCCAAAGAACCCTGGCTGGTTTTCATGCTTGAAATGAAAGCCAGTTGGTTTCTAGAGGAGACAGCGACTTTTTGTCCCACCTTGAACATGAAAGCTAGTTGGGTCCTAGACCAACTGCCAGGAGTGGTGAGTTCTAGTCCCACCTTAAACATGAAAACCAGTTGGGTGATTTTGAGCCAATCACCAGGAGTTGGTGAGTTCTAATCCCGTCTTATTCATGACAACCGGCTGAGTGATTTTGGGGCAATCCCTAGGAGGTGGTGAGTTCTAGTCCTCCCTTAACCCAGCTGGGTGACTTTGGGCCAAACACCAGGTGACTGTGAGTTGTCATCCTACCTGAGCTATTAAAGGAACGTGGATGACTTTGGGCCAGCCCACCTCATAGGGTGTTTATGGGGAAAATAGCAGAAGGACGGAGTAGCAGAGATGTTCACCACCTTGAGTTACTTATAAATATAATAAAGCAAGTTAAAATAAATAAAACAGTTTCACTGCACATCTCACCTTTCTGAAATCTTTTCTTCCAGTTTTCTCACTGGTCTGTTGGTCGTGCGACAGTGTTGAATCAAACTGGAACTGCTGGAGGATGCAGGTCTGTTCCGATCAGGACAACTACTGCGCCACCACGTATACCGGTGCTGGGATTGGTACGTTCACTTTGGCCTGGTGAAATGGCAGGAGGACCATACCACTTCCTCCAAGGGTTGGCCTGCTAGATCGGGGTTCCCCAGCCTGTGTGCTAGGGCCTACTACTGGTCCGTGGCCTGTTTGCAACCAGGCCATGTGAGTGGTGGGCTGGTGTGTCCACGTACACACGCGGCCCTATTCATGCGAGCGGCGGGTGCCGTCAGCCACGCTTGCATTTGCGATGGGCGCTGGTGCTCGCAGCCCCACTTGCGTGCACCCACCGCTCGCATGAACGAAGTGCACGCGCACCTGCCCCTCGCACAAAACAATCCTCTCTCTTCCCCTCACGCCGGGCCGCCAACCTGGAAAGATTGGGGAATGGTGTGTTAGATCATACCTGCAACTGAGGGACATTATATTTCCCCCCCAAATCTATGTTTTTGCTCTCCTCGGTGTAAATACACATATCCTATTGTCACCTGGTCCCCTTTTGCAAGCTTCTGACAAACAAAGTCTGTGGGGAAGCCAGATTCACTTAAGCGCCGTAGTGAGAAAGTTCATAAAATGGGAGAAAACTGACTGATCAAAATTCAGACGCTTGGCCACTGACTCATATTTATGATGGTTGCAGTGTCCCGGGGGTCACGCAATCCCCTTTTGCGACTTTCTGACAAGCAAAGTCAATGGGGAAGCCAGATTCACTTAACCACTGTGTTACTAACGTAAGAACTGGAGTCATTCACTTAACAGCTGTGCCAAGAAAGGTCATAGAATGGGGTAAACCCCCCTTTAACAGCCCTCTCGCTGAAGCCGACGGAACTGTTAGGCTCAATTAGGATTGCATGTCGAGGGCTACTTATTAGTTACAACCATGAGCAGTGGTGGGATTCAAATCCCTGAACAATTGGTTCTCTGCGTGGATGCCTGCCTGGGCCTCTGAGGCCTAGAACGGACTACTGGAAGTGGCATCTCCGCACTTCTGGTGCACCATTCTAGGCCTGGGAGGCCTCCAGGCCTCTGAGGCCTAGAACGGACTTCCGCCTCCCAGGCCTAGAATGGTCCACCGGAAGTGCGGGGATGCCACTTCGGGTAGTCCGTTCCAGGCCTCAGATGCCCAGGCCCGCATCCACGCAGAGAACCAATTGTTCAGGGATTTGAATCCCACCACTGGAGGAGGCCTCCCAGGCCTAGAACAGACTTCCAGAAGCAGTGTGCATTCAGCCGGCTCTTTGAACTCAACCAAATTTACTTACCAGTTTTGCCGAACCGGTGCGAACCGGCTGAATCCTATCACTGACCATGAGGCTAAATCTGAAAGCTCTCTGTTAACAACCGACTGTTGTATTTAACTCTCAGAAAGTCCACAAATGTCTTCTGTTCTTTCATAAACACCCTATTTTGTTTTCCCCCTTTCTGGACAGGTGGATATTCTTCACAGTCAATCAGCAAGGGCTGTGTGCCGATTTGCCCCAAAGGTGGGATCGATATTGGCATCGCGGCCATGTCGGTCAACTGCTGTTCCTCGTTTTTGTGCAATATCAGTGGGGCCAACAGCATCCATATCAACCACTTGCTGTTGGCCTTGGCTACACTTGCCACTTTCTTCTATCTCTTTGGACCCAGGCTGTGATGGAGACGCATCTCCTCCGGCTGCATCGAGCGGCCGAACGTGGTCCAGAAATTGTTTCTTGAGAATGCCATTCGACTGTTCGTTTTTTTAATCTGAGGTTTTACTAGCTTTATGTTAATTCTTTTCTCTTTTTGGGGGGTGGGGGAGGTGTTTTCTCGCATTGCTTGGTGTTGTCAGGAGATGGAGGCATAGCCAAAAGGAAAGAGAAGCTTTTGGCCCACAACTTCTCGAGTCAACTTTTTAAAGATTTGCGGACTTCAATTCCTGGCTGGGGAATTCTGGGAGTGGAAGTCCACACATCTTAACATCAATGAGATCTAGAAATACTGCTCTACTTTGTGGCAAAGTTTGAAATCATTAGAGGCCTTAAAATGTTTTTGCTTGGGTGAGAAGATGTAGCTCTGGATGAAGGTCCGTTTTGCAAATGCGTTTTGTCTGTTACATTCACTCTGTTAACCTTTGAAATCATTAAAATATATTACATTTTACATTAAGCACGATTGTGGGGCGGCGCCATGGGCTTTTTGAATGGAATAAACGTTTTGATTCATAACAATTCCCTTTCTCGTTTCTCCTTCCTTTCCTCGCCCTGTCCCATTATGATTTTTTTCAGGACCATGTTTTATTTAGGGTGCTGTTTGTTCAATTCTTTTTTAGCGAAGGGCCTGTTCCGGTGGGAGCTCCGACAAAAATCAAATGAGACACAGTTACCTAGGACCATAGGGCTGGAATGGATCTTGCTGGTCTTCTTGTCCAAACTGTTGTTCAAGCCAGGAGATCTTACACCCTGCTGGTCAAATGTTTATGCAGAGAACCTCCAGTGATGAATGTCCCAAGTGTTTTTTTCAGGAGGGTCTGAAAAACTTACCTGTTTTTCTCTGAAGACGCTTTGCTTCTCATCCAAGAATCTTCTTCAGCTCTGACGGGACGGTGGGGAAGGGAAAGATTTATACTCCTTGCAGACAGCCAGTCGTTTGCCTTCTTTTAGAGAGTCGTTGAGGTCACTTGGAGGTTTACCTATTTGTGTCCTCAGGGTCACCTGAGTGGGGCAAATGGGTGTGGAGCCTTCTTGGCTGCAGGATGTTTTTCTGCCCTGGGTCTCTTCACCTGTTGAGGACAGGTGCAGGCTGTTGGGGATGCGTCTGTGTTGTCTGTATCTCAAACTGAAGTGCAGATGGTTCCTGCGGCCTGCAATGCTTTCTGGAAATCTGTTCATACCCTGGCACCATTCGAAGGGGATTCATCCCAAAGTGCACAGCCAAATGTCAGGTGACCCTGAGGACACAGAAAAACTTCCAAATGGCCCCAACCGCTCTAAAAGAAGGCAAATGACCAGCTGTCTGCAAGGCATATAAATCCTTCCATTCCCCACCCTCCAGTCAGAGCTGAAGAAGCTTCTGGGATGAGAAGCGAAATGTCTTCAAAGAAAAACAAGAGAGTCCAGTTGCCTCCTGAAAAAAGCACCTTTGGGACAACCATGACCTGGATGACGGAGAATCTCCATAGACACTTCCAGTGATGGAGCATCCGCAGCTTCTGAAGTCAAGCTTTTCCACTAATTATCTTCTGTCTCAGCCTACGTGAGTCCTCGTTATGCTCACAAGGAGAAACCCCTCTTCCAAGAAACAGGCAGGAACCACAAGAAAAGCCAACCCCTTTTATTCTCACAGACCTGAGTCAATGTCCAAGGCGAACAAACACAGTCCACAGAAACTCCATCCTCAACACAAATGGTTGCCTTTGACAACCAGCACCTCCCACACCTTCCCTTTTATAGTTCAGCCAAGTGTGGCTTCCTAATGCCTTCTCCTTTGCCTTTGGAGCCGCCCCATTGCATTCCTCTGTCCTACTCTCTTTTCTTGCCAGTGCTTTCGTGCATCCTGGATATTTCCCAGCTGTGCTTCATCCCTGTCCAACTCAGGCTCCCAGCACAGCTGTGTCTCAGCCTGAGTGTGAGTAGAGGGGCCAGGCTCTTCGTCCAAGTGTAAGTCTTGGAGCTCCTCAGAGCCTTCCTCTGACTCTGATGTCACTCCAGGCCCCTCCTCCTCATCTGATTCCTCAGACTCAGCTGCCAGATCCACTGGCTGGTGAGGAATCACAACAGATTAATTTTTCTCACAATCAGGAAAATTTTATTTTATTTATTTTTTTATTTTAATCCCATTTATATCCCACCCTTCTCCGAAGACTCAGGGCGACTTACAATCTAAGCACAAATCAAATGTGCTTAGCACATTTTACAATGGATCCGTCTTTAACAAGCTTCCATCCATTACTTTTAGTCCACTCTTCAGATGTTATGACTCAAGTCATAGATAGAGGCAGGCTTCTGTAGAGTCCTTTACTGTTCTTTTAAAATCCACAACAAATGGCCCCACAACAGCCGGTAAGGCTCCACCGAAATGTCCCTGAAGGCAGCCACTCACAGACCCACAAACAAAAGCCAATAAACAACAAAGCCAATTTGCCTACAAAGACAAGGTGCAAACTCTGGGCAAGGCCCAGAGTCAAGGTCCACAGAACAAGGCAAGTCCACAAGGCACAGACAGAAAACACAAGTCCAGGCGTGAGTTTTTCCAAGGCCGGGGGAGTGCATGCCAAAGCAAACAATTGTTCCCAAGAAGACAATCTTCCCCCCAGCCTTTGCTTAAGTCAACCCAAGTCACGTGTTCCTTGTGAGAAGTGGCAGGGCGGCCTCCTTGCCAGCAGCCTCACAGACCTCTGAGCTTGCCTCCGCTCTGCTCTCCATGTCCATGGATTGAGTGGGGGAGGCAGCTGTTCCTCCTCAGAGGGGATCTGCCACCTATCAGCAGCACTGCCTACCTGCAGCCAATCCTCCCCTGTGTCTCAGGGCAGGCAGCTCTCAGTCTGGTCAACCACCTCCCCCAATGCCTGAGGGACCTGGGACAGCGTCATCCTCAGACCCTGGCCTCTCCAAATATTCCAGGGGAGACATGCCGTCCCAGTTCCAAATCCTCCTCCTCTGAACTGGGATCCTATGGGGCCATGACATCAGGTGCTTTGGAGGAAATCAAACTGTTATTCTCTTGGTGGGCCCTCAAGTTTTGGAAGACAGTTCCCATGTCCCCCCCCCAATCCTTCTCTTCTATAGGCTAGACATATCTATTTCCCTCAACTGTTTATCGTACGATTTAGCCTCCAGATCCCTTATTATCTTTGTTGCTCTCCTTTGCACACTTTCTAAGTTGCATCTTTTTGGTATCATGAATTGGGTGTAGAACAGAAGTCCCTGAAGCAAGGCAGTAAGACGAGAGCAGTTGAAATTGGATTGAAATTCACCAGGGGTTGGAAGAGTCAACTTCAGGCAACCGAGGGGTTTTTGTGGACTGCTTGTGTGCACTGAAATACCTGTGGGCAGGGGTAGGCAACCTTGGCTCTTTTATGACTTGTGGACTTCAACTCCCAGAATTCCTGAGCCAGCATGGCTCAGCTTGGAAACCTCTCCCTTTCCCCTCAGCATGGCTGGCTCAGAAATAATGGGAGTTGAAGTCCATGAGTCATAAAGTGGCCTAGGCTTAGGCCAGGGGTAGGCAACCTTGGCTCTTTTATGACTTGTAGACTTCAACTCCCAGAATTCCTGAGCCAGCATGGGGGAACTATGGCCCTTTCATGACTGGTGGACTTCAACTCCCAGAATTCCTGAGCCAGCATGGGTCAGCTTGGAAGCCTCTCCCTTTCCCCTCAGCATGGCTGGCTCAGGAATTCTGGGAGTTGAAGTCCACCAGTCATAAAAAGAGCCAAGGTTGCCTAGCCCTGGTCTAGTAGGTAGTACATATTATCGGTCCTCAGCCAAGGAAAGTTGCCTGGCAGGGACTAGGAAATGCACCTTCTCTGGTGTAGCCCCTCTCTTCTGGAATATTCTCCCCCAGGATAACCTCAAATCTGTTGAATTTTCACAAGGCTTGGTTGTGTGTCCAGGCCAGAGGCCCAGAGCTTGCTGACTGGGGAATTATGGCACTTGAAGTCCATGTGTTTTCAAGTTGCCATGGTGGAGATACGTTGAGTTGGATGGAGTCCATAGTTCCTTGATTGGGAAGATCACCAATCAGAAGACTCTGGATACTTCTGACTCCAATGGAACCCTAAGCATTCAACAATGGCCTGTTCCGTGGCAATTTGCAGGCTGTACGTCTGTCGAGAAGGCTTGGCGTGACTCCGAGAATATTTTAGGGGGGTCTATTTCAGGAAGGCACAGGTGCAGCTTAAAAGCAGGTAGGCGACAATAGCCCTGGAGCTGGGGCTGAGTGGTAAATGGACATGGATTTAGCCACATCACAATACTGAGACACATCCTTACTGCACGGTTATATTCACAGACTGCAGAAATTTGATGATGATGATGATGATGATGCTAATAATAATAATAATAATAATAATAACAATAATAATAATAGTAGTAGTAGTATTTGGAAGGGACCTTGGGGGTCATCTAGTCCAACCCCCTGCTCAGGCAGGAAACCCTATACCATTTCAGACAAATGACTGTCCGGTCTCTTCTTAGAAAGTTCCAGTGTTGGAGCCTTCACCACTTCTGGAGGCAGGTTGTTCCACTGGTTAGTTGTTCTAACTGTCAGGAAGTTTCTCCTTAGTTCTAGGTTGCTTCTCCCCTTGATTAGTTTCCATCCGTTGCTTCTTGTCCTGCCTTCGGGCGCTTTGGAGAATAGCTTGACTTCCTCTTCTTTGGGGCAGCCCCTGAGATATTGGAAGATACAGTAGCTATCATGTCACTCCAATCCTTCTCTTCATTGAACTAGACATACCCAGTAACAGCAACCGTTCCTTATATGTTTTAGCCTCTGAGGATAAAAGGGGGAAAGATGGTATCTTTGTCCTCCCCTCAATCCTTAAAGATTGTCAGACCAGTTGAACAACTGCAAACCCAAGTAAGAAAACATAGAGCTCTGTTAATCCAATAAAAAGGTAAAGGTAAAGGTTCCCCTGCACATGTGTGCTAGTCGTTTCCGACTCTAGGGGCCGGTGCTCATCTCCGTTTCAAAGCCGAAGAGCCAGCGCTTGTCCGAGGACGTCTCCGTGGTCATGTGGCCGGCATGACTAGACGCCAAAGGCGCACGGAATGCTACTTAACGCTAGTTAATCCAATAGCTCAAGGCAAAAGAACGATTAGGGTGATGGTGGAAATACCAAGGTGGACATTAGATGGTGCTATTTTCCTCCTGTTGGATAAGCTGTTCTCCTGCAATTTCTGAAGTCCATCTTTGAACATGAGGTCCAGCGAGGTGCAAGTTGGAAAAAGGGGATACAATCAAAGTGGGTTTTGCCCTCCCTTGAAAATTAATCTGCTTGTAGGTTTCTTTCCCCCCAGGCATGGAGATATTGGAGGAGAAGAACCGGGCTGGTCTATGGTGGGACCACTTTTTCCAACTCACCCATTTGTCTTTGGAGATCCTCAGTCATCCAGGTCATGGTTTTCCCAAAGGTGATTTTCAAAAGGCAACTGGACTTTGTTTTTTTTCTTGAAGACGTTTTGCTTCTCATCCAAGAGGCTTCTTCAGTTCTGACGGAATGGTGGAGAATAGAAGGTTTTTTTTTTAATTGAAAAGTTTTACAATACATTTTTTTAACAAAGCAAAACCCCTCCCCACCCCCTCCCTCCCTTCCCCTTCTCCCCTCCCTGACTTCCCAGAGCTCAATACAGGGTATAAAAATACAAACAATCATAGTCTACCTTATGCAAACAACAATAAACTATTAAATCTATCGCACTTTAACTCTTATAAACTAACTACAAGCAATATAAATATCACATCAATACTTATTCAAATGCTAGGTGAAACTTTTTAGTCCCATATTTATTCTGGATATAATCAATCCATCTTCTCCACTCCACAATATATCTCTGTTGCGACTGGTCTTTCAAATACGCTGAAATCTTTGCCATTTCCGCCAGGTTGGAAACTTTTAAAGTCCATTCTTCTATAGTCGGCAGTTCTTCCTTCTTCCAATATTGCCCTACTAAATGTCTCGCTGCCGTAATTAAATTCAAGATCAACTTAGTGTCCACAACAGTAGTATCCGTAATAATGCCCAGTAAAAACAGTTGCAGACAAAACTTTATCCTTTTCTTAAATATCTTTTGCATATTCCACCAAATTTTAATCCAAAAAGCTTTAACCTTTTTACAGGTGAGAATAGAAGGTTTTATATTCCTTGCAGTCATCTGGTCATTAGCGCTCTCCCTGAGAGCTCTTCAGGACACTTGGGGGGTTTATCTGTGCCCTCAGGGTCACCTGAATAGTGAAACACCTTTCAGCAGCTCCACACCTATTTGCACTTTGATTCAGGTGACCCTGAGGGTGCAGATAAACCCCCAAGTGGCCTCAATGACTCTCAGAGAGTTAAGGAGTGACCTTCAGATGACTGCAAATAATATAAACCCTTCCATTCCCCACCAGTCAGTTGAAACTGAGGAAGCTTCTTGGATGAGAGGTGAAATGTTTTCAAGCAAAAAAAAAAACAACAACCCAAAGAAAGTCCAGTTGCCTTTTGGGGAAAAAAAGCACCCTTGTGTTATGCACACAACAGTTTTGTTTCGATTCCTCCCCATGTTAAAATTCTTCCGGCATCTGAAGAGCTTTCCTGCAAAGCAAAGGTCTTTAACATGGTCTCCTACGCTCAAAATGGGCATCTCCCTATTTATCTCCTTGGCGGAGCAGCACGGCTTCTGTTTTGTGTCGGTTCCTTGGGTGTGAAAAGAGGCATTTCTTAGCTCCCGTAGTGACGCAATGCTTTTCTGCACCAAACCCAAAAGGGAACCTTCAAACTTGGCGGCTTCGTCGTCGCGGATGAAGTCGAGAAAGGAATGAAGAGCCATCTTCTGGTTGTCTCGCTGACCATTATCTTGCACGTCAAGGAAGGTGAGCGGCATTGGTACGGTAGCACCCATAATTTCCCCCCCCCTCTTTGGGGATGCTGAATAAGAAGAGCCACTTTGAGCTAGTGGGTAAGGCACCAGGCTAGAAAGTGGGAGATGGTGAGTTCTAGTCCTCCCTTAGGCACGAAGGTCAACTGGGTGACTTTGGCCCAATCACTGGGAGATGGTGAATTCTAGTCCTCCCTTAGGCACGAAGGTCAACTGGGTGACTTTGGCTCAATCACCAGGAGATGGTGAATTCTAGTTCTCCCTTAGGCACAAAGGTCAACTGGGTGACTTTGGCTCAATCAATGGGAGATGGTGAATTCTAGTCCCACTTTAGGCATGAAAGCTGGCTGGGTGACTTTGGGCCAATCACCAGGAGACCGTGAGTTCTAGTCCCACCTCAGGCATGAAAGCCAACTGGGTGACCTTTGGCCAATCACCAGGAGATGGTGAGTTCTAGTGTTAGTCATGAAAGCCGGATGGGTGACTTTGGGCCAGGAGATGGTGAGTTCTAGGTCTGCCTTAGGCATGAAAGCAAACTTACAACTGTAATTGCCAGCCTCAATTATGTTTGTAAGTTGAGGAATATCTGTATTTGCAAAGCCTTGTTTGCTGGCTATTGATTGTAAACAAACAAGCAAACATATTTGCATGTAGAAAGCGAAATACATTCACTAAGATGGATGTTCTGCAGATTTGGAACAGATGGCCTATATCTACATAGTCCCCACATAAATTAAAAATAGGCACAAACCCCTGACTGACTATGATTAGATTTCAGATAGTTCCTCCTTGTATCTTCTCCACAATACGAGAGTCTAGATTGTGTAGGCCTTAAGAATAAATACTGTGGTGTTTTGAGCTCCTCTTGTGTCATTCACTCATTCGTATTTAAAACAAGGTAAAGGTAAAGGTAAAGGTTCCCCCACACACGCATGCTAGTTGTTTCCAACTCTAGGGGCCGGTGCTCATCTCCGTTTCAAAGCCGAAGAGCCAGTGCTTGTCCGAGGACGTCTCCATGGTCATGTGGCCGGCATGACTAGACACCAAAGGCGCACGGAATGCTGTTACCTTCCCACCGTAGTGGTCCCTATTTTTCTACTTGCATTTTTACGTGCTTTCGAACTGCTAGGTTGGCAGAAGCTGGGACGAGTAACAGGCGCTCACTCTGTTACGCGGCACTCGGGATTCGACCCGCCAAACTGCCGACCTTCTGATCGACAAGCTCAGCGTCATAACCCACTGAGCCACCGTGTCCCTTTTTATTTAAAACAAACAAACAAATGTTTTATTTATTTATTTGATTTATATACCGCCCTTCTCCCTAAGGACTCAGGGCGGTGAACAGTGAACATAAATAACAGAATGCACAAATAGTTATCTTAAAACAATAATTAAAACAGAAGCCATCAGACCAGACCGGATTGCTTAAACAGATATGTTTTTATGTTCAAATTGGTAGTTGTGTAAATCTGAACCCAGAAGCCTCAGGGCTGAAGCATGTGTCATTTGAGCAACATCTGGATGTAATAGTCCTTGGATGAATGGCTAATAGCAACCCTCTCCTAGATGGAGCTTTCTGAAGCTCAAGTATCTGGGCTCTGTGACTTCCTAGTTAGACAGCTACCACACTTGATTTCATTGTCCAAGTGTTTGATTTGATATGATTGTCAGGTCTATCCCAGCTTGGATATTCAGGAAAGAAAGACCCTCAACTCCATTTGTAGCAAAAGGTATACTTTTACTGAAGCCATGTGGTTACAGCTGTAAGAAGAAAAATCAGGTCCGAGCCGGGACTAAATAAAATGGAGGCTGGCTGCTTAGGAAAGAAGATTGAATGATGAGCAAAACCAACCACAGCATGCAGTTCTGGGACAGGTGACTGATGTGATGGCAGACCTGACAATGGTCTTATCTGCCACTCAGTAGATTTGAATCTAAGGGCTCAAGAGATCTCTTTACGTACAGCAGCTCCATATTTACATGTCACCCCTCATCCTTCTCTTCATTAAAGTAGACATATCCAATTCCTGCAACTGTTTTTATATGCTTTAGCTTCCAGTCCCCTGATAGTCTTTCTTGCTCTTCCTTGCCCTCTTTCTAGAGTCTCAACATGTTTTTTTGTATTGTGGTAACCAAAACTGGAGGCGGTATTTCAAATGTTATCTTTGTTGTTGTTAGTTGCGAAGTCGTGTCCGACCCATCGTGACCCTATGGACAGCGTTCCTCCAGGCCTTCTTGTCTTCCACTATCTTCTGGAGTCCATTTAGGCTCACGCCTCCTGCTTCAGTGACTCCATCCAGCCACCTCATTCTCTGTCGTCCCTTTCTTCTCTTGCCCTCAACCTTTCCCAGCATTAGGCTCTTCTCCAGTGAGTCCTTCCTTCTCATTAGGTGGCCAAAGTATTTGAGTTTTAGCTTCAGGATCTGGCAGTCAGGGTTGATCTCCTCTAGGACTGACGGGTTTGATCGCCTTGCAGTCCAAGGGACTCGCAGGAGTCTTCTCCAGCACCAGAGTTCAAAGGCTTCAATTCTTTGGCACTCAGCCTTTCTTAAGGTCCAACTTTCACAGCCATACATTGCAACTGGGAAGACTATAGCCTTTACTATACACACTTTTGTTGGCAGGGTGACTTCTCTGCTTTTTAGTGTGCTGTCTAGATTTGCCATGGCTTTCCTCCCAAGGAGCAAGCGTCTTTTAATTTCTTGGCTAAAGTCCCCATCTGTGGGGATCTTGGAGCTCAGGAAAACAAAATCTGTCACTACCTCCATTTCTTCCCCATCTATTTGCCAGGAATTGAGAGGGCCGGATGTCATGATCTTGGTTTTCTTAATGCTAAGTTTCAAAATGTTATCTTGCAAAGTAATATAAAGTGGTAGTACTATTTCAAATGATAAAATGAAGAGCAAAGCAAAATTCATTGCTTAGATCATCCATCCAGTGTGCTTGCCTCAGCAGAATGAGACTTTATATCATCTTGATCCAACGGTTGTCCAGTCTCTTCTTGAAAATCTCCAGTGATGGAGCACTCACAACTCTGGAAAGCCCGCTGTTCCCCTGACTTATCATTCTTATTGTCTTTGGGGGATGTTGATTCTACTCCTCTGCCTTTGCAACCTGGGATTGCGTTGGCTTTTTTTTTTGGCAGCTGCCGCACACAGCTGGATCACATCTAAGTGGTTGTCCACTAGGACTCCAAGATCCCTCTTGCAGTTACTGCTATTGAGCCAGGTAGCACCTACTGTTCACCTGTACGTTTGGTTTTTCTTGCCTAACTGCATAGCTTGTGGGTTGTGAAGACTTCTCTGTTCTCATGGGGCAACCTTGCTCGTCCGCAGATGCAATTCCATTGGCATAAAAATGTGTCCAACTTGAAGCCTTCCATTACAACATTATATGATCAAGTGGAGAATACGTCAATCTCACGACTGCAATGTTAACTGCAATTTCCCCCCCCCTACTTTCTTTGGCCTGATTATTTTACCCAGAGAAGTGGATTTTTGTAGCTCAGGATTGAACTGTGCAAGCTCCTTGGTGCTGATGATGTTCCCTTTACTTACATCTGTAAGTAAAGAGCAAAGCTCAGACAGCCTCGAAAACTCTGGATTGTTGTTTTTTGTTCATACCTTTCTCCTTGTCTTCTTTTCATGTGGATTTTTCTTCTTTCTGTCTGAAGGACCTCTCTCTAGCAATCCTGCAAAATGAAATCCTATGTCGAGTGTCCGAAAGGTGCTTTTTCAAAAGGCAATTGGACTTCCTTTGTTTTTCCTTGAGGACATTTTGCTTCTCATCCGTGGACCTTCTTCAGCTCTTCAAGGAAAAACCAAGGAAGGATAGAATAGAATAGAATAGAATAGAATAGAATAGAATAGGAAGGGACCTTGGAGGTCTTCTAGTCCAGCCCCCTGCTCAAGCAGGAGAACCTATACCTTCTCAGACAAGTGACTGTCCAGCCTCTTCTTAAAAACCTCCAGTGATGGAGCACCCATGATTTCTGAAGGCAACTTCTGTTCCACTGGTTAGTTGTCCTCACTGTCAGGAAGTTTCTCCTTAATTCCAGGTTGCTTCTCTCTTTAGTTAATTTCCAACCATTGTTTCTTGTCCTTCCCTCTGGTGCTTTGGAGAATAACTTGACCCCCTCTTTTTTGTGGGAGCCCATCAAATACTGGAATACCGCTATCATGTCAGCCCTGGTCCTTCTTTTCTTTAGACTAGCCAAACCCAAGTCCCGCAGCCGTTCTTGCTATGTTTTAGTCTCCAGGCCTTGGATCATCTTAGTTGCTCTTCTCTGAACTTTTTCCAAAGGCTCAACATCTTTTTTGTGATAGGGTGACCAAAATTGGCTGCAGTATTCCAGGTGTGGCCTCACCAGGTTTTTATAAAGCGGTACTAATACTCCACGTGATCTGGATTCTATGCCTCTGTTTATACAACCCAGGATTGTATTAGCTTTTTTGGCTGCTGCTGCACACTGCTGGCTCATAGTCAAGTGATGGTCCACCAGGACTCCAAGGTCCCTCTCACAGTCACTGTTTTTAAGTGCTAGGCTGCATTAACAGCCTTGGTGGAGCAGTGAGCTAATGCCTCCTTAAGTAACACCAGCTGCCTGCAATTAGTGCAGGTTCGAGTCCCACCAGGCTCAAGGTTGACTCAGCCTTCCATCCTTCCGAGGTAGGTAAAATGAGGACCCAGATTGTTGGGGGCAATTAAGCTGACTTTGTAATAATGCCGCTTGGGGGTGTGTGTGAAAGCCCTAATAAGCAGGCATATACATAGAATGAAGGCTACTGCTAAGCTTGTAAGCCGCCCTGAGTCTTCGGAGAAGGGCGGGATATAAATGGAATTAAAATAAAATAAAAAATAAAACAGAGGGATAGAATCAAGATCACGTGAAGTACTAATACCACTGCATCCAGTTTTGGTCACCACGATGTAAAAAAGATGTCGAGACTCTAGAAAGAGTGCAGAGAAGAACAACAAAGATGATTAGGGGGCTGGAGGCTAAAACATATAGGGAACGGTTGCTGGAATTGGGTATGTGTAGTTTAATGAAGAGAAGGGTGAGGGGTGACATGACAGCAGCGTTCCAATATCTGAGGGGCTGCCCCAAAGAAGAAGGAGTCAAGCTATTCTCCAAAGCGCCTGAAGGCAGGACAAGAAGCAACGGATGGAAACTAGTCAAGGAGAGAAGCAACCTAGAACTAAGGAGAAACTTCCTGACAGTCAGAACAATTAACCAGTGGAACAACCTGCCTCCAGAGGTGGTGAATGCTTCAACACTGGAGCTTTTTAAAGAAGAGATTGGACAGCCATTTGTCTGAAATGGTATAGGGTTGGACTAGATGACCTCCAAGGTCCCTTCCAGCTCTGTCATTCTGTTATTCTGCCTCCAGACGTTTCTCTATAGGTAGAGAATGTATATCAGCCATTCTCTATGTGAGACGGTAAGGTGTTGGTCTAGGAGGGGGAAAGCAGGCGGTTGGACTAGATGACCTCCAAGGTCCCTTCCAACTATGATGATGATGATGATGATGATGATGATGATGATGATGATGATGATGATGATGATGCCAGGTCTCACCCAATCTGTATTTGGTCTCCTGCTTTGAGCAGGGGGTTGGACTAGAAGACCTCCAGGGTGCCTTCCAGCTCTGTCATTCTGTTATTCTGCCTCCAGACGTTTCTCTATAGGTAGAGAATGTATATCAGCCATTCTCTATGTGAGACGGTAAGGTGTTGGTCTAGGAGGGGGAAACCAGCGTTCTAATCCTGGCTTGATGCTAAAAGCCTGTGGTTTTTCTTTTTGTCCAGTCATTTCTCCTCACGCCTAGGAAGAAGGCAAGATCAAATCACTTTCACAAAGGTTAACTAGCAAATTGCGCAGACCTGTTCTTCTTCTTGCCAAGAGTGTGACTCACTCACCCCCCCTCTCTCTCTGTCTATCTCACACACACAAACACACATGTTTATATAGCAGGAGAAGTAACACGATATGGGAGGCCTCAGGTGTCAGGGAATGTCTTTTCTTGCCAATTTTCCGTCAAATTGGCTTGATTTTATAATAATAATAACAAGTTGGAAGGGACCTTGGAGGTCATCCAGTCCAACCCCCTGCTAAGGCAGGAAACCCTATACCATTTCAGACAAGTGGCTGTCCAGTCTCTTCTTAAAAACTTGTTCCATTTTGAATTTTGTTCGGTTGCAAGCTTTTTTAACGCAGCTGTCGTGCTTCTTCAAGATTTATTGGCTAAATCTTGGTGCTGCCTGTATTTCGAGGGTTCCTGTTCGGGCTTGTCTCTTTCTGGATTTCATAACCAACCCCAAGACTTATTGTCCTGCCAAGCTCCTAATATTTCAGGACCTTTGGACGGAAGCCATTCCCCCCCCCCCCAAAAAAAAAAGAGGAAGCAAAGTTGCTTGAAGTTTTTGTTCCATCTCTCTCTGTGTGTCCAAGTCAGGATCACAGGCAATGCTGGAGCCCCTTTTTTCCTGTTTAGGTGGCAAGAACGTGGGCCTTAAATGTACTCTTTGTGGGAGGAGGAGGAGCAGGAAGAGGAGGAGGAGGAGGAGGAGGGCTAAAGGGGTGTCAAACTCAATTTCATTGAGGGCCACATCAGCATTGCGGTTGCCCTCAGGGGACCGGGTGGGCGTGGCTAGAGTGCATATGGCCTACTGGGTGGGCGTGGCCAGCTCTACATCATTACCATCAAGGGTGCCTATGGGGGCCTGGGCAGGAGTGGGACAGATCTGAGGGTCTCTGGCAGAAGGAGGGTCTCTGGGCCAGGGCCAAGGCAGTGGGGGCCGTTCCCTCACTGTCTCCAGGATGGCTTCGCGGGCCGCATGAAACCACTTCGTGGGCTGCATCCGGCCACCGGGCCTTGTGTTTGACATGTCTATTCTATTCTATTCTATTCTATTCTATTCTATTCTATTCTATTCTATTCTATTCTATTCTATTCTATTCTATTCTATTCTATTCTATTCTACTCTACTCTACTCTACTCTACTCTACTCTACTCCTGTTCTACTCTACTCTACTCTACTCTACTCTACTCTACTCTACTCTACTCTACTCTACTTCTATTCTATTCTATTCTATTCTATTCTATTCTATTCTATTCTATTCTATTCTATTCTATTCTATTCTATTCTATTCTATTCTATTCTATTCTATTCTATTCTATTATTCTATTCTATTCTATTCTATTCTATTCTATTCTATTCTATTCTATTCTATTCTATTCTATTCTATTCTATTCTATTCTATTCTATTCTATTCTATTCTATTCTATTCTATTCTATTCTATTCTATTCTATTCTATTTAAACATGGCCATCTCAAACCAGCCATGGGACAGCAGGCCATGGTGATTTGTGCTTAGATTGTAAGCTGCCCTGAGTCTTCGGAGAAGGGCGGGATATAAATGGGATTAAAATAAAAAAAAATTTGGGCTATGGGGTCCTTGGTGCTTGGTCATTTTGTTGCAGATGTTTCATGACCTATATAGGTAATATCATCATTGCTAGAAAGAAGTTGAGTTTCCAGAGAGGAGGAGGAGGAAGAGGAGGAGGAGGAAGAGGAGGATGAGGAGGAGGATGGGTCCTTGTGTTCTCTGAGCTTGGATGTTTTTGTGTAGACATCTCATTACCCAACTAGGTAACATCATCAGTGCTAGAAGGGAGTGGGGTTTGTGGAGAGGAAGAGGAGGGCTATGGAGGAGGGCTTGGTGGTTTTTCTTGCAGACAGGAGGAGGAGGAGGATAAAACAGTGATGCTTGTAATTGCAAGGACCAGTCCTAAGTCATTTCCGTTTCAGGATCCTGAACTAATGCCAATTCCATTCCACTTTCCTGTGCAGTTCCTTCGCTGGAATGCTACGCTTGCAATCAGACAATCTACTCTGGGTGTACAAGGATTAGGAATTGTTCCCACCATGAGCGTTTCTGCACAAGATACACAGGTAACCACGCAGCACACACGAACCAAGGCCTTTCTGTACGCGTGTGCAGTTAGTCCTCGCTTAGTGACTGATGTTACAGTGGCAGTGAAACAAGTCACCTGTGACTGATTCGTGTGCTTGAAACCATCACCGTATTTTGACACCCCCCCGCCACAGTCACATAGCAACTGGCACGTTTTTACGACAATTGTGCAGTGTCCTGGAATCCCGTGTTCTCCATTTGCAGCCTTTCCATCCAGGGGGGAAGCTGGGGTCACAGAAGGACCACCAAACTCACTTAACAACAGCCTGGCTCAGGTACAGAAATTTGAGGATTCCCTGTCTATGAGAGTCTGGCTGCAGGATTGCGGTTTACAGATAGTCTTCGGCGTACGACCGTCCTGGAGCCCAAACTTTCTGTGGCTAAGCCAGGCCGTTGTGAGGTGGGTTTCTCCCCATTTTGATATGCAGGCTCTGAGGTTTTGCTTGATTAAAAAAAAAATTACAGGAAACCAGAAGTTGCCTTCAAGGTTTATGTTTTTATTCAGCTGAACAAAGGCGGGCTTCTCTAAAAAAAAGAGAAAAGCCCTAAATATCAGCAAAGCCTTATTTTTATACCTACTTTGATTACATAAGCAATTCAGCCAGCAAAGCTGGCACACTTAAGATAAAGACTTCGCCCTTTAAGGCTGGCACACTGTAGGTAAGAAGGAAGAAAGCAGAAGGAGCTAATATGTTCCCTTTGGGGTGTTTCCCCAATCACCATATATGTTCCCAGGTGGGTTAGGATATTGGGTGTTTCCTTTACTGTCCTTTCGCAACCTCACATTCGTGGTTGTGCAGGTGGCCCGAGAGAGCCGGGCCATCTGCACGTATTCACAATTGTTACCGTCCCCTACATCCGGGTCAATGACCTTTCACAACCTTTCTTGCCACCGTCCTTAAGTGAATACTGTAGTTGTTAAGTTAGGGATGCAGTGGTCCAGCGATTCCGGCTCCCCCCCGCCCCCCCCGTTGACTTTGCTTGGCAGAAGGTTGCAGGGATGCCACGACCGTCATAAATATGAGTCAGTTGCCAAGAGCCTGAATTTTAATCGCGTGACCGTGGGGAGGCTGCAACGGTCGTTAAGTGTGAAAAATGGCCATAAGTCCCTTTCCCCCCCCCCAAGGCAACTGAAGCTTTGAGCAGCCACTAAACCAACGGTTGTAAGTTGAGGACAACCTGTATTGGGCTACTATGCCACTCAGCTAAAACCTGCACATTTTTTTCTTTGAGAACAAGAGGAGAAGCAGGAAACCGTGTCCATCCTGGCATTCTGGATTCCCGTTTGCCCATTTTTGTTCCTTTCCATGCCAGCTTTTCGCTTCCGTTGCAAATTCCTTTGGGACACATTTTTGTTTGTTTGTTTTACAAACTGCCAAAATGCCAAAAGCCCCCAACTTGGGATGAGGGTGGATGGACCGAAAGGCAGCCTTTGGAATATGGGCATAACAAGGATGACACCCATATTCCCCAATATTTAATGTAATTTCATATACAGCAAATGCCAGGTCTACAATTGTGAATATAGAATAGAATAGAATAGAATAGAATAGAATAGAATAGAATAGAATAGAATAGAATAGAATAGAATAGAATGGAATGGAATGGAATGGAATGGAATGGAATGGAATGGAATGGAATGGAATGGAATAGAATAGAATAGAATAGAATAGAATAGAATAGAATAGAATAGAATAGAATAGAATAGAATAGAATAGAATAGAATAGAATGGAATAGAATAGAAAATATGGAATGGAATAGAATAGAAAATAAGGAATGGAATGGAATGGAATGGAATGGAATGGAATGGAATGGAATGGAATGGAATAGAATAGAATAGAATAGAATAGAATAGAATAGAATAGAATAGAATAGAATAGAATAGAATAGAATAGAAAATATGGAATGGAATAGAATAGAATAGAATGGAACGGAACGGAACGGAACAGAACAGAACAGAACAGAACAGAATAGAATAGAATAGAATAGAATAGAATAATGAAATAAGAATAGAATAGAATAGAATAGAATAGAATAGAATAGAATAGAATAGAATAGAATAGAATAGAATAGAATAGAATAATGAAATAAGAATAGAATAGAATAGAACGGAATGGAATAGAATAGAAAATACAGAATGGAATGGAATGGAATGGAATGGAATGGAATGGAATAGAATAGAATAGAATAGAATAGAATAGAATAGAATAGAATAGAATAGAATAGAATAGAATAGAATAGAATAGAATAGAATAGAATAGAATAGAATAGAATAGAATAGAATGGAATGGAATGGAATGGAATGGAATGGAATGGAATGGAATGGAATGGAATGGAATAGAAAATATGGAATGGAATAGAATAGAAAATAAGGAATGGAATGGAATGGAATGGAATAGAATAGAATAGAATAGAATAGAATAGAATAGAATAGAATAGAATAGAATAGAATAGAATAGAATAGAATAGAATAGAATAGAATAGAATAGAATTATGGAATGGAATGGAATGGAATGGAATAGAATAGAATAGAAAATATGGAACGGAATAGAATAGAATAGAATGGAACGGAACGGAACGGAACAGAACAAAACAGAACAGAACAGAACAGAACAGAACAGAATAGAATAGAATAATGAAATAAGAATAGAATAGAATAGAATAGAATAGATTAGAATAGAATAGAATAGAATAGAATAGAATAGAATAGAATAGAATAGAATAGAATAGAATAGAATAGAATAGAATAGAATAATGAAATAAGAATAGAATAGAATAGAACGGAATGGAATAGAATAGAATAGAAAATACAGAATGGAATAGAATAGAATAGAATAGAATAGAATAGAATAGAATAGAATAGAATAGAATAGAATAGAATAGAATAGAATAGAATAGAATGGAATGGAATGGAATGGAATGGAATGGAATGGAATGGAACGGAATAGAATAGAGCTGGAAGGGACCTTGGAGGTCTTCTAGTCCCACCCCCTGCTCAAGCAGGAGAACCTATACCATCTCAGGCAAGTGACTGTCCAGTCTCTTCTTAAAATCTCCCAGTGATGCAGCACCCACAACTTCTGGAGGCAAGTAGTTTAATCTGGCAAGCCTGAATTGTGCTTTCCCCTTTTTCGTTTTATCTTTGTGAGAACAAGAGGGGTTCTCATATCTGAGTGGCTTCCTCAAGTTACCTTCTTGGGCAGGACTTAATCCCCAGTTATCCGCATTGGTGGCAATGCTTCCTCCTGTCCTTCACGTTCACCCCCTTTGCCCTCTATAAAAATATGCACACTGGAATAGGACAGCATTCATTACAGATGGAGAAATAAACCTGTTATGTATTGGGCTTGTGGTACTATACCACGTGCGTTGCTGGAGAACTAATGGTTCTCCAGCAACCCAAACAGGCCGTCTCCGGTTCTGCAATTGGTCAGCCTCAGGCAGCAAGCGCGGGTTCAATCCTATTGGCTGCTACCATAGGGCATGGCTATATATTGTGGCTGGGAGCAGCCCAAGCTCAAGTACAGTTCCAGCTTGAATAAAAGAATGAGTTGCTCTGTACTCAGCCGTGTGTCTTCATTCCTGCTCACCAGAGCCCACGACTTAACAAAACTAAAGACACGGGGGCCATCCTTTTTTCAACTGGCCCCTCTCTCCTTTCCCAAAAAGAGAACTTTGCAATGATTCTTTTCTGACAGGAGAGAATCTTTGTGGCTCAGCGTTGAATTAAGGGGGCCTGGTGATCACTCCCTTCTAGCACTGATGATGTTACCTAGTTTGGTAATAAAATGTCTGCAAGAAAACCACCAATTTCGGAGCGCACCAAGGACCCCATAGTTTTCTTCCTCCTCCTCCTCCTCCTTCTCCTCCTCCTCCTCCTCCTCCTCCTCCTCCTCCTCCTCCTCCTCCATCTAGGAGAGCACCAAGGACCCCATGTGTCTCTTATAGTGCACCAATTATAGGAGAACAACATGAAGGCCCTGGGAATTCATCTCCTTCCCCACAATACTGACACAGGAGGGACCTTTTCACCTCTCTTAACACACATACACACACAGCACATTCAGGTGTTTCCCTACTGTGGGATAATAGGAGATGACATCACTGCCCAACTGGATGGGGGAATAGTTGACTAACTGAAACTCAGGCCTCAAGGAAAGGAGCAGAAGGCCGCATTGTTTAACCTGTTGTATCTTTCCTTTCCTGTTTAGCTACTACTTTGTCTGGATTCCTGCTTCAAAAAGGTTGTGCAGTCAACTGTCCCATTCCTAAAAACTCCTGGCCGTCGCTGTATACTTTAACCTGCTGTCAGGAAGACAGGTGCAACCGTATGACGGTCGTAAGGTGCTCCAAACCTCTGTTAGCAGTAACTCTTGTTTTCGGAGCTTTGATTGATCTGGAACTCTGATTGGGGCAGAGACTACTTCCTTGTTTATTTATTTGTTTGTTTATTCATTCATTCATTCATGCGTTTGTTCGTTCAATTTCTACAGTCGTCCATTCTCAATCAAGGATTCGGGGAGGCTTACAGATTTTTGTTTTTTTGTTTTAAATATACATTACGGTGGGAAACACTTTAAAACAATAAAAAGCACAGTCGAACCAACGCAAACACTAAAAACGTCCACAAAATAAATATGAAACAAAATTTGGGTCCTCTTAATAACGCTGGCATTTCCTGCTTTTGCTGAAGGGCCGATGAGGAGACAACCCATTTCCTGAAAATAGACATTTATTGCTTTATTTTTGTGTGGTTTTCTGAAAGCTGACAAAGTGGAAATGAGCTTTGATGGACAGGCAGGCCTCATTTTCAATGTCCATGGATAATTTTCCCAGGAAAAGCCAGGCTGAATCAGAAGTCACAGTTGTGCCTCCATATTAAAAAGGGGATTGAGAATTTCACAGCACGGTGCATTGTGGGTCACAACAGAATCATAGAATCCAGGGGCTGGAAGGGACCTTGGAGGTCTTCTAGTCCAACCCCCTGAGAGTTCTAGTCCTGCCTTAGGCATGAAAACCGGCTGTGTGATTTTTTTTTCTTCAGCCAATCACCTGGAGGTACCGAGTTCAAATCCTGCCTTAAACATGAAAGCCAGCTGGGTGATTTTGGACCAATCACCAGGAGATGGTGGGTGACTTTGGGGGAAACACCAGGAGACGTTGAGTTCTAGTCCTGCCTTAGGCTCAAAGCCAGCTGGATGTCCTTGAGCCAGTCACTTTCTCTCAGCTCTGAGAAGGAGGCAATGGCAAACTACTTCTGAAAAACCTTGCCCAGCCAATTGCAGGGACTTGACTCTGAGAATCAAAAATGGTTGAATGGAAGGAGAAAATTAAGGGATATTAGGAAAGCAATGGTTGGCTGGAGTAAGGGTGAAGCTTGCCTACAAGACTAACATAGCAATTTATTAGCAGATAAATATGGGTCCTATCACAAGAAATATACTAAGGCAGTGGTTTATTCTTGAGGAATGAGGTCTAGCTGGAAAGAACCTAGAAGAAAATTAGGAGTTCACTCAGGATGAGTGAGATGTCCTTCTAAAAAGGATCCATCAAAGGGAAAACTCAATTTATATTAACAGAATAACTGAATAAGAGTTGGAAGGGACCAAGCAGGGAAAAACTATACCATTTCAGGCAAATGATTGTCCAATCTTTTGTTGAACCCTCCAATGTTGGAGCACCCACAACTTCGGGAGGCAAGCTGTTCCACTGATTGTTCCCGGAAATTTCTCCTTAGTTCTAGGTTAGTTCTCTCGATTAGTTTCCCTCCGTTGCTTCATGTCCTCCTGCCTTCAGGTGCTTGGTAGTAAACATCTATTCTTGTTTAGTCTTCCTCAGAGCCTCTACACCATCCAACCATATTTTGACCTGTGGAAGTACAAGTATCCTTCTTTATTCTGAAATAATCAGGACAAATTTTATTGAGGTTACAGAGTCACACCATTTATACATTACGTGGGTTAGGCTTGGGTTATCGAATCAGCATCCAGTTTGGAACCTATTGGCTTTTTGTTATGAAATGGCACCTCCTGACATTCAGCATTGCCACACCAGCCAGCCTTGTGAGTGTCAAGTCTACTTGGGATCTGTTTGGGGCAAAAGTAGGGCTGTTTAAGAATACAGTTGAGAGCTAATCCAGTCTTCCTGAACTTTCAGGGGCATTTGGACCACAATTCCCATCTTCCCTAGCCAGCATGTCCAAAGGTTTCTCTCTTTCCTGGGGTGTTTGGATCCCAATTCCCAACTTCCTTCGCCAACATGTCCAAAGCTTTCTCCAGGGGCATTTGGACCACAGTTTCCATCTTTCCTAGCCAACATGTCCAAAGAGGTCTCTCCTTCCAGGGGCATTTGGACCACAGTTCCCATCTTCACTAGCCAGCATGTCCAATGGTTTCTCTCCTTCCAGGGGCATTTAGACCACAATTCCCATCTTCTCTAGCTGGCATATCCAAGGAGATCTTTCCAAGGATCCTCTGGGCTGTTGGCCAGAAAAGTTGAAGTAGGCTCAAACTGGTCAAAGGATGATGGGATAAGTGGAAAAAAAACCCAACCCTGTAATAAACATGAAGTCTTGGCTTTTCAGGTTTAATGAACCATCAGAAAGACCTTTGTTTAGAAGAAGGTGGTTTGTTTGGAATGTTCTCAGATGATTCATTCAAACTATTTGGAAATTAGATCCTTCTTTATTGTTTTCGTCAATTGACCACAAAGGGGCCAAGTCGTCCTCCCTTTTCTTCCTAAGAGAATCTGAGCTGGCCTCTCCAGTAACTAAGTTGACTATTGCTCAATTAAGATTCCTCGTCTGATCATGTGAAGGACAGGAGAGGTGCAAGAACTGGTCATTTTGTTGCTTTTTTCGTTGCTGAAGAAGACCCAGTTGGAGAAGAAAAAAAAATAGCTCTTTTGATTGATTCGGTTCCACTGGACCATCAGTAATGTCCATTGCACTCAGTAGAGTCAGAAAAATAATCTGTATTTAAATAGTCCCTCGCACTGAGTGAGGTCCTGGAAGGGAAAAAAAGAGGAAAGAACGTGGAGATCAGGCATAAATCTATCCCAGGGAATTTTATTTATTTATTTTATTCTATATATTAATTTTGTTTAGCCGATGGCATCTATAGAGGTTAATACAGTCACTGATATACAAATTGAGTTTAAATGAAGCATCATCAAATAAATGTGTGTGTGTGTATGAATATATACATGAAGTCCAAATGAAGTCAGAGACACTGACACAAAGTTGTAGTTTTATATAAATAAATATATTTAGCATCCATATTTACAGCAGACAAGATGGGAACATAGGAACATCATGAGGTAAATTTCAAACAGCCTAGAGCACACAGAAAAAAAAGGCGGGAAAAGAGGGAAACTCCCCCTTTATACCCACAGCAACCAATCATCACATAGATTGCCTCCTGCACGAGTCAGCACTCTCCAACCAATCAGCTACAACTGTGTGTTCTGGCCCATTGTACACACACATACACACACACACACACACACACACACACACACAAACACAATGTATATAAAATGCGTGTCTGTCTGTTTGTCTGTCTGTCTGTCTGTCTCTCTCTACATTTTTAATTGTACCAATTGTACATTTTAACACACAAACACACACACACATATAGTAAAGTATATAAAATACATGTGTGTGTGTTCCTGTGTCTGTCTGTCTGTCTGTCTGTCTGTCTATCTATCTATCTATCTATCTATCTATCTATCTATCTATCTATCTATCTATCATCTATCTATCTATCTATCCATCCATCCATCCATCCATCCATCCATCCATCCATCCATCCATCTATCTATCTATCTATCTATCTATCTATCTATCTATCTATCTATCTATCTATCTATCTATCTATCTATCTATCTATCTATCTATCTATCTATCTATCTATCTATCTATCTATCCAGGGCTTTTTTTCTCATAGAACGCTCAGAACGGAGTTCCGGCACCTTTTTTGGATGGAACCTTGTAGGGTAGGCAAGGCGGGTTGTATGACATGTGTGAGTTCCAGCACCTTTTTCTTTTACAAAAAAGCACTGTATCTATCTATCTTTCTATCTATCTTTCTATCTATCTATCTATCTATCTATCTATCTATCTATCTATCTATCTATCTATCTATCTATCTATCTATCTATCATCTATCTATCTAAATTCCTGTCCTCCACCATCTTCTGGAGTCCCTTTGACTCCATCCAGCCACCTCATTCTCTGTCGTCCCCTTCTTCTCTTGCCCTCCATCTTTCCCAGCATTAGGCTCTTCTCCAGTGAGTCCTTCCTTCTCCTTAGGTAACCAAAGTATTTGAGTTTCAACTTCAGGATCTGGCCTTCTAAAGGGCAGTCAGGGTTGATCTCCTCTAGGACTGACTGGTTTGATCGCCTTGCAGTCCAAGGGACTTGAAGGAGTCTTCTCCAGCACCATAGTTCAAAGGCCTCAATTCTTTGGCGCTCAGCCTTTCTTATGGTCCAACTTTCACTGCCATACATTGCAACTGGGAAGACCATGGCCTTGACTATACACACTTTTGTTGACAGGGTGATGTCTCTGCTTTTTAGTGTGCTGTCTAGGTTTGCCATGGCTTTCCTCCCCAGGAGCAAGCGTCTTTTAATTTCTTGGCTGCAGTCCCCGTCTGTGGTAATCTTATATAATCTTATAATAATATATAATATATATAGTAATATATATTATATTGTTATATTCATAACAATATTATGAAATGATACAGAATCTGCTGCTTGAGCAGGGGGTTGCACTAGAAGACTCTAAGGTCCCTTTCCGCTCTATTCTGATTGACTAGACCGCTGCTTCTCAACCTTGGCAACTGGAAGATGTGTGGACTTCAACTTCCAGAATTTTACAATTATAACTTACCAGCAATGAAGAATTGGTAGAATCACAATATGGAAAAAGTGATCAAGAACCAATGGGTTAAGATCCTAAGGGGATTTCCAGGTGCAGATTGATAAACATTCAGCCCATAATAAACCATATATTATTGTAGTTACAAAGAAGCAAGTGTGGATAATTAACATGGTAGTAACTGGAGATAGAAGAGTTAATGAGAAAAAAAATAAGAAAAAATACTGTTGGAAAAACACACCTTCAAATAAAATGGAGTAAACATTGATGGTACACACTTGGTACCATCTCAAAAACTCTGAAAAGTACCAGGACCCAACAGGAACAGATACTTTGAAAGACAGTTGTAGTAAATCTACCAGAGGTTACTACACCTGGTGCCATCTCAAAAACTCTGGAAAAGTACCAGGGCCCAACAGGAACAGATAGAATCTCAACTCATCAACTACAAAACATTGGATTATATATTACGATAACATCTTTAACTCCCTTAAATCCTTGAGAAATATCGAACAGTCAAAAGTACAAAACATTGTGTAAAGAAGCAATAAATGATGGGGTTGATGAGCACACGGTGATGAGGATTAGAAAGAACGGATCATTTGTGAGCAGTGTAGAAATCTTAACCAATGTTTTTGCACAAGAGTGACCAGGGAACAAAGAGAGAAGGTGTGTCTCTTTGGTTTTGCATCATCTAATCCTTCCAGACTGAAAACCAACATTTCCTCCCCCCCCCAACGTACAGTATTTTTGTATCAGAAGGGGGAATTCATTTGCAACGGAGAAGAACAAAGGATTGGGACTGTGGAGCCTGAATGTGGATGGGCGGCAAACTGGAATCTAAGATGGTGAAGACCCATACGAGAGGCAGGGTGGTGGTGGTGACCATCCTACTGACCGCTGTTTTGTTTGCGGAGTTCGGTAAGAACTTTTTATTTAAATCAATCCCTCCTTTTCTAATTAGGAAGAAGAAATATGAGACGGCCTGGGATGCCCCTGGCCGAGATATACTTCCAGTGTTCTTCTTCTGTGAAAACATTTCAGAGCTAAAGTTGGCAAAGTTCTCAGAGAAGATCATAAGGCACACCAGAAGAACATGGATCAATAGGATTGGAAGGGACTTTGGAGGTCTTCTAGTCCAACCCCTGTGTCCGTGGTAGAAGACCCCATAGCACCCTGGACCAACGGCTGTCCAGCCTCTTCTTGAAAACCACCAGTTGTTTTTTTTAAAAAATCCCATTTATATCCCACCCTTCTCCGAAGACTCAGGGCGGCTTACAATCTAAGAAGCACAAATCAATGGGCTTAGCAATAGCCTTCATTCTATGTATATGCCTGCTTATTAGGGCTTTCCGGGGGGCCCAAGCAGCATTATTACAAAGTCAGCTTATTGCCCCCAACAATCTGGGTCCTCATTTTACCTACCTCGGAAGGATGGAAGGCTGAGTCAACCAGTCAGGAGACATCTGGGCATAGGGAGCATTCTTCACTGGGCTTGGTGCTTAGGAGTTATATTAAGACACAAAGGACAAGTTGTGTTGATAACTTCGATTGCCAAATTGTACATTCCTTTGGACTGAAAGGATTACAAGGAAGCATTTCACCATTTCTCCACCCAGATGGAATGTATTGCGGTCATAGCCCAAGTTGAAGTAACTCTAAGGGACTTGCAACATGTCACCGTTTGATCTCCCAGTCTCCCAGTCCCTTGACCAAGAAGATGGAAAGATGTTCCAGATAAAACACTCATGGAAAGCCTACTTGCTTCCTAGAATTCTCCTACCTTCTACAGCTGCATTCAAAGATTGAAGATCTGGAGACTTTAAGAAGCTTGGAATGCTGGGAATTGTAATAAAGAAAACAGAGAAATTCTCATCTGAAAGTCTTCTTCTCACTCATAGAACAAAGATAACATAGAATAATAGAGTTGGAAGGGAACTTGGAGGTCATCTAGTCCAACCCCCTGCTCAGGTAGGAAACCCTATACCATTTCAGGCAAATGGCTGTCCAGTCTCTTCTTAAAAACCTCCAGTGTTGGAGCATTCACCACCTCTGGAGGCAGGTGGTTCCACTGGTTAATTGTTCTAACTGTCAGGAAGTTTCTCCTTAGTTCTAGGTTGCTTCTCTCCTTGACTAGTTTCCATCCGTTGCTTCTTGTCCTGCTTTCAGGTGCTTTGGAGAATAGCTTGACTCCCTCTTCTTTGTGGTAGCCCCTGAGATATTGGAACACTGCTATCATGTCACCCCTCACCCTTCTCTTCGTTAAACTACACATACCCAATTCCAGCAACTGTTCCCTATATGTTTTAGCCTCCAGACTTCGGATCATCTTTGTTGCTTTTCTCTGCCCTCTTTCTAGAATTGCAACATCTTTTTTATATTGGGGGTGACCAAATCTGGGTGCAGTATTCCACGTTTGGTCTTACTAAGACTTTGAAAAATGATACTAGAACTTCACATGATCTTGATTCTATCCATCCGTTGATGCAGCCTAGGATTGCATTGACCTTTTTGACTCCTGCTTAATAATAATAATAATAATAATAATAATAATAATAATAATAATAATAATAATAATAATAATAATAATAATAATAATAATAATAATGATGATGATGATGATGATGATGATGATGATGATGATGATGATGATGATGGTGGTGGTGGTGGAAGGGACCTTGGAGGTCATCTAGTCCAACCCCCCGCTCAGGCAGGAAACCCTATACCATTTCAGAGAAATGGCTGTCCAGTCTCTTCTTAAAATCTTCCACTGTTGCAGTAGTGACAACTTTTGGAGGCAAGCCGTTCCACTGACTAATTGTCCTCACTGTCAGGAAATTTCTCCTGAGTTCTAGGTTGCTTCTCTCCTTGGTTAGTTTCCATCTGTTGCTTCTCATCCTGCCTTCAGGGGCTTTGGAGGGTAGCTTGACTCCCACTTCTTTGGAGCAGCCCCTGAGATACTGGAATGCTGCTATCATGTCTCCCTCGTCCTTCTCTTCATTAGACTAGATATTCCCAATTCCTAGGAGAGATCTGTGTCTACCTCAGTCACAGCCTTGGGAGTTTGAGGATTGTCCGTAGGATTTTAGCTCTTCCTGGCACTGCAATTTTTTTGGGGACAAAGATGTCATTCTTAGGATAGAGAGATAGAGATAAAGACAGTAGAGGTAGAAGTAAAGAGAGATAGACAGACAGATAGAAATCCTATTCTCACCCCTATGGTGGGTCTGTGTCTTCCACAATCTTGGCTAGCTAATTTTTTGTTGCCCAGGCCCAGAATGGACTTCCGGAAGTGACATCCATACAGAGAACCGGTTGTTCACATATTTGAATCCCACCAATGCTTTGAGACAACTATGAGCTAGATGACTGAGAATCTCCACAGTCACATCCACCTCCCTCCCTCCCTCCCTCCTTCCCTCTCTCTCTCTCTTTCTCTCTCCTTGGTTGTTTTCTTGCAGACCTTTCATTACCCAACTAGGTAATATCATCAGAGCTAGTAAGGAGTAGGGTTTGATAATGAAACATCTGCAAGAAAACAACCAAGTTCAGGAATCACCAAGGCCTCCATAATTCCCCTCCTCCTCCTCCTCCTCCTCTCTGTAAACCCCACTCCTTTCTAGCACTGATGATGTTACCTAGTTGGGTCATGAACCATCTGCAAGTAAACAACCAAGCTCAGAGAGCACCAAGGACCCCTTAATACAACAATTAAATGCCTTAAGAATGCTTTTCCTATAGACACAGTTATCTCTACATTCTACTTATCTTAGGACAGTGTTTGTCAACCTCGGCAACTTTAAGCTGGGTAGACTTCAACTTCCAGAATTCTTTTGGTTGGCTGAGGAATTCTGGGAGTTGGTGTTGTGGTTCTGACAGATGAAAACTCTTCAAAAGAACTTCGAGGCGTTGTTTACCTTAAAGAATCTTTATTTGAGAAGCATAACATCGGCACTTACGTAATCAAAGCCAACATCTGAATTCCCCTCCCCTGAGCACATAGTATCAAAGCACATTTCCCACCTCTGATTAACAGTCTTAAATCACATTTTCCAATTAGTTTGAAATGCAGGCTCTCCGTCCAGTTCTCCAACCCGCCATTTCTTATCATCTCTTATTTCAAAAAACCTTGGTTCTCACACTAGTTACAGTATTATTATGTCTAACTAACTCCCATCACATTCCTCCTCCTCTCACCCCCCCCCAGCATCATCTAATTCTAACTCTAATTCTAAGAGTAAAACATAAGAAGGAAAATGGCTGCATCTGCATATGTTGTCAAAGCAAGAACTTCCGATGTTAGCAGCATTGACAGTTGGAGTCTATCCAGCTTGAACTTCCCAAAGTTGACAAACATTCTTCTACGGCTACCAAAACTGAATTGTAAACATCACTAGAGAGCAACAGAGAGGTAGGTACACACTCAAGCAATGGGCTGCCCTAGGTTTGGCAGTTCAGGTTGGACCACCCTCTTTGGTCACAAAAAGGTCAATGTTATGCCCTATGCAGGTAGTCCTCAACTTATGGTCACAACGGAGCCCAAAGTTTCTGTTGTTAAGTGAGACATTTGTTAAATGAGTCTTGCCCAAGTTGTTAAGTGGATTGCTGCAGTTGTTAAGTTGGTAACCTGGGTGTTCATCCAGTTTTCCCACTGCATTTGCTAGTCAGAGAGTCGCAAAAAGGGATCTCACAGGACCCCAGAACACTGCAAGGGTCATAAATATGAGTCAATTGCCGAGTGTCTGAATTTTGATCACATGACCAGGGCTTTTTTTGTCATAGAACGCCCAGAACGGAGTTCCGGCACCTTTTTTGGATGGAACCTTGGTAGGGTAGGCAAGGTGGGTTGTATGACATGTGTGAGTTCCGGAACCTTTTTCTTTTACAAAAAAAACACTGCACATGACTATGGGGACGCTGCAATGGTCATAAGTGGGAAAAACAGTCACCAGCCCAACAGAGACTTCACTTTCTCAGGGTCTTGTGGAAGAACAGGGTAGAACAACAGCTAATGACCCTCTTTTACCGGTCTACTATAGAGAGCGTCCTCTCGTATGGTATTGTGGTTTGGTATGCTGGTCTGACAGCCGCGGACAGGAAAGTATTACAGAGGGTAGTGAGCACAGCACAAGACATTGTGGGCTGTTCCCTGACACCACTGGATGACCTCGCCAGGGCTCGTTGCCTTGGAAGAGTGAGGAAGATTCTCAGGGATGACTCACACCCTGGACGGTATCTCTTTACTCTCCTACCATCCGGTAGGAGATATAGGAATATAGCCAGCCATACCAACAGGCTGAAAAATAGCTTTTATCCGTGGGCTGTTAGGCTTTTAAATGGGACATAATCTTACGCAGAATTGACTTGGGAGGCTGGTGTGTGGTGTAGTTCGTCCACATGGTGTGGTAGGATGGAGGGTTTGTTGTCACTGTGTGTTGGGGGGAGGGAGCACGGGGGGAGGCTCAGCTAATCTCAATGTACACATGTTGTACTTTGACAATAAAGGTTTATTATTTATTTATCTATTTATTTATCTATCTATCTATCTATCTATCTATCTATCTATCTATCTATCTATTTATTTATTTATTTATTTATTTATTTATTTATTTATTTTCCCCGTCCCATTGTAAGTTCGAACGGTCACCAAATGCTTCCATTTCTACCTTCTAAGCTTCCAATAATCCCAGGATTAAAATCTTTTCTTAAGAACTCCCAACTTACAACCGTTACAAATTTTTGGACCCATCATCTTTTATATAAGTGGAGCTCTAAAGAACTATTGCATTCCTTCAGTTAGGTCAACAAAACAGCTTAGTTAACAGAGCTGGTAATCCCCAAAGAATGGACCAGGAAACGGGAAGATCAAATTGTGGGTTAGGGTTAGGGACAAAGGGAAGTTGCAAAACAATGTTTATTTCGTATCACGTGTGAACAAGGCTGATCCCGATACAAAAGATTTATCGGCGTGGAATTTGCAGGATCTTGTGGCTCAGCTGCAGTAAGGGGAAATATTACTACCACTTTTGAAGACAACATTTGAAACACCGCGTCCAGCTTTGGTTGCCACAATACCAAAAAAAAAAAAAAAAGATGTTGAGACTCTAGAAGTTGTGCAGAGAAGAGAAACAAAATTGATGAGGGGACTGGAGGCTAAAATATTAATAATAATAATAATAATAATAATAATAATAATAATAATAATAATAATAATAATAATAATAATAATTGCAGTGTATGCCAGGAAGTCCTCCGAGCTGGCCGCTATAAGGACGTCGTCAAAATACGGGCAAACCCCGGGGATCCCCTTTAGCATTTTTTCCATGACTTCCTGGAAAATCCCCGGAGCTACGCTCACCCCGAATTGCAGTCGGTTTACCTGGAACGCCCCTTTGTGGGTGATGATGGTCTGGGCCCTTGCTGCCTCGGGGTCTACCGGCAGCTGCTGATAAGCCTGGGCAAGATCTAATTTCGCGAATACCATCCCACCTTCGTCGCCAGTGTAAGGTCGCGTGCTTCACATAGAGACGGACACAGAGCTGGGGTAAAGATGAGTTTATTCTGAACAGAACGAACTGGGGAAACAGGAAAGCCTGGCGTCTATTTGTACCTGCCCAGGTGGATGGCATCCAATCAGTTCAAACCTGGGCTTCCTGCCAGTGCAGGTGACAATGGGTGTAGATCCTGGCTTCCCACCAGGCTGACCATGCCTGGGGCTGTCAACAGCTTAACTCATTTGGCTTATCAAGAGTGAGCAGTCATCGCCCGGAGCTGTCCAACCCCTCTGCTGATCTGCACCATCAGCCTCCTGCTGTGCTGTCCTTTTTGTATGCTGGGAGGCATACACTGCAATAATAATAATAATAATAATAATAATAATAATAATAATAATAATAATAATAATAATAATAATAATAATAATAATAATAATAATAATAATAATAATAATTATAATAATAATAATTATAATGATGATGATGATGATGATGATGATGATGATGATAATAATAATAATAATAATAATAATAATAATAATAATAATAATAATAAGAAGAAGAAGAAGAAGAAGAAGAAGAAGAAGAAGAAGAAGAAGAAGTTGGAAGGTAGCTTGGAGGTCATCTAGTCCAACCCCCTGGTCAGGCAGGAAGCCCTATACCATGTCAGGCAAATGGCTGTCCAGTCTCTTCTTAAAAACCTCCAGTGTTGGAGCATTCACAGCTTCTGGAGGCAGGTTGTTCCACTGATTAATTGTTCTAACCCCCTGCTCAAAGCAGGAGACCAAATACAGATTGGGTGAGACCTGGCATCATCATCATCATCATCATCATCATCATCATCATCATAGTTGGAAGGGACCTTGGAGGTCATCTAGGCCAACCCCCTGCTCAGGCAGGAAGCCCTATACCATTTCAGACCAATGGCTGTCCAGTCTCTTCTTAGAAAGTTCCAGTGATGGAGCATTCACAACTTCTGCAGGCAGGTTGTTCCACTGGTTAATTGTTCTAACTGTCAGGAAGTTTCTCCTTAGTTCCAGGTTGCTTCTCTCTTTGGATAGTTTCCATCCGCTGCTTCTTATCCTGCCTTCAGGTGCTCTGAATAGAATGTAGAATAGAATGTCCAGTCTCTTCTTAAAAATCTCCAGTAATGGATCGCCCACGATTTCTGGTGGCAAAGCTGTTCCACTGCTTGATTGTCCTCACTGTCAGGAAGTTTCTCCTTAATTCCAGGTTGCTTCTCTCATTGATCAGTTTTCAACCATTGTTTTTTTCTTTGGAGAATAGCTTGACTCTTCTTTGCGGCAGCCCGTGAGATATTGGAACACGGCTCTCATGTCCCCCCTCGTCCTTCTCTTCATTAAACTAGATGTATCCAATTCCAGCGACCGTTTCTTTATATGTTTTACCCTCCAGTCCCCTGGTCACCTTTGTTGCTCTTCTCTGTACTCTTTCTAGAGTCTCAGTATGAGGAACAGTTGTAGGAATTGGGTATGTCTAGTCTAACAAAGACAAAGATTAAGGGGGACATAATAGCAGTCTTCCAATTTTTGAAGGGCTGTCACAGAGAAAAGACGTTTCCTGGAGGAGAAGCAAAACATCTTCAAAGAAAACCAAGGAAGTCCAGTTGACTCTTGAAAAAGCGCCTTTGGGACAGCCATGACCTGGATGACGGAGAATGTCCATAAACAAATGCTTCGGTATAGGATAGGTGGTACCTGGCTCAACAGCAATAATTCTAAGAAGGCTGTTGGATCCTACTGGGACAATCACTTAAACATGAGCCAACCATGTGTTGCACCTGCCAAAAAAGCCAATGCAGACCTAGGTTGCATTAACAGAGGGACAGAATCAATATCTCGCAAAGTGTTAATACCATTTTATAATGCCTTGGTAAGGCCACACGTGGAATAAGTGCAGAGGGGAGGAACAAAGATGATTAGCGGGTTGGAGGCTAAAACATATTGCAGGAACTGGGTATGCCTAGTCTAGCGAAAAGAAGTCGTAGGGGCAACATGATAGCTGTCTTCCCATATTTGAGGGGTAAGACAATATTTGAGGGGCCGCCCCAAAGAAAAGGGGCTCAACCTATTCTCCAAAGCAACTGAAGGCAGGACAAGAAGCATCGGATGGAGAGTAATGAAGGAGAGAACCAACCTAGAACGAAAGGAAATTAGGGATCTGTGGTGCTCTCTAAGCTTGGTTGTCCAAGGCTGAATTAAACAAGATCACATGAAGTGTTGGTACCAGTTTACAATGCCTTGGTAAGGCCACACTTGGATTACTGCATCCAGTAAAGGTTGCCAGGATATAAAAAAAGATATTGAAACTCTAGAGAGAGTGCAGAGAAGAACAGATGATTAGGGAGGCTAAAACCCTGAAGAACAGTTGCATGAATTGTCTAGTCTAATGAAGAGAAAACCAAGATCGTGGCATCCAGCCCTCTCAATTCCTGGCAAATAGATGGGGAAGAAATGGAGGTAGTGACAGATTTTATTTTCCTGGGCTCCAAGATCACTGCAGATGAGGACTGTGGCCAAGAAATTAAAAGACGCTTGCTCTTCGGGAGGAAAGCCATGGCAAATCTAGACAGCACACTAAAAAGCAGAGACATCACCCTGCCAACAAAAGTGCGTATAGTCAAGGCGATGGTCTTCCCAGTTGCAATGTATGGCAGTGAAAGTTGGACCATAAGAAAGGCTGAGCGCCAAAGAATTGAGGCCTTTGAACTATGGTGCTGGAGAAGACTCCTGCGAGTCCCTCGGACTGCAAGGCGATCAAACTGGTCAGTCCTAGAGGAGATCAACCCCGACTGCTCTTTAGAAGGCCAGATCCTGAACTGGAAACTCAAATCCTTTGGCCACCTAATGAGAAGGAAGGACTCACTGGAGAAGAGCCTCATGCTGGGAAAGGTGGAGGGCAATAGAAGAAGGGGCTGACAGAGAATGAGGTGGCTGGATGGAGTCACTGAAGCAGGAGGCCTGAGCTTAAATGGACTCCAGAAGATGGTAGAAGACAGGAAGGCCTGGAGGAACATTGTCCATAGGGTCGCGATGGGTCGGACACGACTTCGCAGCTAACAACAACAACAACAACAACAACAATGAAGAGAAGGACAAGGGGTGACATGATAGCAGTCTTCCAATATTTGAAGGGCTACCACAAGGAAGAGGGAGTCAAGCTATTCTCCAAAGGAACTGAAGGCAGGACCAGAAGCAACAGATGGAAACCAATCAATAACTGAATCCTACCGTGATCTGATTGGCTCACTGCCAAAACAAGATGACGCCCGATTGGCTCTCTAAACACTGGTGCTCACTGGCTACAGTCAGATGAAGGAAAGCCACCTGAGATCAACCTAAGCAAGTTGTGCTTCCTTTTTCTGGTTATTTGGCTATAGCTTTTCATAAAACAGTACAGATAATTGAACAAACTATGTTGCATTACATTCTTGATTCAATTATCTTTCCATTGATATATAATCTTAAGGTACTACTCCCCCCCACAAAAGTGGTGTTATTAACCATCAAACCTCAAAAATACACTTTTCTCAAAAGGTTTCTACCATTTTGGCCACTACTGTACCTAGTTGTGAAATGAAGTGCCTGCAAGAAAGCTGTCACGCTCAGAGAGCACCCAGGACTTCCTGGAGAATTTTGGGAGCTCAAGTCCACATACCTTAAAATTGTTGCCAAAGTTGAGAGGGGATGAAAACTGCTAGTAGACACTATGGGTTTAGGACAATTCTCCGCAGCCATCTCGCTGTGACCAACTCGCCCTGGGACAACTGGTCAAAGAAAATTCCATGTGGGGTAACATAATGTGGTAAATATTATTCCGCCCCACCCACCATGGAAATTATGTCCAAGAAACAGTGGTGGATAACATTGAGTTATCCTGTGTGGAATATTGCATAGCAAGTTGTCCCGTGTCACGTTGGCCACGGCCTGCTGTCCCATGGCTGGTTTGAGATGGCCATGTTTAAATAATAGAATAGAATAGAATAGAATAGAATAGAATAGAATAGAATAGAATAGAATAGAATAGAATAGAATAGAATAGAATAGAATAGAATAGAATAGACATGTCAAACACAAGGCCCGGGGGCCAGATCCGACCCGCGAAGTGGTTTCATGTGGCCCGCGAAGCCATCCTGGAGACAGTGAGAGAATGGCCCCCAATGCCTTGGCCCTGGCCCAGAGACCCTCCTCCTGCCAGAGACCCTCAGATCTGTCCCACTCCTGCCCAGGCCCCCATAGGCAACCTTGATGCGAACGATGTAGAGCTGGCCATGCCCACCGAGTAGGCCATACGCACTCTAGCCACGCCCACCCAGTAGGCCACACCCACCCAGGCCACACCCACCCGGCCCCTTGAAGGCAACTGCAATGCTGATGCGGCCCTCAATGAAATTGAGTTTGACACCCCTGGAATAGAATAATAGAGTTGGAAGGGACCTTGAAGGTCTACTAGTCCAACCCTCTGCTCAGGAAGAAAACCCTAGACCATTTCAGAAAAATGGCTGTCCAATCTCTTCTTGAAGACCTCCAGTGATGAAGTACCCACAACTTCTGGAGGCAAGTTGTTCCACTGGTTGATTGCTCTTACTGTCAGGAAATTTCTCCTTAGTTCTACATTGGATCACTCCTTGATGAGTTTCCATCCGTTGCTTCTTGTCCTGCCTTCAAGCGCTTTGGAGAATAGCTTGACTCCCTCTTCTTTGGGGCAGTCCCTGAGAGATTGGAAGGCTGCTATCATGTCTCCCCTCGTCCTTCTCTTCATTAGACTAGACATACCCAGTTCCAAGGGTGACATGATAGCAGTATCCCAGTATTTGAAAGGCTGCCACAAAGAAGAGGGGGTCACATTATTCTCCAAAGCACCAGAGGGCAGGACGAGAAACAATGGTTGGAAACTGATCAAAGAGAGAAGCAACCTGGAATTAAGGAGAAACTTCCTAAGTGAGGACAATCAACCAGTGGAACAGAAGTTGCCTTCAGAAGACGTGGGTGCTTCATCACTGGAGGTTTTTAAGAAGAGACCGGACAGCCACTGGCTCAGGAATTCTGGGAATTGAAGTCCATGAGTCATAAAAGAGCCTAGGTTGCCTCCCCCTGGTATATAGTCTCCTGCTTGACCAGTGGGTTAGACTAGAAGACCTCTAAGGTCCCTTCCAGCTCCATTCTGATTCCTCTACCTACTATATATATATAAAACAGAGTAGTTAACTGTTAAATGAACAGCAAAGTTTAATATCTATGGAGATTCTTAGTCATCCAGGTCATGGTTGTCCCAAAGGCAACTGGACTTTCTCTGTTTTTCCTTGAAGATGTTTCACTTCTCATCCACGAACGTTCTTCAGTTCTGAATGAAACGTCTTAGATGAGAAGCAGAAACATCTCCAAATAAAAGCGAAGAAAGTCCAGTTGCCTTTTGGGGTGGGTGGGAAAGCACCTTCAGGACAGCAAATTTTAACTTCCAAGCTCTCTCTTAATAATATGTTGTTGTGTTTAACTCGTAGAAAATCTACAGCTTGTCCCTGATTTAGATAAGGGCGTTGGGAGGATCATACACTAAATCCTGACCGTTCATAACCACAATAAAATTGCGTGGACAGCCTGGCTACAACCTTGACCTTCCCAGGATTTCACCAAATCCCAAGAAAGTCAAAACGATCAATAATAATAATAATAATAATAATAATAATAATAATAATAATAATAATAATAATAATAATAATAACAACAACAATAATAATAATAACAACAACAACAATAACAATAACAATAACAACAATAACAATAACAACAACAACAACAACAACAACAACAACAACAACAACAACAACAACAACAACAATAATAATAATAATAATAATAATAATAATAATAATAATAATAATAATAATAATAATAATAATAATAATAATAATAATAATTTTATTTGTATACCGCCCTTCTCCCGAAGGACTCAGGGCGGTGAACAGGGCAATACATGTTAAAAGGCAAGAATACAAAAATTAAAAGAGATTAAACAAGATGCCCCAAAACTATAACAATAAGTTAAAATACATAAAAAGCAATAAAACCCAAACCCATCACCCATCAGGCCAGGCCGGCTTGTTCGAACAGAATGCATGCTCCAGTTCTTCAAAACTCAGACTTCACATCTTGGAAGTTGTGGTGTTGGCCTTGCAATGTTTGCCGGCTGTGTTTAATTTCAGATCTGGGTCTCTGTTTGCAAATTCCATCTGGAGCCCGATTTGGGATTGACACATTTATGTGGCTTGCCGTTGACGATAATTACAGTTCACAAGTTTTTGCCTCCTATCTTAGCATTCTGAGAAGGGCATGGTGATTGATACACATACTGATAAAAGATGAAAGGAAGCATTGTGTAGACAAGTAGGTTCAAGCTCTGTTCTCAGAGGTCAGATCTGCCCCCTCCCTGAACGACAGCAAGTCTATTAGAAATTCACACACACACACACACACCCCTCTTTAATATCTCAAATGGGGCTAGTGGACCAGAGGAATGCTGTAGATATAATTTACTTGGACTTCAGTAAGGCATTTGATAAAGTAGATCACAACCTACTACTTGATAAGATAGAAAAATGTGGGTTAGATACCATTACCACCAGATGGATTCGTAGCTGGCTGACAGGCCGTACTCAGCGTGTGGTCCTCAATGGAACCGCATCTACATGGAAGGAAGTGTGTAGTGGGGTGCCCCAGGGCTCTGTCCTGGGCCCAGTGCTCTTCAATATCTTCATTAATGATTTGGATGAGGGGATAGATGGGGAACTCATCAAATTTGCAGACGACACCAAGCTGGCAGGAATAGCCAATACTCCAGAAGATAGGCTTAAGATACAGGAGGATCTGGACAGACTCGAACACTGGGCACTATCTAACAAAATGAAATTCAATGGTGAAAAAAGTAAGGTTCTACATTTAGGCAGGAAAAATCAAATGCATAGGTATAGTATAGGTGGTACCTTGCTCAATAGTAGTAACCGTGAAAGGGATCTTGGAGTCTTAGTAGACAATCACGTCAATATGAGCCAGCCGTGTGCTGCAGCTGCCAAAAAAGCCAACACAGTGCTAGGCTGCATTAAAAGAGGGATAGAATCAAGATCAAGTGATGTACTAATACCACTTTACAATGCCTTGGTAAGGCCACACTTGGAATACTGCATCCAGTTTTGGTCACCACGATGTAAAAAAGATGTCGAGACTCTAGAAAGGGTACAGAGAAGAGCAACCAAGATGATTAGGGGGCTGGAGGCTAAAACATATAGGGAACAGTTGCTGGAATTGGGTAGGTCTAGTTTAATGAAGAGAAGGACGAGGGGAGACATGATAGCAGCGTTCCAATATCTCAGGGGCTGCCCCAAAGAAGAGGGAGTCAAGCTATTCTCCAAAGCACCTGAAAGCAGGACAAGAAGCAACGGATGGAAACTAGTCAAGGAGAGAAGCAACCTAGAACTAAGGAGAAACTTCCTGACAGTTAGAACAATCAACCAGTGGAACAACCTGCCTCCAGAGGTGGTGAATGCTCCAACAGTGGAGGTTTTTAAGAAGAGACTGGACAGCCATTTGCCTGAAATTGTATAAGGTTTCCTGCCTGAGCAGGGGGTTGGACTAGATGACCTCCAAGGTCCCTTCCAACTTTATTATTATTATTATTATTATTATTATTATTATTATTATTATTATTATTATTATTATTATTATTATTATTATTATTATTATTTTCCCAAAGGCAGGTGGGCTTTCTTGGTTATTCCGTGAAGACCTTTCGCTTCCCATCCAACGGAAGCTTCTTCCGTTCTGACCGGATGGTAGGGAGGGGAAGGGGAGAGGGGGGGGGGAAATGGAAGGATTAATTCTGACATTCGTTGGTCAGAACTTCTCCCATCATCCCAACCATCTAATCAGAACTGAAGAAGCTTCTTGGATAGGAGGTGAAATGACTTCTTCATCCTCCTCAAAAACAAACAAACAAACAAACAAACAAACAGCCAGTCCAGTCGGCTTTTGAAAAAGCATCTTTGAGACAACCATGACTTGGATGACTGGGAATCTCCATAGAGAATCCCCTTAATGCACCAAACACCTTCCCCTTTCCCCTTCCCCTCTGCCATTTCCCCTTCCCCTTCCCCTTTCCCCCTTCCCCTTCTTCTTTTCTCTTTACCTCTCTCCTTTCCCCTTCCCCTTTCTTTTTCTCTTCCCCTTCCCACTTCCAATTTCCCCTTCCCCTTTTCCTCTTCTTCTCCTTTCCCCTTCCCATTTCCCCTGCCTGTCTTCTCTTTTCCCTTCCCCATCTCCCTCCCCCTTCCCCCCCTTCCCCTTCCCCTTCCCCTTTCCCCTTTCTCCTTTCCCCTTCCTTTTCCCCCTTCCCATTTCCCCTTCCCCTTCCCCCTTCTCTTCCCCCGTCCCCTTTCCCCCTTCCCCTTTCCCCTTCCCCTTCCCCTTTCTTCCTTCCCCTTTTCCCTTCCCCCTTCCCCTTTCCCCCTTCTGCTTTCCCCTTCCCCTTCCCCCTTCTCTTCCCCTTCCCCTTTCCCCTTTCCCCTTCCCCTTCCCCCTTCTCTTCCCCCGTCCCCTTTCCCCCTTCCCCTTCCCCTTTCTTCCTTCCCCTTTTCCCTTCCCCCTTCCCCTTTCCCCCTTCTGCTTTCCCCTTCCCCTTCCCCCTTCTCTTCCCCTTCCCCTTTCCCCTTCCCCTTCCCCTTTCTTCCTTCCCCTTTTCCCTTCCCCCTTCCCCTTTCCCCCTTCTGCTTTCCCCTTCCCCTTTCTTTTTCTCTTCCCCCTTCCCCCTTCCAATTTCCCCTTCCCCTTTTCCTCTTCTTCTCCTTTCCCCTTCCCATTTCCCCTTCCCCCTTCTCTTCCCCGTCCCCTTTCCCCCTTCCCCTTTCCCCTTCCCCTTCCCCTTTCTTCCTTCCCCTTTTCCCTTCCCCCTTCCCCTTTCCCCCTTCCCCCTTCCCCCTTTCCCCCTTCTGCTTTCCCCTTCCCCTTTCTTTTTCTCTTCCCCCTTCCCCCTTCCAATTTCCCCTTCCCCTTTTCCTCTTCTTCTCCTTTCCCCTTCCCATTTCCCCTTCCTGTCTTCTCTTTTCCCTTCCCCATCTCCCTCCCCCTTCCCCCCCTTCCCCTTCCCCTTCCCCTTTCCCCTTTCTCCTTTCCCCTTCCTTTTCCCCCTTCCCATTTCCCCTTCCCCTTCCCCCTTCTCTTCCCCCGTCCCCTTTCCCCCTTCCCCTTTCCCCTTCCCCTTCCCCTTTCTTCCTTCCCCTTTTCCCTTCCCCCTTCCCCTTTCCCCCTTCTGCTTTCCCCTTCCCCTTCCCCCTTCTCTTCCCCTTCCCCTTTCCCCTTTCCCCTTCCCCTTCCCCCTTCTCTTCCCCCGTCCCCTTTCCCCCTTCCCCTTCCCCTTTCTTCCTTCCCCTTTTCCCTTCCCCCTTCCCCTTTCCCCCTTCTGCTTTCCCCTTCCCCTTCCCCCTTCTCTTCCCCTTCCCCTTTCCCCTTCCCCTTCCCCTTTCTTCCTTCCCCTTTTCCCTTCCCCCTTCCCCTTTCCCCCTTCTGCTTTCCCCTTCCCCTTCCCCCTTCTCTTCCCCCTTCCCCCTTCCAATTTCCCCTTCCCCTTTTCCTCTTCTTCTCCTTTCCCCTTCCCATTTCCCCTTCCCCCTTCTCTTCCCCGTCCCCTTTCCCCCTTCCCCTTTCCCCTTCCCCTTCCCCTTTCTTCCTTCCCCTTTTCCCTTCCCCCTTCCCCTTTCCCCCTTCCCCCTTCCCCCTTTCCCCCTTCTGCTTTCCCCTTCCCCTTTCTTTTTCTCTTCCCCCTTCCCCCTTCCAATTTCCCCTTCCCCTTTTCCTCTTCTTCTCCTTACCCCTTCCCATTTCCCCTTCCCTTTTCCCCTTCCTCTCTTCTCTTTTCCCTTCCCCATCTCCCTCCCCCTTCCCCCCTTCCCCTTTCCCCTTTCTCCTTTCCCCTTCCTTTTTCCCCTTCTTTTACAGAGGGCAAGACAAAACGTCATGCATGGAAACTAATCAAGGAGAGAAGCTAACCAGAGATTTCCTGATATTAAGAACAATTAACCAGTGGAACTCCTTGCCTCCAGAAGCTGTGACTGCTCCAACACTGGAGGTTTTGAAGAAGAGACTGGACAGCCCTTTGTCTGAAATGGTCTAGGGCCATGGTGGAGAACCTATGGCACGCGTACCACAGGTGCCACGCAGAACCCTCTCTGTGGTCACGCGCGCCGTCGCCCCAGTCCTAGGCCTTCAGCTGGGTTTTATAAAACCTTTTCGCTTTAGGCCTCCGCCGCCGTGTGCAAGAAAGAAAAAAAGGTTCAATCAATCAATCAATTTCAACTTCTCGCGGGAAAAAAAGAAAGATCTCACAAAGTTGGAATTGATGGATCGAACGTTTTAGTCCCACCCAGTCTGCCGTTACCACTGCGGCCACACCCACCCCATCGGCCACACCCACCCAATCAGACACACCCACCCAATGAGCCACGCCCATCCAGCACCTGACGATACATCAGTGGGTTTTGGGGTTGCAGTTTGGGCAAAAGGTTCGTCATCACTGGTTATTAGGGTTTCCTGCCTGACTAGGGGGTTGGACTAGAAGACCTCCAGGGTCCCTTCCAGCCCTTTTGGTTCTGTATTCTCTCTAAGGAAGATTAAATGAACTTTAATCCAGTTGCAGCTCTCTCTCTCTCTCTCTCTCTCTCCTTGTTTAATAGTTCTAAAATCTAGGTACTTATGTGTAATCCTTTTTTTCACAACAGCCCAAACTCTTCAATGTTTCTTCTGCCGGGAGCCCACCAGACCGGAGAAATGCCTAAGCGTGGCTAAGTGTATGCCGAACCAAACCATGTGTATGACGATCATGCACTCTCTTGAAGAAGGTGAGAGGGGAAGGAAAAATTAACCCAAGTCTCAATTTCTGCAGGTCAAGATTAAATGAAGAAGCTTTTTCCTACTCTCACTCCTCATTCTATGAAAAAAAAGAGGGATTAAAAATGTGTGCCTCTGGATCAACCTCACATAACCTCACAGCCTGGCCATGATAAAATGTGTCGATCCTTTGCACATTAGTGATATGTCCCAAAGGTCCTATCCTGCTTCCCTGGGGGCTGTGGCTGATGAGTGTTGGATTTTATTTTATTTTTTAATATGTGAGGGATTGTTGATTCTAGGGATCTTTGTCTTTCTAATCCCATCAGCTTCCTGGCTCCAATCTTTCTGACAAGATTATCACTTCTGCATTTCTGCAGACCAGGTTTCTGTTTGGGGCAGAGAGACGTGTGTGTGTGTGTGTGTGTGTGTTGTTATTGGTTTTTCCCTTTAAGATCCTTTGGGGAAATATAATCTGCCTTTTAATATCCCCCAAAATGTTTCTTTCTTGGGAGGTGGGGGGGCTGTCAGTCATCCAGGTCTGGTTGTCCCAAAGGACAACCCCCACCATCTAGTCAGACCTGAAGAAGAAGCTTCTTGGATGAGAAGAGAAACATCTTCCAAGAAAAACAAGAAAGTCCACTTGGCTCCTGAAAAAGGGGGACAATCATGACCTGGGTGACTGAGAGTCTCCATAGACACCCCGGTTCGTGAGTGTCTACAGAGTTGGCCCAAAAAGTCAAGACTTCAACTACAACAGTGTAATCAAAGCTCTATTGGGCCCACGTGATGCGCAACAACCTTCAGATGAAGCTTTGATTGCCACCCTTGATTCGATTAACTATTGTACATCCTATGGACTCTAAGAAACCCGGTGGATGGAAAGGGAACTTATCGAATTGGCCAACTCTTTGGAAGATAGACTCGATGTTCAGAAGTGAAATGTCTTCAAAGAAAACAAGGAATCACAGTTGCCTCGCGAAAATGCATTTTGGGGATAACTATGACCTGGATGACTGAGAATCTCCATGGACATAAGGTCCTAAATTTAGGCAGGAAATACCAAATGCACAGATATAGAATAGGAGGCACCAGACTCAACAGTAGTAACTGTGAGAGGGATCTAGGAGTCCGAGTGGACAACCACTTAAGCATGACCCAGCAGTCTATTATTGGAACACTGTGTCCAATTTTGGTCACAACTATAGAAAATAGAAAGCAGAGACATCACCCTGTCAACAAAAGTGCATATAGTCAAGGCTATGGTCTTCCCAGTTGCAATGTATGGCTGTGAAAGTTGGACCATAAGAAAGGCTGAGTGCCAAAGAATTGAGGCCTTTGAACTATGGTGCTGGAGAAGACTCCTTCAAGTCCCTTGGACTGCAAGGCAATCAAACCAGTCAGTCCTAGAGGAGATCAACCCTGACTGCCCTTTAGAAGGCCAGATCCTGAAGCTGAAACTCAAATCCTTTGGCCACCTAATGAGATGGAAGGACTCACTGGAGAAGAGCCTAATGCTGGGAAAGGTTGAGGGCAAGAGAAGAAGGGGATGACAGAGAATGAGGTGGCTGGATGGAGTCACTGAAGCAGTAGGCGTGAGCCTAAATGGACTCCAGAAGATGGTAGAGTACAGGAAGGCCTGGAGGAACGTTGTCCATGGGGTCGCGATGGGTCAGACATGACTTCGCAACTAACAATAACAAACAGAAAACCGATGTTGGGTGTTGTGACTCAGGGCCAGCCTGTGGGTCCGGCAGCCGGCTCAGATGTCTCGGATGACTCAGATGAGGGGGAGGAGGAGGGTGTGGAAGACGAACCGGCTGATGATGGCTTGGAGGCTTTGCAGAGCCCCCAGCCGGGGCCCTCTTCTCAGCTGCGTGAGCCCGATAGTGCGGAGGATGATGACCCACAGCTGGCCCTGTTCAAGGACGCCCGACGCAGGAGGCAGTCGAGCAGGAACAAACAGAGAAAGGCTGTGGGACTCCTCGGGAGGAGGCACAGGGAGGCCACACCCTGAACTCTAAATAAAAGGAGTGTTTGGGGAAGGGCTGGTTGCTGAAAGCAACCCTTCCGTTTGAGGATTCAAGTTCCAGTGTTTTGTTTCTTGTCCTGTTGTTTGAGTAATAAATCTTGGCAGAAGCTTTCCAGCCACAGACGCTCTCCAGTCTCTACTGTTTGAACAGGGGTTTGCCTTATTGCAAGGCCGGTAGCAGGCTGGTTCAGAACATTGGGACTCTAAAAAGATGCAGAGAAGAGCAACAAAGAAGATTAGATGGCTGGAGGCTAAAGCATATAATGAATGGCTGAGGGAACTACATATTTTTTTATTTTTATTTTATTTTATTTTAATCCCATTCATATCCCGCCCTTCTCCGAAGACTCAGGGCGGCTTACAATTTAAGCACAAACCAATGTGCTTAGCAATAGCCTTCATTCTATGTATATGCCTGCTTATTAGGGCTTTCGCACCCCCCAAGCGGCATTATTACAAAGTCAGCTTATTGCCCCCAACAATATGGGTCCTCATTTTACCTACCTCGGAAAGATGGAAGGCTGAGTCAACCTTGAGCCTGGTGGGATGCGAACCTGCACTAATTGCAGGCAGCTGGTGTTACTTAAGGAGGCATTAGCCCACTGCTCCACCAAGGCTCTTGTTTGGCCTAATGAAGAGAAGACTCCGTGGAGATATGATAGTATCTTCCAATACTTGGAAGTACTGTCACAGGGAAGAGGGGTTCTCTTCCATAGCATCTGAGGGCAGGACAAGAAGGAATAAGTGGAAGCTCCTCAGACAAAGATTCAGCTTGTAAATAAGGGGGAATTTCCTAGCAATGAGAAGGATTGATCAGTGGGATAGCTTGCCTTCCAGACTTCTGGATTCTGGAGCTACAAAAGCATCTTGGTTCTGGGAGCCAGAACAGATAGTCCAGAAGATAAAAAAAGACTGATAGTTTAGAAGATAAAAGAAGACTCATTACAGTCTTCCAATATCTCAGGGGCTGCCCCAAAGAAGAGGGAGTCAAGCTATTCTCCAAAGCGCCTGAAGGCAGGACAAGAAGCAACGGATGGAAACTCATCAAGGAGAGAAGCAACCTAGAACTAAGGAGGAATTTCCTGACAGTGAGGACAATTAACCAGTGGAACCAACTGCCTCCAGAAGCTGTGAATGCTCCAACACTGGAAGTTTTTAAGAAGAGACTGGACAGCCATTTGTCTGAAATGGTATACGGTTTCCTGCCTGAGCAGGGGGTTGGACTAGATGACCACCAAGGCCCCTTCCAACTTTATTATTATTATTATTATTATTATTATTATTATTATTATTATTATTATTATTATTATTATTATTATTATTATTGTTATTATTATTATTATTATTATTATTATTATTATTATTATTATTATTATTATTATATAAAACTTTTATTCATAAAACATGAAACTCAGTCAACTGAACACTCAAACTGACTGGCACTAATGGTTGACACAGGTTGCTGCCAGCATCCTAGGTATAAACCAGGTATCTCCTTAAAATGTAAGATGTTCCAAGTAGCACAATTTTTTGTAGCTTTCCTGGAGTTATTGCAGGAAGCTGCAATTTCTTGATGTATTTTGTAAAGTTTTTGGACATAGTTCCCAGTGCCCCGATGACCATGGGTATCACTGTCACACATTTCATCCATAATCGCGCCGTTTCGATGGCCAGGTCGCGGTATTTCGTAATTTTGTCAAGTTCTTTTTCTTTGACTCTGGCATCTCCTGGTACAGTGATATCAATCAACTGTACGCTTCGGTTTTCTACGACTGCGATATCTGGCGTGTTGTGTTCCAAATGGTGACCTGTCTGTATTCGGAAGTCCCACAAGATCTTCACCCTCTCATTCTCCACAACTTTTTCCACCCTATATTCCCACGACTTTTCGGACACAGGCAAGTCGTATTTTTTAACACAATGCCCAGTGGATTAGTTTACCAGCTTGATCATGTCTAGTTTTGCTGCAGTCACATATTATATGTGAAATTTATTATTATTATTATTGTTATTATTATTGTTATTATTATTGTTATTATTATTATTATTAATCAATAATAATAATAATAATAATAATAATAATAATAATAATAATAATAATAATAATAATAATAATAATAATAATAATAATAATAAATAATATCTCTGAGGACTTGAGTTATTTTTGAGCTGGTACATGCCCTAATGTGACAGTGGCCTTCACATTACAGCTGTTGCATTGCACTATTATTATCTAGTGTTCTAGGCAACAGAATAGCAGAATAAAAAAGTTGGCCACGGCGAATTGTCCTCAACCCCGCCTCGCCTAAACAATACCTGAATGGATCTCTGTAATTTTAAGCCTCTGTTCATTAGGTTTCCCCAATCTGTGTATCCATCAAAGAAGATATCCTACAGTTCTCATCCTTCTGAGGTGGTCCAGAAATTATTTAGAATAAAATAGAACTGGAAGGGACCTTGGAGGTCTTCTAGTCCAGCCTCCTCCTCAAGCAGGAGAACCTATATCATCACAGACTGGTGAGTGTCCAGTCTCTTCTTAAAAACCTCCAATGATGGAGTGCCTACTATTTCTGGTGGCAAGCTGTTCCACTGGTTAATTGTCCTCACTGTCAGGAAGTTTCTCCTTAATTCCAGGTTGCTTCTCTCCTTGGTCAGTTTCCAACCATTGTTTCTCGTCTTGCCCTCTGGTGCTTTGGAGAACAACCTGGCCTCAGATACTGGAATGCTGTTATCATATCTCCCCTATTTCTTATTTTCTTTAGACTAGCCAAACCGAAGTCCCGCAGCCTTTCTTTGTATGTTTTAGTCTCCAGGCCTTGGATCATTTTAGTTGCTCTTCTCTGAATTTTTTCAGAGAATTTATTAGGAGACATTGGAGGACACGGGATCAATTCTAGCATGATACATGGGTTTCTGTGGGCATGTGCCATAAAGAAAAGCCCTAATTCTCTGAAATTTCTTTTTTTTTTCTTTTTGGGTTGTTTGGCAGTCTACCCTTTTGTGGGTGAACTCACCGTCACAAAGTCTTGTTCTATGACCTGCAACCTTTCTGAGATAGATGAAATTGGTTCCACGCGTCTGGTGACCTGTTGCCACACCAACCTCTGCAACCATGACGGGGCCTCCTGGCTAGAGATCAGCTACACCATGATGGGAGGAATCCTGGCTTATTTCTTCCTCTTCCTCAGTTGAGACTGAATTTCTCCATGATTTGGCAGAGAGCCTTCTTCACTTTCCTCGAATGATGGGTTCAACGATGGCTTGTCTTCTCTTCCAATTCCTGGCTACCTTCTTTGTCTCAAATAAAGAAAATGAGACCAGAAACGGTCTGAAAGTTACTGCAAACATTGATGGAAGATAATATTTGTAGCTCAGGGCTGAACCGTGGGGTCCTTGGTGCTCTCTGACCATGGTTGTTTTCTTGAAGACATTTCAAAGTGCAGTTAGGCAATATCAGTGCTAGAAGAGAGTGGGGTTTGTGGAGTGGAGGAGAAGAGGAGGAGGAGGAGGAGAAGGGAAGTAGGAGGAGAAGGGAAGTAGGAGGAGAAGGGAAGGAGTAGTCCTTGGTGCTCTCTGACCATGGTTGTTTTCTTGCAGACATTTCATTACCAAACTCGGCAACATCATCAGTGGTAGTAGGGAGTGGGGTTTGTGGAGTCCAGGAGAGAGAGAGAGAGAGACAGAGGGAGGAGGAGGACTGTGGTGCTCTCTGAACTGGGTTGTTTTCTTGAAGACATCTCAAATTGCAACTAGGCAATATCATCAGTGCTAGTAGAGAATGGTTTTTGTGGAGTGAAGGAGAAGAGGAAGAGGAGGAGAAGGAAGGAGGAGGAGAAGGGAAGGAGGAGCCCTTGGTGCTCAATAATAATAATAATAATAATAATAATAATAATAATAATAATAATAATAATAATAATAATAATAATAATAATAATAATAATAATAATAATAATAATATAAAGTTGGAAGGGACCTTGGAGGTCATCTAGTCCAACCCCCTGCTCAGGCAGGAAACCCTATACCATTTCAGACAAATGGCTGTCCAGTCTCTTCTTAAAAACCTCCAGTGTTGGAGCATTCACCGCTTCTGGAGGCAGGTTGTTCCACTGGTTAATTGTTCTAACTGTCAGGAAGTTTCTCCTTAGTTCCAGGTTGCTTCTCTCCTTGACTAGTTTTCATCCATTGCTTCTTCTCCTGCTTTCAGGTGGTTTGGAGAATAGCTTGACTGCCTCTTATTTGGGGCAGCCCCTGAGATATTGGAACACTGCTATCATGTCCCCCCTCACCCTTCTCTTCATTAAACTACACATACCCAATTCCAGCAACCGTTCTCTCTGACCATGGTTGTTTTCTTGCAGATGTTTCATCACCCAACTAGGTAACATCATCAGTGCTAGAAAGGAGTAGGATTTGAGGAACGGAGGAGAAGGGAAGGAGGAGGAAGAAGAGGAGGAGGCGGACGTTGACGACAACAACAACAACAACCGTGGGGTCCTTGGTGCTTTCTGAGCTTGGTTGTTCCTTGTAAACTGATGAGGACACTACTTGTGCTCCTAGCTTTTTAACTTTGTTGCCTAGTTGTTTGTAATCCCTCACTATTGTACTCAGGTTGTTTGTTGTGCCGTTCATCCTGTCGTGGAAAAACCCAATGGAAAAGACAAGAGACAGCAACACAAAACAATAATTCTTACTTTACGATTCAGAGGTTTATTTGGCTAATGATTTGGAACATAGCAAGCATAATAACACAACATCACTTACATCAGGGGTGTCAAACTCAATTTCATTGAGGGCCGCATCAGCATTGCGGTTGCCCTCAGGGGGCCGGGTGGGTGTGGCCAGGGTGGGTGCGGCCTACTGTGTGGGCGTGGCTAGAGTGCGTATGGCCTACTGGGTGGGCGTGGCCAGCTCTACATCGTTCGCATCAAGGATGCCTATGGGGGCCTGGGCAGGAGTGGGACAGATCTGAGGGTCTCTGGCAGAAGGAGGGTCTCTGGGCCAGGGCCAAGGCAGTGGGGGCCGTTCCCTCACTGTTTCCAGGATGGCTTCACGGGCTGCATGAAACCACTTCCTGGGCCGGATCTGGCCCCCGGGCCTTGTCTGACTTACATTAATAACCCATTGTAATGAGGAACGTATGGCATAGCAAACTCCAATAGGACAGCTATAGGCCAATGGCAAATCAGTCAGGTCCAGTCCCAACCTTTTATACCCTTTCTCGTTCTAAGACTGTAGTCAGATGGTCCGCTGACTTCTGCTGACTTCTGCTGACTTTTTACTGATTTTTAACTGACTTTTGCTGACTTTTTACTGACTTCCTGCTAAACATAAAGGTAAAGATAAAGGTAAAGGTTCCCCTGCACATGTGTGCTAGTCGTTTCCGACTCTAGGGGCCAGTGCTCATCTCTGTTACAAAGCCGAAGAGCCAGCGCTTGTCCGAGGACGTCTCCGTGGTCATGTGGCCGGCATGACTAGACGCCAAAGGCGCACGGAACGCTGTGACCTTCCCACCGGAGTGGTCCCTATTTTTCTACTTGCATTTTTTACGTGCTTTCGAACTGCTAGGTTGGCAGAAGCTGGGACGAGTAACAGGCGCTCACTCTGCTACGCGGCACTCGGGATTCGACCTTCTGATCGACAAGCTCAGCGTCCTAACCCACTGAGCCACCGCGTCACTGCTAAACATAACTTTCCACATATACCCATCCACATTGGAACCCGCGTCCATCCGCTACTTTCAGGTCCCTTTTTCTTTCTGTTCCAGTCCTTATGTTCTAAATATAGACAACACTACCTACTTTGCAATTTAAATATTGCACAAAGCTCAGCAGATTACAAATAATACGTTCCTACAATGTGAAACATTACAGAGTTCAAGTCACAGCTTTGGTTTAAATCCCTACTGTGGGGCCTATCTCAGGTTTGCTTCAGTCTCATCTGGCTATATGAGGAGGGGGCTATACTTTCATCTCCCACAATCCCAATGGTGAGGAAGAGGAGGAGGGGGTAGCAATCGGTGGGCCTAATTATTTTGGTTAGGTTCTCAGGTTCTCAGCCCTGGAGCCAATTTTGCTCCAGGGTGGCAACGTACCTCCCTGGATTGTATGTCCGGCCTGCAGATGGATGATTCTGTTTCTTTGAGGATAGAGTCTCCTATTACCAAAACTCTCCTTTCTTTTTTTGGTGTGTGTGTGTGTGTGTGTGTGTGTGTGTGCAGTCTGGGGTGCTTTTCTGTTTATCTGTAGTGTGTTTGTTGATGTGGCTTTTTAAGGGATATTTGAAGTTCTTTCTTTGCTAGGTGTCTGCTTGTCTTCTTTCAGGAGGAGGTTGTGGGTCTGTGTGTTTCCTTCTAAGGGGGAAAATCAAATGCTCAGTTGTTGTTGTATTCTATGAAAAAAAAATATTAGTTTTTATAGAGTTGGGTAAGGGGGTAAGGGGGTGGGAATTAGGGTTAGGGTACAGGGAGGGTTCTCAGTTTTTTTAATGGGGCTGCTTCTGGTTGGGTGGGATTGGGCATGTATGCTGTTTCTTCCTTTGGGTATTATGTTTCCTTCTGTGTGTGACATACCTCCATTTCTCTTCCTCCAAGGGTTTATCGGAAGGGTCAAGTCTGCTGGGAGTTATTTGTTTGTGGTTTGGTTTGGTTTGGGTGGAGCTTTCTTTCACATGTTGGGGTTTGGCTAGAGTTGCCTACTACAAGTTCCTAACCTTTTCCTGTAGTAGTTCACATAATTAAGGGGACTGGAGGCTAAAACATATAGGGAACGGTTGCTGGAATTGGATATGTCTAGTTTAATGAAGAGAAGGACGAGGGGGGACATGATAGCCATGTTCCTGTATCTCAGGTGCTGCCTCAAAGAAGAGGAACTCAAGCTATTCTCCAAAGCAGCTGAAGGCAGGACAAAAAGAAATGGATGGAAAGTCATCAAGGAGAGAAGCAAGCTGGAACTAAGGAGAAACTTCCTGACAGTGAGAACAATTAACCAGTGGAACAACCCGCCTCCAGAAGCTGTGAATGCTCCAACACTGGAAGTTTTTAAGAAGAGACTAGATAGCCATTTGTCTGAAATGGTATAGGGTTTCTTGCCTGAGCAGGGGGTTGAACTAGATGACTTCTAAGGTCCTTTCCATCATCATCATCATCATCATCATCATCATCATCATCATCATCTGCATCTGCATCTGCATCTGATGCATGTTTAGTTTGGATGTTCTTTGGGCATCATACATGGAATGTGCATTGCATAGCACAATAATATCAGTCACCTGTTCCATGAGTTTGTTGTTTGATAGTCCCTCTTTTTGGCTGGTGGGTGTGCTTTGGTCTTAGCCTTGTTGTCTAGCTTCTCTGTTCTGGGTAATTTTGCCTATTTTGCTGTGCTTTTTCCTGCCCATTTGTGCTTCTTTTTTGTGTGCTTTGTTATTTTGGTGTAGACGAAGTATGAGGTAGCATGCCCTTTGGCTTTGAGAGAAGAAAAATTGCAGTTTATATAAGGGTTAAGGGTTACTGTTTTCTTGATTTGCTCCTTATTTATCTCTG